>NC_041814.1:28377497-28694997 GCF_900964775.1 Scleropages formosus | reverse complement strand
CTTCGGAGTTGTGCAAGCAGCCATTGAAATAATAATGATGTTGTATCCTTTTGCTGACCCTCCCTCTCCCCCCCGTCGGAGGGCAGCTGCTTTTGCTTGCCGGGACCGAGCCATTTTTATCTCGCCTTCCGGCCTCTTGCCTTTCCTTGTGTGTGTGTGTGTGTGTGTGTGTGTGTGTGTGTGTGTGTGAGATGCTCAGTGGAAACCATCCTAAACCTTGACTCTCACAGCTACCTGCTGGTTTCGTCTGTTGTCGGATTCTATAGCCTACGCGTGTTTGAAGGCCTGACCCCCAGGAAGGACGACACCACGATGACCACAGTAAGGAAGGCTCGGCCCATGGCGTCTCTCCCCCTCCTCCCAATTTTTCCTTCTCCTCTTGTAACTGGCATACTGGTGTGGGTTACTTGCTGGCTATTGATGAGGGCGATGTAATGAAGCAGGGGGACCCCCACAAAAACACCCTGGTCATGAGCAACTTTAACACATTTTCTCACTGCTTCTCTGGGATCTGTTTGCTTTGAAGGTGTGTGTGTGTGTGTGTGTGTGTGTGTGTGTGTGTGTGTGTGTGTGTGTGTGTGTGTGTGTGTGTGTGTGTGTCTGTAAGACTGGAGAATTTAAGGGTAATGTTCTCAAATGGGTAGTAAACCCTAAAACATGGACCTTGCACCTGTAAAACAAAGTGCTTTTTGTAAAGTATATTTGCAGGGTGGGGGACTTAAACAGCACAAAGTTTGTTCATATGTATTTGAGATTCGCTATGGCTGGGAGTCATTTATTATATTAAAGTGGAACGTGTGTGTGAGACGGCTGCTTTTGGTGGATTTTGTTTAACTGTATATCAAACGGAGGATTTTTGAATTGAACTACAAGCTGATTTTAACTCACTACTGATTCATTACATTATTACATTGTTATTACTACAAATGGTGTCAGATGTGAATCATTTCTCTCCATCAGATCATTGGATGTTGCGTCTCGATTCTCGTGCTGAGCTCAGCTTTGCCAGTGATGTCCCGAACACTGGGTGAGTTTTGTCCTAGACCAATTATTCGATCCATTTTGATGATTATACAGCTTGATATTCTGTAATTTTTCATAAAGTGCTTTTAGTCAATATTTGAAGGGAAAGGAAAGAGGAGGTAATTTTTCCACTTGGAGAAAAGCCATCAAGTAGGATTCATGGGGAGAAGATCTTTTTTTTTATGTTTAAGTTAACCTTTATTTAGCTGGCATTTTTTTCCAAAGCAGTTTATAATTTATCTACACACTGATATGAAAAATTTACATTTAATACAGTAGGGTCATTTTTACTGGATTAGTTCAGGTAGCTACCTTGATCAAGGATATGACAGTGGGAGCAAGATTCAAGCATGGGCCCTTTAGTTAGATGGAGACAGCTGGAACCCACAGCAATTACTTGTTCACTTATTACTTAAAGAGTAGTTAATGAACATCCTGTGTGTGTGAGAGAGAGAGAGAGGCTGCCCTACGATGAACTGGGTATACAGCCCTTAGCTTGGGCCCAGTGCTTCCAGGACAGGCCCCAGTTCAACTCGACCCTACTCAAGACAAGCAGTTAGTGAAACTGGATGGATGGATGGACAGATGGATGTGTTTGGAGGGTCACTGTTCCCAGTGTGTGGCGTCACTCATTCGGTGTCACTAACACTTTGGCCAGGTCCAGATTTCATTAAAAGTGCGTTCCTTCGCACCAAAATAAAGCTGCCAATGGGTAATTTATTAAATAAAGCTACTTTGGAGGTGGGTCACACACAGGGCTGATGATGTATGAAGAATAATCCAGGAAACAGTCAAATGGGCAAAGACTGATGGGGAAAATAAAGTAAAAGGAGTTGCAGAATTTAAAAAAAAAAAAAGGCGAAACCGTTTGATAGGTCGAATAAAACGGTGGGGCAGGAGAAGCATGCGGAGCGAGCGATCAGCGTGTCACGAATGATCACGCAAGTCAGCAGCGACCCGAGACGTGCCATACACTCGACTCGACGACGAACTTGCTGCAGTGTTAGCACCGCCTGTCCGTGCCTGTAGCTTCTCCTCCCTCGTACCGTCACACGAACCCTCGGCTCGAGCCAACAGTCGCGTTTCATTCACCCTTTGTCTCGTAAAATGACCGGCGGGGGGGCCTGCGCAGTTTAATGAGCCGCCACTGAAAGCGGGACTGGGCCACCGGAGCCGAGCGAGTCAAATTCCTCGATAGTTTACCGTAGAGATTTGAAAAAGAATGGAGGGGTTGGTGGGGGGGGGGGATAGGACAGGATGGCGCAATCACAAAGGCACTGATAAATGTACAGAGCGCCGGGGCAGCTGTTCAAATAGCATTAATGGTGTGTACCGCAGCGCTGTGAGTCAACGGCGCGCTTTGCGGAATATCAACAGGGCGCTACTGCGCCGCTTCCCCCCGCTGACGCTGAATAGATGAAAAGGAATAAACACCCTAAACATATTCGCGGGAGCCCCTCGGCACCCTCTGAAAGGCCTTTCCGCAGAGAAAGCGGAGCGAGAGGTCCGCGTTTTAAAGGCTGATGGGAAAGGTAAACTGTAGACGGGCCCGTTCGCAGCTCCCCCGATGCTCGCCGGATTATCTTGTCACAGATAAACAGCCCCAGCCCTCCCTTCCCACCCCCCCAACTTGGCCTCTGTTAAAAGATGTGGCGTTAAAAGGAATTCCATATTCTCTTGTTCAATTACAGCAGAGCAAATTTGCCTTCTCCGACTTGCCGATTAATCAATGTCACGGCCATTTTTAAAATTCTTTGCACATTCGCGGGATTCCAGCACCGCTGCGAAGGAGACGATATGTTTAGATTTACATTTGTGCGATTGGCCGACAGTGCGATGAGCAAGCTGGTAAAGAAAAGTGCATTCCGAAGCAGACAAAAGGTTTTAGGTATAAGCTCGCACTTTTTTAAAGCCCAGCTCGCTGGTTTGACACCGTCACGTATTCCAGCGTCCGCTTGTAGAGCTGACGGTTCGATAAATACAAGAAACGGGCTGCAAAAGACTTGGGTACGAAGCTCTTGGGAGAGGCGAGAGCGAAAGCAACGGGTTTGGAGACCTTTCTTGAATGTTGGTGGGGGGGTGTCAGTAGTTGTGATACAACGAGCTCCCTCTGTCCCTCGCATCAGAAGCTCTTAGCTTTCGCTTTTGCTTCAGGAATGGGACCACCGACTGGGCAGAGGGGGCGATGAAGGAAGGGTGTATGTAGGCTTGGGCCGTTGGAGAGGGGAGCTACGTCCTTGGGTATGGGTGTGGGACCTACACCCGCTGTCCTCCCGAAGTTTTTCAAGCTTTTCACCATAGAGAGCAGGAACTCATGCAGCGTTTGGAGCCATTGGCGAGGGAACCCGAACGTGGCGGACCTTCATGGACGTCGGTTACGCAGTAGTCACATCAGGACATTTGATTTATAATTGATGCCTCTGGAGGCCTGTAATGGTATTGAAATATAGCCGTCCTGTTTCTATGGCAGACGAGGGAAGATGAGAATGAAGTTGCAGAATGTGGAGTTTACTTGGGGTAAAAAGAGGACTGTTGGGTGAGTGGAGGGTGTGTGTGTGTGTGTGTGTGTGTGTGTGTGTGTGTGTGTGTGTGTGTGTGTGTGTGAGAGGGAGGGAACAGATGGGCGTGCATTTGAGCGACTTACTAATGTATGGGACACAGTCCCAGCAAGGTGTGCTGTTTGGAGACCTTGCATTTGAGGAACACCTCTCTATGCAGTTTTTTAAACTCATTCGGTATCGATATTATTAATTTGTCTGATGCTTTTCTGTAATGTGATGTATAGTGGCAGGTTTGTACACTAAGCTACTTAGAATTTACCCATTTATACAGCAAGGTAATTTTTATTGTATGAGTTCATAGTAAATGCCTTGAGCAAGACTGCAACAGCAGGAGCTGGGATTTGAACCAGTGTGCTGCCCTGCATATCTGAAAGATTATCAAGGACAGTGACTGTTACATTAAATTTGCGCTTGTTAACCTTTGGTTGTTGTTGGACATCAATCTGGGTGTAAAATATGCTAAATATTACTGAATCATGATGTATCAACACATTTTAGAGAAGAACGCAAATGAAATGAAGACGGAGCCCTGTCAGCAGTTGCCCTTTTCAGAGGTCTTACTAGAGCACGAGTCTGGAATTTTGATCTCAAGAACCTGACGCCTGATTACATAATGCGGCCGCATGGCGCACGAGTAAAGTGCGCTGATGGCGATGGTGATGATGCCATTCAAAGCGTCCTCATTAGCATCTCATTTTGGCTCCTTTGAGCACCGGTGAAATTAAAACTTTGACACATGCACTTTGCAGGATTGCGGTGATACAGTGATCCTGAGACACGGGTGCAGTTGCTAGGTGAACGCAAACCGCACTACGTGCTAATGTACTAGAATGGTGGCCCCCAAAACCAATCTGTTTGAAGGAGTAACAGCAGATGAACAAACAGCGAACGCTGCAGTGTAGGTTTTGTTTCGTATTGCGACCCGGTTTTGCGCCTGTTTTTGGTGAGAGGAGTATCGCCGCGATGAGGGGAGGAGAGCGGACGTGAATTTGAGCCAAGGTTCAGCAGTGGAACTCCCTGTTCTCAGGCCTCCGGTGGAGTCTAGTTGCTGTGGGTGTCACGTCGGAGACTATCGGGTAAACACGGTTTCGGCACAAGCAGGCACCCGGCCGCTCAGGCTGACCGCAGTGCCGATACTTTTAATCAGACTCTGTACATACGCTGACTCCAAATTCTAGGAATACAGTTGGGACCAGAAGTCTAACTCATTTTTTTGGTATTTCCCAAGATGTTTCTTGGTATTTTTGCAGGCGGGTTTCTCATTAGGTCAGGCTAGTAAAAATTGTCAGTATATATCGTAAATGTATATTAAAACAAACACCATGGAGGGGAGTTGAATTAAGGTGGATCTACCCTGCTGTTCTCATCTTTACCGCCATCTCCTGGTTAGGCATCTAAACATGGGTTGTTTGCTCAGCTACAGGCAGAAGTTTTTAGAACATAAGTGTGGAAGATGGCATTAAAAAAATGAGTCTGCCTTTAGAAATTCCAGGAGCCTCAGAATCGCCTATCTTGCCTATGGGAGACAGACAGAACTCACGGCCATACGTTCAGTGCTGTTCGTCTCTCTGAAAACTCTGCTGGGACGATGGTTTGCGGAGGTCAGTAAACAAACGGTAAAAGGACAGGGTGATGATGGCCCTGCTGAGCCGCACACATCACCTTCCACACCAGATGCTCTCTGTCAACAGCCTGCCTCGTCTTGGGATTCCTCGACATGGACCTCAGACCCAGCGTCCTACTGGAAAGACACAGATGTGGGACACTGTCCTTATGCTCCCTTCAGCGGGACCCTGTGGAGTACGTCGTGACAGAGAGAGAAAGTTTACTTCCATCATCCCTGGTTGCTTAGTCTCTCAGAAAGTGAGAGGGAAGAGTTTATTTAGTTGGGTTTTTTTCCCAGGTGCTCCCGTTTCCTCCCACAGTCCAAAGATCTGATTCCGGTGGATTAGTGACGACAAATGGTACCTGTGTATGTCATTGCAAAGTGATGGGCTGGCATCCTGTCCTGGGTTTACCCTGTGTTTCCTGGGTGGACTGTGGACCACCGTGACCCACCATTGGATAAGCATGTATTGATAACGGATGGAACGGAGTGTGTGCGTGGTGGTGAGAGTGTTTCAGATGGCCAAAGTGAGAATGGTGACACTTGCAGAGCATCTCCTCTTTGCACACGTTTCAGTGGCCTGTTCTTAAGACTCACAGCAGTGGAGCGTCCAGTCCAGCACGTCTCATTTGAAGGTGTGGTCTCTACATCGGGATACTGCTGTGTGCAGCCCCATTGTTCACTTAGCTTGGGTGTGTCCACCAGAGCGCTCCTGAAAGAGAGAGTTCCGGAACGGATCCGATCTGAAGGCAGGAGGGCGCCTTCACTGCCACGCCGCAACCGAAACCTGCAAGATGCTGCCTGTTCATTGGCTCGGGTTGAAGTGTACTTTGGAGAAGTTGACTCAGGTGTATGTAAGCAGGTGACGCTTTTCCATTGAGGCCTGTTGAGTTCAAAGTGAAGTTGCCCCCCCCACTTCCGTTTCCATTCTCTGGATTTTATGCCAACGGGAGGTGTGGAAGAACATGATGTTAAGCTTTGCTTTTCAAATGCACCGATGGAGTGAATGGGCCTAATGACAAACAATACACCTTTGTGTTCTCACGGCGCTGTTGCTCTTAAATCTGCTAAATCATGATTTCCATATAAACACGCTGCACTTTTTCAGTAGCCAAAGGACAGGATTTTCACAAATCTTGAGTGTAGCACCCCCATCCCAAAAGGTTTGTTCTTGTGTACATGGTTTTTCCCTTAAACTTTTACTTTCTCTTTTTTTGTCACTTTTTATTATTGACCCAAGTAGCAGGATCAACCAAAAGCTTTGGTAAAAACAAGTTTTGACTTTCCAGTGGAGAGAATGACGGCGCAGCTGGGAATAAACCCCTCTTTAGACATGGATTGCTTCATTTTTGTGCCATCCTTCTCTTTGCTCCTTCTGAGTTTGCTTCCAAGCACGGACAGCGATGTTACAGCCCTGCCCTTCCAGGGAGGCCGTGGACACTCAACATGAGTCTGTTTTATGGTGCTATTAAATTGTGGGACTAATTGAAAACAGTAAAAGCTAGAGATGAGCTGATGGCAACCTGAGGGCTGGGGGAAGCACGGGGGAGGGCTTCTGTGAGAGCAGATACACAAAGGATTTTTCGTGTGACCTTGATGCTTTGACTCTCCCTACAGGGATTACCAGGTTCGATCTTCTCGGGGACTTCGGGAGATTTAACTGGCTGGGCAACTTCTACATCGTCCTGTCGTACAATCTGCTCTTCGCTGTGGTGACGACGCTCTGCCTGGTCCGGAAGTTCACCTCCGCCATCAGGGAAGCGCTCCTCAAGGCTTTAGGTACTGCATCCGGAGCTGTCAGACTCCCCCGCGACGGGGCTCAGCCTCGCCATTGAAATCGGTGTTTCTGTCGGAGCCGCGTGTTAACGTGCGCCACGCTGCGCACGGGGTGGTGGAGCAGGCAAAACGGTGCTCACGTCGTTGGCTGACTGATGTATGGCAGCAAGAGAAGGGCGGGAAATGGGCTTCAAGAACGTGTCCGAACAAGCAAAGGGCGTTTCAACTGTGCAGCTGTAGCGAAGGCTTTGAAAAGTCATGTGATAGCAGCGACTTCACGTATCGATTGGCCTTTAATGTGGCGTTTACGCTTCCCTGCTTATCTCTCCTCACCCAGGCCTGGATAAATTGCACCTGTCAAACAGCCCGACGGATGCAGAGACGTCCAAGCACTCGGCAAACGGGCACCAGAAGTCTCTGTGAAGGCTACGTGGCGGCGACTTCCAGCCGCCACGGAGAGATTTCAGCTCCATGACATTCCATCGCCCTCCTTGTCCCGAGTTCGCACTCTTCAGGGGAAGAGGGAGGCATCTCGGCCCCGGCGACGCCACGACGACTGTGAATCTCGCTTCTCGTTCCTTCGAACTCTCACTTCCAACCGCGCCAACGGAGAACGTTCCGAATCACCTGGTGCAAAAGCTGGCAGAACGTTCCAGAAGCCAGGCACATCACCGACCGGAGACCGAAGGGAGAATAAAGAACACAAGCGGCGGTTTGCCTTCCCATACGTTGTGGTTTGGTGGCAGCTGTCAGAGCCACATTTTTCTCGTCCGGTTTTAGCAGTTGTATGTTTGTGCGACGCGCTATCAGCAATCCATTACTTTTTCAGTGCTGTTACTTTTTTTGTGAAAGCGAAGCACTTTCTGGTGTCTCAAAGTGTGTGATTCACATTTTGTAAACATTGCGTTCGTCCCACCATTTGCAGTGCTGCTGTGAAGTGACACCTCTCACTATCGGACAGACATTTGCTGGCATTTAAGACACGCTTACGGTGAACTCTTATTAATACGTGCACGTGTGACGGCGTTGACAGCGACGGAGTTGAAGTTTTGCAGTTTTCTGGTGCTCAGTTTTAGGGAGTTGATTTGAGCAAGATTGTCTACTAGGAAAATTTTATGGTAAAAACTTCCCCACCAGGGCATTTTTTCCAGTCTTTATATTTTACCAGATTAATCCCATAGTTATGTATTCCATATATATTTAAAGAATGTATTTTGCCGTTTTGAGGTGAACAAATGGTGGTCATTCTATCGACAGTGGTGGTCAATCTTATTGCTGTTCATTTCAAGCTACCTTCTCGCTTAAGCACACTTGGACAAAAATTTTGGCTATTACAGTAGTTTACTAATGTGAGGCACATATGCTTCTGTGTCACAATGTCTCAAGAACTTTCCCGCGTCTTATTTGGAAGGAGTGGGGATTAAAGGTCTTAACTGAGTTACTCAGCTGAGTAGCTCATGTGACGTTCCAGGAGCCCGATAATGTGTTTATATGCATAATCTTCATTATTAATGTCATTATTATTGCCGTATTTAAACTTTTAAGTCTGGTATGAGAGGTGTCGATGGAAGGAGACCTCTTGGCTTTGTGCTGCCCAGGCTTTGCCACCTTCAATTTTTACCCATTTGTGGTTGAGCTGCAACCCCTCGGTATATGCTGGGCTATATCATAATGCAGGTTCCTTTTGGACCGTTGGTCCACATCTGTCAGCTCCCTGTTTCCTGACGCATTTGACCTCTCCACAAAAAGGATCTGCTTTGGTGCATTTTTAGTATACGCAGCCTGGTAGAGTACTTCTGATGTTCTGCAAGGGACTAAAATCAACTTAAAGAGAGGGAAACGCTGCCTCTAACAACTTATACGGGGCATTTTTTTTCCAGCAGCAAACCCATAATATCCTCAGTCTTTCGAGACGATATCTTGTTAAGCAACCGAGCCGTGAAGTACCCAGAAAGTGTCCCAGGAGGAATTGTCTCCATCTTAAAAGTTGCCTGTAAATGGGGGGGGGGATATAACTAAAAGGTTATTCTAATCTTGGGCGCACTCTGTAAATACCACTGGGGCAATTAGTGCAGTGGTATTTCGTGGAGCAGCGCTGGCCTTTCGCTTTGCTGTTTTCCGTGCAGAGACATGGAAACCACCGAGAGGCGACGGACGAACGGACACGGTCCGCAGGCTACGGAAGGCTTTGTTCTCGGAGTCTCCCGGAGTTCATGCTGATGTGCGGAAAGGACTCCCAGACCAAGCCAAACTGCTCTTGTGGAGTTCCCTCATCTTTCTACAGATATTTCGCTCTGCTCCGTTTAGCCGGTAGCGCTTTGTTAGTGTGCGCGAGCGTCACGAGGCTCGTGGGAACCCTGACGAGTGCGACTCTGGGCAGAAGTAGTCCTTTCTACAATGGTTTAAGGCTGTTGTACTGAAGCTGCGCGCATCCCTGTGCGATTCCTGCGTGAGCTCCGCGAGTCGTCCGAGAAGTTATGTACACGTTGTAAATAAGCCTGTAAACGATCTCTTCCATAATGCAGTGTTCTTTTCTCTATTTGCCTCTGTATGCCTTACAAATGAGAGTTGCAGTTGAAGGTTCCTGCTGTCTTGCTTGAAGGTGAGTGTGTGTGTGTGCGTGTGTGTGTGTGTGTGTGCGTGTGTGCACGCGCAAGCACACGTCCGTTTTTAAAAGACAACTTCACTGTGAACCCATTAACCGCAAACTCTGACCATGGATTCCTACCAGGCACCTTATGAAGACCGAGCAACAGTGGCGATCAGCGACTGGCGAGCACTTTGTGGCCAGAAGCTGGCAAATTCTCATCTCGTTTTTTTTTTTTTTTTTCTCTAGTCAGTATAAATGGTGAAGTACTTGGGTAAGCAAATAAACTCGGGAAGGGAAAAAAAAAAAAACAACAGTGACAGGGGAAGCTTCCTGCAAAATTGGGGTTTTAGGAGAAATTAAAAAAAAAAAATTTTAAAAAATTGCAGTGGCTGCTGCTTTAGAGCATCGCAGCGCTTCTGTACCTGCAGGCTGTGAGCTTTGCTTGGAGACGTAGAGCTGTCGAGAAACACTTAGGAACATTTATTGTAGGGCTTGTCGTAGGCCTGTGGGTGTTCAGTGTGCCTGGCAAGTAGGACGGTTGGTTGGGTTGAGTGCTCAACTTGGCACATGTTCTGTCCAGCATGCACACACCATCCGGAGGTACGCCTTCCTTTACAAATCCGCTATGAACAAGGGTTGTTCGGGTTTGTGAAGGAGTCATTTGATATTCGTCCCTGTTCCTGAAAAGCTAAAATTCACACACACTGAAATAAATTCAATTGAAAGTGAAAACTTTAGAAAATTAAAGCAGATATGCAGTGTTAAATGTGAAACGCTTGATTCCGGTTGGGAATTAAGTTCTTTGTTATCTCAGTTGTTTGGTTAGGAATCAACAATAACTGGGAAAAGCGCGTTTGTTTCTTTTAAATTTGCACAAGGAACTTTTTTTGTGCACCTTTGTCCTCAAAATGTTGAAGTGAACTGTGGAAGGAGCAATGGGCAATGTGAACACTTCACACACCACTGAGAACTTACCACACCGTTTAGTTTTTTACCATGATTAGATATCTTTGTAATTCCAAAGTGGGCAGATAATGGTGTAAAGCATCTGTAGCACTTTTAATCCAGTCTTACTTTTTACTCTCATCATCTTGGGTTTGTGTTTGACGTGTTTCATGCTGTTTTGAGCGTTGACAATGCTGCAGGGTTCGGGTTTCTAAAGTGACCGTTCTCGTAGCTCGCAAGCCAATCCCTGACCAAAACCGTTGCCCATCATTCCACGGCTCAAGAGAGCGGCCAGCTTTCCCAATGTGCCTGGGCTTGGATTCCGCCAGGCGAGGGCCTAATGCAGCGAGAACCCATATACCACCCGGTACCGCTCCTTGTGACAGGAATCGGCCTGTTTGGATGCCTTACTGCATTTCTCATTCGGTGAACTTCAAAGGTTGAGGACGAGCCCCTGGGTAAAACAGCTGCTGAAGTCTTTTTGCATGTTGTTTTTGCAATGAACGTGAATGTATTTTGTATCATGCCCATTTCTTTGTTGCAACCCCCCCTTTGTTTGCAAAACTTTCAGAATTCTTGTATCAGTTTACATTGTGTAATATTCAGTTTACAATAAAGTTTGTGACTTGTGGCTGTGTTTATTTGGTTTTCCCACACTTGGTAACCAGTTGTGTGATGCAGCTCGATAGCTGTCTATTATGACACGGCTGTTGTGGAAAGGCGTATGTAGGGAAGAAAAATTTTTTTTTTCTTTTTTTTTTTTTTGGAAGAACCAAAGTAAACATTTTTTGTAACTTTCCACTGTTGATATGCTTCAAGATGTACAGAATAAACTAGAAATGTATGAAATGTGAAATCTCGTTCCTGCGTCCCAAACATTCATCCGTTTATTAATGTCTTTTGGAATGTGTAGCTACTCTGCGCTTTTGTGGTTTTGGTGAGATTGCTTCCATTTGCATTTGTTTTATTTTATTTGTGTAAAAACAACTGGAGGAGTTCTGGAAACTGTTGACTGTTCACATAGCCTTTTGGAGGTTTTTAAGAACAATATAAACACCCCTCCCCAACCTACTCGCAGGCTGTCTAGACTGCCTGACTGTCGATGCTGAAGTCTTCTCCTCTTGTCCGAAATAAATACATGCAACAAATGCACAGGAGATGATTTATGGCCACGATGTCACCTCTGGCATTGTCACAATGGGAATTTTCTCCAATGTAGAGATGCCACCTGTCTTATATGGTCAAAATTATTAGTGGTTCACCATCATGTTCAACCAAAGTTATGATTCGTTAAAGCCAGGTGATCAAATTTTTTTTTCTTTTTTTATAAAAACTATAGTAACATGTCACATGATTTCAGGATTCACAGTAGATACAAGGGGAACAGAGGTCCGACCTGCCTGGATACTGGGAGACCAAAGTCAGATTGGGACCCGCAGCCTTGAGAATCAACTGTCACGCAAGCCCTGGTGTTCCTTAACTACATTTACTGCATTCAATATGTGAAAAGGTATCAAATGCTTGGTATTCACATTTCATTAGATACCAGTCATGAAAACGGAGCCGATTAAGGTGTTGAGGAAAGTGCGGTGCCGTCAGATGATCATCTTCTGATAAGGCGAACGGCACAAGGGGCACAGCAGGTTTTCATCCCAGCAAAAGACCTCAAAGGACTCCAGACAGCAAAGGTGGAAGAGGTGTGAGCAGGACAGCAGTGCCCGCACCCGGTGTCTGTCTCCACCCGTCTCTGCACCATCGAGTCCCAGCGGGGCAAGGCAGATGGGGCAGTCGAGAGTCTCTCTCTGAAGAGCCTGCAACAAAGGCAGCTGTGTTATGTGGAGCACAGTTCTCACCACCAACAAAACCCTTAATCTGAATTTTAATGAACAATATTATATAGTTAGATGATCTCCTATTCCAGACGACCTTCATACACAAGTCTAGACATGCAAGTTCACGTTTGTTCAAATACCGTGTCGCCCGTTGCCGTTGGTCGGGGACGATATCATCGTCGTTAACTCAAAGGCCGTCTTGGTTTATTTGACAAGTTGACACGATGTTTAATAATGGGATTTCAAATGTTTATTGAGTTACACTTCTCGTGAAGGTTCTTTAGCAAACAACCCTCGGCACTCCACGCTAGGTCAAGGTTGAGCAACCCAGACCTGCGCGTGACCCCAATGGCAGGTACTGGGCTGCACCTTTACCCATGTGGGCAACACTGTTCAACGCCATTGAGAAGATCAGTAAGAGACAAGGAACCCATGAAATCTTCAAGATCCTTTATATGCTTCCCAAGAGCTCAGGAGAGGGGGATAAAATAGGTGATGTGCCAGTGTACCTTCTGAACACGATAGGTTGTTCTCTTACATTTGTATTTCAATTAAGCATCTACAGTGAAGAATCATTTCTTAAGCCTGGGCATGTTGCAAAATGGAAAACCTACAAAGACCTTTATCGCTAATGTGAGGTGGTCATCGTGGACGGGAGTTTCAGTACGTGGTGTTCCGACTTCCCCACCTTTTGCCGAATCTCCTCCCAGCTTTGCCCCGTCGTCGTGGAAATGTGCTGCATCTCAAACTGACGGAACACGGTCCTGCTCAACTCCACCGAGTCATCGAGGGTGTCGAGAAACTCCTCAACGTTGGTGTTACAGGACTGAAGAAAGCTGTCGCTCACCTCCTGCAGCTGGGCAGAATGAAGGTACAGTCACATGCTGACAACCATTCTGGTGGACAGGGAAGATGGAAGATGTTCTCTCGTCGACAAACCGTATCTGGGAAGCCAGTCTGTCATAAGGCAATCACACATACTCAATCCTTCACACCCTCACGTACTATGGCCAGTTTAGATGGGTGGAAACGAGAGCACCTGGAGGAAACCCATGTGAACGCAGGGAGAACACGCAAATTCTAAGCAGAATGAGTTGGATTTGACCTCTGATCCTCAGAACAGCGAGGGACCAGTGCTACCCATGCCGCTATCATCGATGAAACATTGTTAGATAATATAGTTTTTTTTTTTTTCAGAAAATACAGGTTTGGGAAACTCGACCTGACTGACCCTGAAAGGTAAAGCCAAAAATCGGTGTCGGACAGGGGACATAAAAGGCAGGGAATCGGTTTGAGTGAAAGGACACACGGCGTCCCGTGGAGAGGACCGTGTCACCACGACATCACACAAGCTGACAACGTGATGTTATCGCTAATTAAACAAGCGAGTGTAAAGCCAACTTCTCCACGCAAACAGAAGGGGCCCAGGTGAACTTTGCCTGCCTCAGAAAGGACATTTCGAAGCAATCCATCTGCGTGTCAGCAAATTGCCTCCTAATGTGTTGACTTATGGTAGGACCTCAAAAGCAAAACGAATAGCCTGGTATTTATAGCATATCAACGGCGAAGCTGATAAGTGTTTTTTTCTCAACCGGTCTTATATGTCCTCTAAAGCCCTGCCACTTGGTGCCACCAAGAGCAACAAAGTGAGAGGGAATGTTTGCTGTGTCTGGGTGACAATGGAGAGCTGCAGGCTGAGCGAACCCCCCCGCACCGCTGTTTGCTTTGGGGCCACGTAAATCAAAACGGCCGGAGAGGATCACGTGGGAAGAATAGCGGCGGCGATCCCTTTCTCAAACGAGGCGTGACCACTTCCCCGCAAATTACTGTCAGGATGATGGGACAGGTTTCGCCGCAGCCATAAATGACAAGCCTGCGAATTATGTGACACGGGCGAGTCGAGTTTAGAGGCCAAGATCAACGTAATGAATGACTCGAGCTGGGAACAGCCATCTACCCAACGCGCTCGGCCTCGGCAACCGGCCCCATCGGTGCCGGATGGGACGCACTCAGCCTGATTACAGCACCGGGGAGGAAGTGATCACGTGTCCAAACTGGTGTTTCTTGAGCACGCTTGAGATTTTTTTCATCGACCAAAGGTCACCACAGCAAAATAAGTTAAATAGGATTAAAATGATGACACTAATGCGTCCGAGGTTCTCAACCTCAGCCAAAGATTAAGACCATGCATATGATGCGCTGTGGCAATGTCTTTAAACCGTTCGAAAAAGATCGTCTTTGACTCTGCAAGGGGAGTGGTCCAGATACGCATCTGATGAGAACGAGAGCGGTTGTAATATGTCACCGCATCAGAAAGTGGTCTTGATACACAGCCTAGAGAGAAGGAGAGAGGTAGTGATATCCAAACCCATCGAGCGGAGAGCGGTCCCGACATCCAAACCCATCGAAAGGAGAGCGGTCCTGATATCCAAACCCATCGAAAGGAGAGCGGTCCTGATATGCAACCACACAAGAAGGAGAGCAGTCCACATATACCATCAGACAAGAAGGAGAGTGGTCCTGGCTCGTAACCCCCCAGGAAGAAGAGTGGTTCTGGTATGTGAGTCCATCACAAAGAGAGTGGTTTCAATGAGACTTGGCAAACAGTCGCTCAACGGAGGACATCCTTTGCCGTTTTCCCTGCAATGGGTCACCTGTTTGACTAAAGCATGCGTTCATAAATAGTTTACAAACTGTGCATGATTCACTGGTTGCCCATACCAGCATCCCCTGCGTCTCCTCCACCCCATAGTTTTCCTGCACCAGTTTACCGCAGTGAGAGGAGAGCAGATGTAGTAACTGTTGAGTTGAACTGAAGTGCCATAAGGGAGCAGCTGTGGAGCCTCGGTCCATTCTGAGTGTGTTGTGTGACTCGGACATGTGGAAGAAAAGTGCAGCTCTAGAATGCCATGAGAACGAAGAACACCAGTTCGAACCAATTTGAGTCCTTGCCTTGAGTTTTCATGCCATGGTCCTAACAGTACACTATACATTGACCCCCAGAATGTAGGGGACAGAATTCTACGGTACTTGGAGTAAAGTACACTGAGAATTTCAGCACGATCTAACTATTGTAGAATGACAAACTCCAAATCCAGCCAGGTGGGATTTGAACCCACAGCCGTTAGGCCTGGAAGATTTAAGCCTTTAGACTGGCGAAAAAACTCTTATAAACCAAACATTGTATTACATCTTGTGGACATATTTGGTGTACTGAACATTATTGTGCTGCTTCAGTTTACATACCTTGCTTAAGGGTACAACAGCAGGCTCCAGGTAAAAAAAAAAAAATCTCAGGCTTTGCTATCGTCATGCTACTGACACACGTGTTACCTTGATCTCAAAGAACTTTCTTCTCAACAGCTTGTCCTTTGGCGGCACCGTTTTCCGTATTTCCTTGTACCACTTCCGAACAACGTGGCCTCTCCAGCACGCCTGGATCCTAACGAAGAGCAGAGAAAAAAGGTGGACCTCATGGGGGGGAGGGGGTTACTGGTGAAGGAAAGAGGAGAAAGTCCCAAGAAGTGCCCTTTCGCTGCACTGTTGAACGGCACCGTACCCGCGGTTGCACTTTACCTCACTGCGCACTTCTCCCTGTAGATCCGCGCGCCGTCGTGAATCACTCTGGTCTCGTACTGCTCCCTCCTGCACATGGGACAGCACTTCTTCCCAGAAAACCGCTCAAACGCGTGCAAGCAGGCCTGCCCAAGGGCATCGTGGGTAAGGGTATGGCAAGGTGTGACAGTAATGAGCACGCTGCACTGAGACCTGGGCGGCAGATAACTCACCCTGTGGAAAACGTGTGAGCAGGATAGCAGGACCTGTCAGAAATGAGAACAATTCTCATCAGCCGGAGCTCTTGTGCACATCGTTGGGCTGAATTCCGTAACTCATCTCAGCACGCCTCACCAGAGCAACACATGGAGGAAAAACCCGCATCCAGAAAGAACAACTAGGAATGATGCATAATTTATGTGTTGAGACAGTGGTGAGTAAATGTGGCCTTCCTGTTCCCCGTTTGGGTGTCACAGCGAGTAGGGCTGCTGTCTCAGTGCCTGTATGGTGCGAGAGGGCATGGGTTTGATCCCTGCTCAGTCTGTGTGGAGACTCTGGGTGCTCTGGTTTCCTCCCACAGTCCAGAGACAGGCTGTTCACCCATAGTGTGTGAGTGACAGAGAGAGTGTGTGTGTGTTCCACCTATGCATGGATGAGTGATCCAGTGTAAGTAGTGTATCTAGCGGTGTAAGTCACCACGGTGAATAAGGTGTGTGGGCTGATGACACTACATAGAGTTCATTGGAAGTGGCTTTGGACAAAAGTGTCTGATATATAAATGTATACATAGTTTATGACATGGGGTCATAAAGAAATTTTTCTTTAGAATAATTTCTCCTCCACAGTCGATTCAATCGGCAAACAACGAATCCTAATTGTTCTCCGTCTTGCTTCTCTTAAAAGAGGGAGAAACTTGAATACAAGGCGCTGCCATTGAGCACTGAAGTCATACTGTGGTCTTCATTGGGGTTCTGATGATTGATGACTATCATCCCATAATGTCTTCCTCTGGGAAGCGATAAGCACAAACTGTGATTCCGTTTTGAATTTCAGGGTTCTTCCCGAGCGAGTGCCGTCAGTCCATTTTCCACCTTGGGGTTCCAGTCTCTGAGTACTGCCATTCTTTCGGCTATCTTGGGATTCTAATGTCTTCCACGCTCCTTCTTTGGACTCTGATGACCTGTTGTGTGACTATTTTGGCTGGAATTTGGATGTTTAAATATGCTTCCCATCTCCTCCATCGAGCCAGTACTGGCATTCTGTATTTTTCCGTGGAATTACGATGAGCCAGGACTGGCATTCAACATGCTTCTGCCACATTCTAACAAGCGAGTGTCTGAATTCTCGATCTTTCCTGGAGAACTTCACGAATGACGATCAGCATTCCGTTTTCCGGCTGGGAGGTTTGCAGGCCCTGAGACGGCTTGTTGCTCGGGCCAATGGGCTACGCCCAAGTGAAAGGTGAAACTGAAGCTGGGGAATCATCCAGTCCCCCAAAGTCGCTCTTGCTGACCCGCAGCCAGGAGGCGGTCCTTTCAAAGCCGGTTAGGGAGACTGTCTCGCAGACGACTGCATCAATTTTGCATCGTCTCTTGTCCCAGTCGTATCCTCCGTCATCGGGAACAGGGCTGCCCTGCGGTGCACAATCTATACCGAGGAATCAGACAAGTCATTAGACCGCTGTCTGTTTTTTTTCCCCATTCCAGCATCGCCGAGGCCTGCGGGCTGGATGGGACTGTCGGGATGGAGCTCAGTGAGACAATTTTCTCAGCGTTATGTCTGAATATTTCACTGAGATCCATCACTATCAAGTCTGTGCGTGGTGTGATATGTAAGGTACAGTCTACACTCACGTTACAGAGGTTCAAAGGGGTCTACAGCATATTTGTGGTAACCCAAGAAATGATAGTTACATTTCTTTGCTTCGAAATAATTACGATTATCCATCCGTCATCAACCACCACTTGTCCCGAGCAGGGTTGCAGCGGGCCAGAGCCTTACCCAACAACACAGGGCACAAGGCCGAAGGGGGAGGGGACACACCCTGGACGGGACACCGGTCCGTTGCAAGACACCCCAAGCAGGGCTTGAACCCCACACCCACCACCCAGTGGGCCCCCAGCTGAACCTGCTGTGCTGCCACATCCCCGAACTGCGGTTCTTGCAGAATGTAGAGTATTCAAGTGCTTTGATTAACTGAGAGATTAATTTGAAAAGTTGTGCTTGTGTTGGGTTACGTAATTCTCTTCTTTGGCATGGTTGCTATGGCAACACAACACTTTATGCAAATGTGTCATTTCAACGGGGATGGCAAGTGTGCGCAGGTCACATGGCCCACGAGACCCCCGAGAGACCCACGGTCTGCTGTCAGAGGGGTCAGACAGTGAGGGCATGGTTCCTACCGTGGTGACAGCCAAAAATGCTCACCTGGGGCTGAAGGCGGAACTCCTCTCTACAGATGACGCAGGGTTGGACAGAGTCACCTTCCTGCACCGACCTGGCCTTGACGTGTTCCCACTCCTGTGTGGTCAGCGAAATGGGCGGGGCATCAACAAGACCAAGCCTCTGGGCTGCAAGCAGGAGCAGCAGCATACAAAACACACACGCTCGTATTAATGAAAACAACAACAATAATATACATTTTATGCTTTTTTCAAAAGTAACTTATGGTCTTTCTGTCCCACCACACCCTGCACCACCTTACCTCGCTCGTCATCTCACTTTAATCCACTCCTCCCCTCTCTTGCATTTAAATGTGATTGTCTATTAAATTTAGTTGCTAGGATTTAACCGTTTGGTCGCTTCATGTGTGTATTATGTCTTATGTGTGTATGTATGTATGTATGTATTTCGTACAATGAATGCTGATGTGACCGAATTGAATCTCCTTCTGGAATTAATGATATTTCATTCATTCATTCACTATAATAATAATGCTGATGAACTGAATTTATACAGCCATGCATGGAGAAAGGGTGTACGTTTTTTCATTTTTCATTGTATGGGATCCCGTTATGAGAAGGATGAGTGTAGATGTTGAGCAGAACTGACCAACTAACATTCTGGAAATGTAGCTTTCTCTAGGGGTCACCAATATTTCCCACCTTGGGGTTTGAACATGCAGCCTTCCGAGGGTGTCCCTTAACCCTTGCCTGACAAAGCTACACGTCCGGCAGTTGCGATTTGCCATACCCAACGTCAGTGGTTGAGGGCTCGGCCCGAGAACATACTCCTCCTCCAGTGAACAAGGCAACGGAAGGTTCTGGATGCTTGGGGTCTTTTCTCTATGCTTCCCTTTCTTCTGCACGCTGGAGCACCTTCTCCTCACAGGCTCCCGCAGCGACACGTTCTCCATGTGTAAAGTGCGTGCCATGTGATCCTGCAAAGCGACGGCCCTGATGGCCAGTCTCTCGTCCGTTTTCGAGCTCAGATTCTGTACAAAGGAAAACAAAACCATCAGATCTCTTGCTTCTTGCTGCTTTCACTTTTCTTGCAGTTTAGTAAATGGACAAAGAGACTCACGGCGCAGCGTCCTGCTCACCAAAAATGAGAAAACGGTTTGGGTGTAAAAACCAATCGAAGTTACTTCGTTAAGACGGGAAAAATGTACAAATCATCAGGCTACTGGTTTGAATCCCGCTCTTGCTGTAGTACCGTTGATCAAGGTATTTGATACAATAAGAATTTCACGAAACTGAGTTTGATCTCGAACCTCAAGAACAGAACCTCCTGTCCACCTGCAGGCTTCGCAAGTGTCAGATTATACTGCAAAATTCAGTACATTTAACACCGACGAACGTAGCACTTTTTATATTTATATGCGAGATGTTACGTGTCACACCCTGTCACTGAAATTATGAACAATGTAGCAGTTTCACACGAGAGAAGAGGAAACAAGCTAACCTTGTGCATTGTGCGTCTGGCCGTGTGCGTTCCCCGGTTGCTAGGCAACGGCGCTCTTCCTGGTTTGCGGCCGGTTCCACACGTGGTGCAAGGGTTCAAGGTGGGAGGGGGGCACAGGAGGAAACGAGCAGATTTTTTTTCTTCGCTCTTGGTTTTCCACCCCCCACCTCACCACCCAAAACCCTGGTTTTGCATTTTAACATTAAAAAGGCACCTTGAAAGCATTCAGCAGTGGCACTTGATCAGACCTTTCAGCTCCTAAATTACTGAGCCCGTGTGTTATGTCATTACACATTTTTCGGGGAGATTTAAATTCGGCGCTCGTCTGTTGCACTGCTCTTACCGGCATGAGGATCAGACACGAGACGATCGTGTTACCGTACAGTACATGCAAAATTGAGCGGTTTCTACGCTCTTTAAGAAATCTTTCAATGGTCTGGCGCCTCTTTCGGGTATTTAGGTTGTTTTTCTTTGCCAGCTCAAGTAGGGCTTGCAGCGTATTACAAATCGGGGGCCAGCGGCTCACGTGTGAAACCGTTCTCAGAGCTGTCATCGAAAGTGGGCTGAACAAAGACAAGGTGTTCATTCCTGCTCGCTGAGACACATCGAGCCCAGACCCCGTCGGAGCGATCGGGATTTTGCCGTTGCTTTTTACCGCCTTTTGGGCTGATGAAAGTAATCTCTTGTTTTTACCACCACAGAATGCTATTTACCGCGCTATGGTCTGGGCTGTTCAGAAGCGTTTCTCGCTTTGATGGACTTTGAAGCTGGAGGTAGACTTACCAAAACAGATGGCTGGGGTTACCGCCGGTGATGAGGAGTGTCACTCCAAAGGACGCCCGAAACGCAACACATCCTTAGTCATGGGTTCAAGAGGAGCCCTCGCATTCTTAGAGCGTCGTGCATTTTTGAGGTTGTCGCGAGGGCCGCCATCGCGCTCATCAAAGCCGGCCTGCTGTTAAGCGATCGCCGTTCCGTCTAAGCGGCGTGGCGGTTACAGCAGAATGAGGTACAGTACAGCAATTTACACTCAGCCATCAATACATGCCCAACAGTCACTTTTCTACAATACACTTTAAATTCTCAGATATAACACATATCATTAATTCATTTAACTGACAGTTCTCTCCCAGTGTCCCATGATGGACTGGTGCCTCATACCATGTTTCCGGAATAAACCCCAGAGCACCACAACCCTGCAATGGAGAATGTTTACAACATTAGGGTTGTGCACTAA
This sequence comes from Scleropages formosus, assembly GCF_900964775.1. NCBI lineage: Eukaryota > Metazoa > Chordata > Actinopteri > Osteoglossiformes > Osteoglossidae > Scleropages > Scleropages formosus. The sequence continues at coordinate 28,673,969 of NC_041814.1, read as the reverse complement.
GATACTTACCTGTTCATAGAGCAGGGTAATTTTTATTTAAGTAAAGTAAGTACCCAGTTTAAGGCAACTCCTGGTTGAGCCTGCAGGTCTAAAGGTAGGAGTTCTAACCACAATGCTACATGCACACTTCATTAATCCTGAAATGAAGGTATATCAGTCATTCAGGTCCTATTTACACCCCAGATGGGACTCGAACCCACAATCCCTGGCTTAGAAAGCCAATGCCTTATCCATTAGGCCACTGGGGCTGGGCATACAGCCCTGGGCACAACAGCACCTGCTTCCTCTACCTCCTTTCTTCTTTTAATAGCCGTACGAAAACGCATACAACACATCTTGATGCGCAAAGAGCCGACAACGAAAGAGCAACAACTACATTCCTTTAAAAAAGGCCTTTTACTGAACCTCAAATCCAAACCTCAAAATCAAAAATCCTCCGCAAATCCTCCTCCGGTGTATCCATCTCTAAAAAGGGGAGGAAACCAGAGCCATTTGTTTAAACACTGACACCATTCACGGAAACGGTTTAATTGTCGGAATGAGTTTCCGAGGACCGTATCGATCCGAGTGGCCTCATCACCTGTTGGATCGAATTGTCCGGCGTCACCCTCGCTCACATCGTGTGCCGTCAACCAATTTCGGCGCGGGTCCCTTTGACCGCACCGCCGGGTCACGTTAGACCAACAAGCGCGTGGAGATGTTTTCAATATTTATCTGAGTAACATTTGGAATACAAAGCTCACTCCAGCAAGGGCATTCAGAGTTTCGCCTTCAAAGGGAAGCAAAGAAAACGGTTTGTTTCGAAGCTCTGATTGATCCTAATGCTAGAACATATTACGTAATTGTTTGGCACACATCGCTCAGGTTCAGCTCGGCATAATTCACTTATTGGAAAGAAAAATGATTAGACTTATTGTCAAACTATATACAAATATTGACATTTAAGGCTTTGGCATCTCTGCGGGGCATATTTAATCACTCTGAGTCATCTTATCAGGTAGCCTATTACAGTGCTCAATGTGACATTTTCATTTAGATAATGTGTTGGCTCATTGCAAGGCCATTTCTTATACAATTTCACATAAATGCTGCAAAAACCCTGGCGCAGCTATAGAACGAAGGCATTAGGGTTAGTAAGTATAACACAGTATAACAATGATTCTTTTTAAAGATAAAAAAAAAAAGTCTCTTGGCTTTTGAAGAGAAAAACAGATAAAGCGTCTGCAGTTTAAATATTTGGTTCAGCGACCTTTTCTCTAAGCGATTCAATTGCCGAAAGGGAAAAAAAATATTTAATTAGGGATTTAATAAGTATCCACTCAAAGTGCCGGTTTAATAAAACTTATCTGTGCTGATGACAATAACAATTCATAAACATCAAAAGTGTGTTAGAAAATGAATGGATGCAGTGTGTGTTTAGGGCAGAACGGTTATGCAGAGGGGAAGCGATAGCAACCTCACGGCACATGGGATACTGGGGTTTGAATGCGGCTCAGTTCGCATCCTCTCTGTGGCCGCGTGGGTTTACGTGGGCGCTCTGGTTTCCGCCCGCAGTTCAAAGGCTTGCGACTCAGGTATGCTTTAAGTTGCCTCTAGTGTGTGAATGAGGCTCTGGACCATCACGACTCTGAGAAGGATAAGTAGCTGTGGAAAGTAGGGTGGCACAGCAAGTAGGGCTGCTGTCTTATAGTGCCTGGGTGGTGCAAGAGAGTGTGGGTTTGATGCCTGCTCAGTCTGTGTAGAGTGTGCATGTTCTCCCATGTATGCATGGGTTTTCTCCAGGTGCTCTGGTTTCCTCCCACACTCCAAAGACATGCTGTTCAGGTTTGTGTGTGTGTGTGGGTGGATGAGTGACCCATTGTAAGTAGTGTATCTAGCAGTGTAAGTCACCATGGTGAATAAGGTGTGTGGGCTCATAACACTACATAGATTCACTGGAAGCTGTTTTGGACAAAAGTGTGGGATAAACGTAATAAGTGAGTTAGTGTTTTGAAGACAAGAAGTCTGTGTGATGAGGGTAGAGAATGAAACTGAGCTCTTGTCTGGCATGGTTTCATCAGGTGTTACTACAGCACACACCTCTCCTCAGGTGAGTGTGGAATCACACACCAAGTAAAGCTTTGCGTCGATGGGGTCAAGCAACTGCATGCTTTCGACTCTCTATTTAAAGTCCCTTCTTTCCTTTCACGTTGGAATTGAACCAGATTTCTATGATTAGGAACACAATTTTATTTTATAGGACACGTAGCAGTCTGTCACACACCACTTTAATCACTCTTAATCTAATTGTTTTTTTTAAATCTTCAGTTTATATACATTAATTTAGCTGACTTAAGTGGCCAAGATGCGACCTTCTCTTAATGGAACAAAGAAACACTAATAGAACCCAGACACCAATATTTAACTTCAGTCATTTACTGGTCGGCTGAAAGGCTTCTGGTTACGAGAAAACGTCACCCAGTTCGAAAAAAGTATGAAATGCGTCCTGCTCTCCTCCTTCTATTTCCGTCTGATCTTGGCCTCGACAGTCTGCAGGTGTGCAATGAGCCACAGAATATACCTCAGTTATACCTCAGATGTGGTACAGCGCACCACAGTACTCACAGACCCACCGCAGACCCCCTGACTCTTTGTCGTTTCAGGACAAAACGCATCAAGTTAAAAAATGCGACGGTGCGTCAGTCCATCGTGGCTTTGTGGAGGCCTTGCACATCATAAATACGCAGAAAGGTGAATAGATAGACAGATGAGAACGTTATTAATGCTTAAGGAATTTGCACAATTGAGGAGGATGTTAGGCCACACCCACTTCTAACCAGCTGACAGCTCTGCTTATGAAGACGAGCACCAGGCATGGCCAATTTAAGCAAATTTTGGGCTACATTACAATGCGAATGGCTGAAGTGGTCATGGAAGCCTTGGTCTTCTGAGTTTTTCCTGGAACAGACAGGTTTGTGTGTCTTTCGGGTAATTATATATAGAAAAAGTAATAAAACTTGTAAATTCACTCGCTCACAGCTTGTTGTCTCATGTCTGGTCACTTCCTGGACCAGACCCCCCCCCCCCCCCCCAGTCTGTTGAGAATCAGTGTTGCGGTGCTTCACAAATGGAAGGATATTTAAAATGTTACAGAAAGACAACAAATATTGGTGTGGGGGCTGAAAAATTGAAATGTTTGCCGTTTAGCATGAAGGTTTTCCGCAAGAGCTGTACGATTTCTTATTGGGTTTCCAGGATTTCCAGCAATGCGCCTGTCTCCCACGGCCTTCTCCACCAGGCTGAGTCTTCGTCTAGGAGAAAGAACTCTCAACGCCCCCACGTTCGTCTTTCTTCATGTTCCGCTGTTCTTTTCGTTTTCGAGCCTTTCGGTGCATGCGCTGTCCCTTTCTGGCGCTGTCCAAGGTCCTTCCGGACGCCTTCATGGTGTTCGGATGCTGCTGAGTCGATATTCTCGGTTTTCTTGGTAAGGGAGGGTACAGAAGTGCTTTACCACTGCCTTCCTCCACACATGGAGAGAACATGCAAATTCGAACCCACAGCCTAACTAGCAGCTCAGGAGTAATAGAATTTACTTCTGTTCTGGGTGACGGTGCTGCCGGTGGCATAGCTGTTACAGCAATCTCTTTGCATTTGGAAGGCTGGGGTTTAAAACCCTGAATTACTGCGGTAAAAATTACCCTGCTGTATGAATGGGTAAATCACTGCAAGTAGCTTAGTGCACACGCCTAATATTGTAAGTAGAACAAAGGCATCAGCTAAATAAATAAAGTATTAGTACTCTGGTAAGTTATAAAGTGTTTCTTCAGCTGAAACATTTTCACATATTTTATTAGTTCATTAATATAGTTTTTGTCAATTCTATTTTATTATGGGGAGTGCGATAGTGCAGCGGGTTTGGCTGGGGCCCGCTCTCTGGTGGGCCTGGGGTTCGAGTCCTGTTTGGGGTGCCTTGTGATAGACTGGCGTCCCATCCTGGGTGTGTCCCCTTACGCCCTGTGTTGCTGGGTTAGGCTCTGGCTTGCTGCGACCCCACTTGGGACGAGCGGCTTCAGCCAGTGTGTGTGTGTAGTTTATTAGTAAAATAATTGCATTAATGTGTTTCAACTGATGGGGGGCGCGGTGGCGCTGTGGGTTGGACCGGGTCCTGCTCTCTGGTGGGTCTGGGATTCGAGTCCCACTTGGGGTGCCTTGCGACGGACTGGCGTCCCGTCCTGGGTGTGTCCTCTCCCCCTCCGACCTTACGCCCTGTGTTACCGGGTTAGGCTCCGGTTCCCCCGCGACCCCGTATGGGACAAGCGGTTCTGAAAATGTGTGTGTGTTTCAACTGATGTGGAATTCCTTTCCTGGAGTGAATTATGTGGATTTATTATATTAATTTCCGCATGAGACCATGTTCGTTGCAGATGTAGGTTGAGTACGTTTTTCTCAAAATAAATAATTGAAATCTGAAACGAGACAAATCGAAAGGGAAGGTTTATGCAAATGTCAGGTGTTGCGGCACAGCGGAGGTGGCCGTTGTTGTGTCTGAATGACTGTTGAAACGGCGCAAAACCTCTCCGTTTCTCCACCGTGCCCACGGAGCCCGAGCTGAATTTGGTACAGGTAACAATGGCTCCACATCACCGGGAAGAGCTCTCCTCCAGCTTCCGGGATGCGCAACTCATGATAGGGGACCGCTGTCATCGACTACTAGTATGGATGAGAATTATTATACAACTTACACAGAGTCAAAGCCCTATTATATGGTGTGTGCATTCAGCATACGTGCAGTCCCCGGGTTATGAACGTCCGACTTACATACAACCCGCAGTTACGAACCACTCCTCGTAAAGCCTATTATATTAAAAATTTGAGTTACATACAATTGTTCGTAACAAACGACACTACTTTGTGGCGCTCATCAAAACATTGTGCATCTACAGAGGTTCGTCACATCTTGGGTGGGGGGGTGCGTGAGCCCGAGGTAGGACAAAGACTTCCTTCTTTTCAGTCGGACCACGTTGCTGTTAACAGCGTCTCGTGCGTTACTGTATTTGGCTTTAATTTTTTTTATTTTTACCCTCCTAACCATGGCACCAGAGCGTAAATGTGATGCAAGTGATGGTGATGCATCAAAGAAAACGGAAATGATCACGATTGAAACTAACGTGGAAATAATAAAGTGATCGGAAAAAGGTGAAACGCCAACGAACAATGAAAAAGCAAACATTAAAGTTTCTGTAATGTTTTTTATGCCAACACACACACACACACACACACACACACACACACACACACACACACATTCTCTCTCTCCTCATCCTCCTCTCGCTATCATAAATACTGTAGTAACATTTATTATTATCTCTTTCTGTGTCTCTTTCTATTATAAATACTGTAGTTACGTGTATTATTATTATTATCATTATTATTATGTTAAAGATATTTTAGTGTATCCGGAAGTGTTTCTTTAATGTTTTTTATGCATAGAAAGGTACACGATACTAAGACAAACATTTGACAACCTGACTTTAAATACCCACCATACCTAACTGTTCCAACTTACGTACAAATTCGACTTGAAAATGAATGGAACTCGTTCATAATCCAGAGGCTGCCTGTACAGGACAAGAACGGGTCTATTTTCCTTTCAACATGCTTTAAAACATTTTGTCTAAGTCTTGTCCAAATTACGCTTCATTTAAAGATACTTTAAAAGCCCCTCAGCTTTCAAACACTTTTGGGAATGATAGTCTGTACATAACTGCAAAGTCATTTTAAGTAGTAAATCACAGTCCATAGTAGGGCAATAATACAGTGATCCTTTCATTGTTTGCAGGTTAATTCTCTAAACACCTTGGTTTTTGCTATAATAAATTGAAATCCATTGTACGGCTTGTTTCGATGTTTGTATTACCTTTGAGCTACAAGAAAAAAACCGACACAGTGTAGAAGAACGCATTCGCTCCACAGACTTGTTCTCAGTTCCACTTGTTGATCGATTCATCCGGAAAATACGTTCGATATTCAGTGCTGCGGAGTTGGAGTCGGAGTCAGAAGCAATTATTGGGTTACTGGAGTCAGAGTCGCTAGAAATGTACCGACTCTGACTAACGGTACCGTATATACCGGTGTATGAGTCGATCCGGCGTATAAGTGGACCCCCAAAAATGAGAGGTGTAATTTAGGGTTAGGAAGCAATTCTTGGGTTACTGGAGTTGCAGTGAGAGTCAAAGGTTTTATGTACCGACCTCAGAGCCCTGGTGCTGTTCCTCATGTTGCTACTGATCATCAACACCCCGGAAGACCAGACACAAACGTTGAACACTGTGGAAATGACTTAAATGAAGACGGCCCCACGCTCCTTTTTGGTCTGTTCTCTGCTGCCAACCGACAGCTGGGTATCGAAATGCGGGATGTAGAAAACAGGTTTGTGAAGAATGTACGACTAAAAGTAAAGAGGAGAAAAGTTAATATTTTTTGAAAAACCATAACTGTGTTTGACATGACCGTACATAACACAGGGAGGCATAGTATCTGGAAAAACTCTCAGGTTTCATAGTACAGCCTGGCCCTCTCGTCCACGGCGCGCACTGCCTTACGCCCCACGCTCCTGACGACAAACTCCCGATCTCCATAAAACAGATCACGTACCCGTACGTGATAACTGAGACTGGGAGGACGGTTGAAACACGCAAGTGTTTTAAAATGAATTACGGCCACGGGATCGCAGCTCCGGAACAAGAGAGCAAGTGTCCGCCACTTAATTAACCATTATGTCCGGCCGGAATATGGCCTGCAACCCAAGCACTTTTCGGAGACGGTGCGGATTCGACAAGGGATCAAATAATCGAAGAAAGCGACTCTAAGTGATTCCTGATATTCCTTTAATCGTCTCACCATTAGCCCTCTGCCCCCCAGCCTACTGCCGCGAAAGAGCAAATGAGCAGAGGAGAAAAGCGGGGTCTGCAGGGCTCCGCAGTGACGAGCGCCATGCTGACTCAGAAAAGCCCAGAGCCTTGTTCAGCAGCGGGGCTCTGAAAGCGTCTGGGAAAGGGGGCGATTCCAATGATTACACACGTCTTTTGTAAATGAAATACACATCATTGCAGACTTTGGTTTTTACTTCATTTACTAAGTGCTACATTACCTCATGCTTTGGTCTCAACAATGGATTTTCGATAAATCCTCGTGCAGTTCGGATGACAAAGCGCTCCACATATCACGCAAAGTGGCACTGCTTATTAGCACTTGAGAAGTTATTGATCGCCCGTTTTGATTAATTGTTCTACACGCCGACGCGTTTCTTCTATTTCCCAACGCCGGGCCCAGGAGGCTCGGCCGAGCGACCCTTCCGGACTTTTCGTTTTCGTTCAGCTGTCGCTTTTGAGCCCCTCTTGCGCACAACGTGCGATAAATGATTCTCGAAATTAAATTATTCTGCGGATCGAGGCAATGCCCTCAGTCTATTTATTCACATTTACATTTGGATTTGTGCGTTCGGGAAAGGCTTTTTTCCAAAACGACGCACAGCTCAGAAAAAACAGAAGGGCATTAACAGCAGACGAAGAGCTTTAGACACAGACGTAGGATTATTGACGCGGAGCTCATCTGTCTGACACCAAAGTGTTGCTGGTTCACATCCCTCAAGTAGCAGCCAGTAGAAGTGAGATTCAAATAGCAAATACAAAGATAATCATAAGAGATGGAATTGTTCTATGACGGGTGAAGGAGGTGCAAATGTACCTTGAACAATGTACCGTGCCATGAATTTCCCTTGGAGATTCAGTTACGGTTGGAAATAGTGACTGGAGAGGCAATGGAAGGGGTTTGACTTCATCCCGATCTTCATAGTGGCATTATCCTCCTGGAATTTGGGTGCATCATGAAGCAACGGATTTACACCATAGGGTGCACTTGGTCCAGTAAACTAGCCTCATTTTCATTGGCTCTTATACATCCATGCAGCGCAATCATTGCACCCAATGATCCCCCATATGATTACGGATCCACCTCCATGTAACTGCTGGCAACAAACATTGTGGTTTGAAGGCATCCTTTGACTTTCTCCAAATGTAAACCTGTCCGGATGTAGGAAAGGAGGTGAACGATGACTCATCAGACCACGCTGCTTTTTCCACTGCTCAGCCGTGTGTCATTATACCCTATTATGTTTGCTGGCCTGATACCAGCAGTTTGTAATTGTGATTTAATTACTTGAGGGTCACATTCATTCATTTTGCAAGCATTTTCTCCAAAGTGGCTTACAGTGTTAAGGTTACAGTTAATAGAATTACAAGCTTACAAATATTTACCTGTTTATGCAGGTGTGAAATTTCACTGAAGCAATTTAGGGTAAGTACATTGCTCAAGGGTACTATAACCAGAAGAGTCAAGGTTGAACCTGCAACCTCTGGATGTGAAGGCAGCAGCTCTAACCACTACACTACCAACTGTCTCCACTGAAGAGTCACTCAAAGTGATTCTACCTGCACAGGTGGTTTTTATTGTGCTGTTCAGTGTTTTCAGCTGATGCTTTTTACTAAGTTAACCAACAATGTTGAAGCTGTACACCAAGCTATTTACTATGATTTACACCACAAGCTAGTTTTAGCTAAGTACCTTGATCAGATGTGTTACAGTAGAAGGAGGGGTTGAAACTAAGGTCCTCAGATTACAAGGTGATACTTTAGACCACCAGCAGAGCTGATGTTCTGGACCTCTTGGTTCTCACATACAGATATGGCTGGTAGTGCATGTTTTTCAGTGTAAGAACTGTCAATCACAGTGTCACATGGGGGGGACTTGAACCCACAACTCCCAGCTCCAGCAGCTGATGCCACAGCCATTAGACCCCTCGGTTTATTTAAACTCCTTTCTCACATTGTGGTTATTTTGTCATAAGTAAAACTGCAAATAATAATAATAATAATAATAATAATGTCTCCTACACAAATGTCTCAGTTTGTAACATTTTGTTTTTATTTGTGTGTCCATGTGTGTGTTTCTGGGTTCGGTTGCAGCCACCCCTGTTCTTACAGCAGGCGCGTGAGTTCTCTGATGCCAATTTCACACAGTCCTTTCCTTTACCTTAATAAGTAGGGTACTAGGTCCTTGTCTCTTACATTTTGGTAATCGGTACAATATTTATACAATTGTTGGGAAATATTTGTCTCTGAATTTTTAAAATAATTTTTTCTGGCTGGTAAAGAAGGGTACCTCTGTGTCCAACTCACTCACTCACTCGCTCGCTCTCTTTCTCTCTCTCTAGCTCTTTTTTTCTCTGTGGCTGTGTTTCACCATAATGGACAATAATTGAGTCCATCATCAAAATTGTAGGCAAAAATAGAACATGATAATGGGCGCAAACGGCACCCCGCGACGCTTTGGCTCGGGGAGTGTGGCGGTACTTGGACGCAGCAGCCGTTTCCGTTGGTCGACTAAGGTTTTCCGTTTACCAGGTTCCCCTTAGTGGGGAGCATTTGGTCGCTGCTAATGTGTACTGACCTGCGACTGCATGCTGATTTTTATAATAACTACAATCATTGCACTTTGCAGGAAAAGCCAATGAAAATCTAGTAAAATGTAAAATCTGAGAGGGGAATCGGGAAATTTCACTTACATTCACTGAATGTTTAAATGTATTTATTTAGCTGGCACTCCTGTCTAAAGTGACTTGTACTTTTAAACCGCTCAGTTTACTCATTTATACAGCAGGATAATTTTTTAAAGAAATTACATATTTTTTCAGTTTTTTTTTTTTCATTTATTTATACTTAGCTGTAAAGAGTGTTTTTAGAGAACAGTTTCTTGAGAGAGATACAGTGGACAGTCGGGATCCAAGGGTGTGTTAGGGTTAGGGCAAAATCTCGACCGGAAGAATCAAAAGAACCCAATTATTTTGAGTTGTGAAGGTTTGGCTTAAGACCACATTTACATTTATTTATTTATCAGACACTTTTCTCCAAAATAACTTCCAATGAACTCTATGTAGTATCAGCCCACACACCTTATTTACCACAGTGACTTACACTGCTAGATACACTACTTACACTGGGTCACTCATCTATACATAGGTGGAACACACACACACACTCTCTGTGGGTGAACAGCCTGTTTCTGGATTGTGGGAGGAAACCAGAGCACCCAGAAGAAACCCACGCAGACACAGGGGAAATATGCAAACTCCACAGAGACTGAGCGGGGATCGAACCCACCTCCTCTTGCACCACCCGCGTTCTGTGAGACGTGTACATGTATTCTTGACCGTCGTTCTCCATGAGTGTCAGTTGTAACTGTTGCACAATCAGGATGCTGCAAAAAGAAGAGAAGCCAAACAATGTAATGTTAACGTTAATAATGTTTAAGACTTAATTACACCGTGAAATTCCTCTTTTATCTCAAAGTACAAGGAGGCCCTCGAGTTTCGGTGTCACGGCTGAACCCCTACAAACCACCAGATAGAGACAAGGCTACCTGGCAGAATCTGTTCTTTTTTGATGTGGCAGAGAATATAAATAGTGCAGCCTTTTCTAGAAAGTTCCCTCGGCTCCGCGAGGCTTGGTTTTCAAAACGGTGTGTGAAACGACCGGTTTCCTCGCCACACGGGATCCCGGTCAGAGGAGTCGCTGTTGAAAAGGGTCTTTTCCACTGAATGGAGCTATAAAATTACAACTACTCCTTAAAAAAACAACGCTCATGTGCTTCGTTTGTACCCCCCCCAAAGGGTAATTAACTCTTTTAATTTTTTCAAAAGGGCTGGAATGAAAAGGCCTGGAGACTTCCTCAAAGAGGCGCCGTAAATCACCTTTCATCCTCTCTCGGCAGCAAATGAGTGAGTTTGCCTCTACTTAGCGGGAAGTGTTTTGCGGTGGATCTTCCAAATGCCAACGTCTTTGGGCAACGAGTATAAATATCACAGCCGCTCACTTGAGTTACCGCATAATTTGGGACTTTCCACCTCCTCACAGGAAGCAACTCCCCCCCCGACCCCACCCCACCCCACCCCACCCCCCGTCCCTTTCTTCCCCCCACCTGAATGGTTTTGTGCGCACATTTGGAAGGCTGGCGATTTAATTCGGAAAAGAAGGGGCGGAGGGAGTTCACGTGCCAGTCAAAGTTGCAGTTACTCCTGTAATGTAACATAAATGTCTATATGTATCTCCAAAAAAAAAATTCTTTTAGTTTTTTAGCAGATGCTTTTTTCCAAAGCGACTTCCAATGAACTCTATGCAGTGTTATCAGCTCACACACCTTATTCACCAAGGTGACTTACACTGCTAGATACACTACTTACACTGGGTCACTCATCCATACATCAGTGGAAAACACACACTCTCTCTGTCACACACACACTATAGGTGAACCTCAACAGCAAGTCTTTGGAGTGTGGGAGGAAACCAGAGCACCCAAAGGAAACATGATAATTCCACACAGAGTGAGCAGGGATCAAACCCCTCTCCTCTCACACCACCCAGGTGCTGTGAGGCAGCAGCGCTACTTGCTGTGCCACCATCCCACCCTGCTTTCTCAGTTACTAGGAAGGTGATCAGGAATTGCTGATGTTCTAATAAAGTTTTATGCAGCTACTCATATGATGAACATCTTAGCCTACATCCATCAATAAGTTACTGTTTGCGTCATCATTTTACACACACATTGACTGAGGGTGCTTGTCTCAAGCTGGCGGCAAAGGGGACACACTCAGAGCAGGATGCCAGTCCATCACAAGGTACCCCGAGCAGGATTTGAACCCCAGCCCCACTAGACAGCAGGCACAGGCCAAGTCTGCTGCACCACTGCACCACTGCACCCCCCCCCCCCCTTATCGTTTCGTTTCACATTTACATTTTATTCATGTAACTGACGCTTTTCTCCAAAGCAACTTACAGTGTTAATGCAATTATGCAATCATGATAATTATGTAAATTATCACCTTCATGTGACAGGTTGATGTCAAGAAATCACATCAACATATTTGCTTTCTGCTTTTCTATGCTTGCATTGTAAAAACACTCAGGTTTTCCAGCATTTTATTATTGCTTATCTAAGACTTTTAGAAAAGGAGACTTAAAATGTTTTGCACACTGAGCTGCTCAAACCGATTTACTAATTTTTACAGCCTCAGTTCAGTGTAAGTACCTTCATTAAGGGCACTGGAGTGAGAGCAGGGATTTGAACATATGTCCTTCAGATTTTTGAAGCATCAGCCCAAGCCACTATCAAAACTGTTTCAGCAAATAGCCAGAGTACAGAACACATCGTGAATTTCTCCCATCATAATTAAATGTGAATTTTCCGGCACTGTGAAAAAGCAGCGCAAATGTTTCTTTGGATAACAACGCCTGCTAAGCAACGACAACAATGTCAGACATCATCATTTCTTTCTTGACAGGACTTCATGGGTCCGTGAAAAGACTCATTATTATTACATGAATAGGCCTATTATGAATACTTGACAAGTTTAACCAATGAATTTACTATTGAATTATGTCACATTAATGGTCATAGGAATGGGGGGGGTGGGCATTTATGCCAGCAATGTAAATATTTTCCATTAACGATTTTACAAACAGCTTTTAAATTTTATTTTTGTACAGCACTACTGCCTAACAAATAGCCTTGGTCCATTTAACAAAGGATTGTGCAAACGTTCAGAGAAATACTTAAATGCAGATTCAGTGATTCTAGGAATCATAAGAAGGCCTGCGATTCAAGATTACATTATGGATTTTACATACCGCAGATGAGCTCAAATAATTCACCAGGGACTAAAACACTTCAGAGCAGTGAAAGTAAACGCTAATATTTTAAAGCATGCCATCCATTTCTTTTTGAGCCAGTGGATATGAGGACTGTCGGAATATGGTCGTGCCTGGTGGGTATTGTTTTAGTCCTTTCCACTGCATTGGTTCATATGCAGAAAGAGTGAAAAACTGAGTAAAGCACTGCAGTGGTTTGCCCTGCTGTAGACGAGCACGTCCTGATTTCCCTGCGTCCAGGTTTTGCTTCATTTTGCCAGGAACCCATAAGGTAATCTCTCACTCTCATTCAAAGTTCACTACAGTCATGCACCACTTAACGTCATTTTGCTTAATGACAGAGCATATACGATGGTGGTCCCATAACATCATAACAGAGCTGGACAATTCTTATCGACTAGCAACGTTGCAGCCGTCGTAGCGCAACGTGTTACTCACGTGTTCGTGGTGGTGCTGCTGCAAACAAACCTACTGCGCTGCCAGTCATATAAAAGTATAGCATATACAATTATCTACAGGGCATAATTCTTGATAATGATAATAAACACCTATGTTACTGGTTTGTCTGTTTACTGTACTGTACTTTTTATTGATATTTTACAGTGTACTCTTTTTACTTTTAAAAAAAAAGTTTGCTGTAAAACAGTATGCTGTGTTACGCCAGTAGCAGCATCATAAATCTTGTGTTTACCATCTCTCTTGCCTGCACTGAGGCTATACCATCTAGGTTTGTATAAGTACACTCTATGTTCAAGGCTATATCATCTAGGTGTGTATAAGTACACTGTGTTCAAGGCTATACCATCTAGGTGTGTATAAGCACACTCTATGATCGAGGCTATATCATCTAGGTGTGTATAAGTACACTCTATGATCGAGGCTATATCATCTAGGTTTGTATAAGTACACTCTATGTTCAAGGCTATACCATCTAGGTTTGTATAAGTACACGCTATGATCGAGGCCATACCATCTAGGTGTGTATAAGTACACTCTATGTTCAAGGCTATACCATCTAGGTTTGTATAAGAACTCTCTATGTTCAAGGCTATACCATATAGGTTTGTATAAGAACTCTCTATGTTCAAGGCTATACCATATAGGTTTGTATAAGTACACTCTATGATGTTTTACACAATGATGAATTTGCCTAACGATTCAATTCTCAGAACATATCCCATCGTTAAGCGACGCATGTCTGTACTCCTTTTCATAGGACAAAATAATGTTCTACAGCCTGGATCAGTACTCAGCTACATGACTCAGCCCTCAGCTGCTTGGGTCAATACCCAACTCACCTGCAAGGATCAGCACCCAACTGCATGGATTGGTGCTCGACCGCATAGGTCAACACAGCAGTCTGCTGCATCGATCGGCGCTCAACGGCATGGATTAGCACCGCACCGCATGGGTGTTGCTGGATGGGGTTTTGGGGTTTTTCGGAGACATCCAGAGCTTGAGTCAATTCCGTCACCTTTCCCGCTAAATTTTCTCCCCATTCTTCTTTAAAGTATTGCTCAGTTTACCACACGTCTCCTTCCATTTCATTACCATTGCTTTTAGTGATGATATGCAGAAGCCCCCAAGTGTCTGAAGCTTCTTTCATCTTTTATCTCTGTGTCACAGATGTGGACATGGTGTCCTAAACTATGACACCTGGTGGACTTTGGGTGATCATTTTCTGGCCTCACAGAAGATGCCTTCACTTGGGTATCAGGTTTATCAGCCAAGGCATTGGGGGTGTTGTCAGCCAAGGTCAGAGTTTCCCTGTGAAGTGCGTTTTTTCTCCACTTTCCTCTTCTCCAAAACATCCACCTGTACATGTTAGACAACTGAAAAAGTAGTTTTTGCATTAATAGAACTATATGCAGAACTATGGGGACAGCTGGTAGCATAGGGCTTAGCGCTGTTACCTTTGGCCCCAAAAGTTGCAGGTTTGATCCCCACCTGTAGCTGTCATACTCTTGAGTAAGGTGCTTACCCTAAATTACCCAGCTGTATAAATAGGTAAGTAATTGTAGGTAGACTACCATTCTCAGTGGCTTTGGAGAAAAGCATCAGATAAATATCAATATCTGCATTTAGCTGAATTAATTTTGGACCGAGTTTCAAGATGAGCTCGCTTCAGCTCTCTAAAAACGTATTTCAGGGTCCCGAACTCATCATGTGGCAAAAATGTTTCAATGTGATGGAAAACCGATGAGTCGGAACAATTGTTTGGCAGAAAAAAAGTCCATTACAAGTAAATAAAATTTACAGATAAAGAGACATAAATCTTATCTTTGTATTTTATTATGTGTATTTTTATTAGTGTAATTGTTCTCCATCACAGTAGATTTTTCAGTACCATAGTGAAATAGAGTCCTCTACTTCTGACATCCATGGAAGCCTCAAAACCATATGTTGTTGTTTTTAATTAACGACGATTGGTCATCCAGTTAACATCCGGGTAGCATGTGGAATAATACCAGCTGTATTAGCCTATCAGATGAGTGGCCACGTTCGTTTTGATCATGTTTTTCTTCTGGTTCTACTCTTTGTCTTGGGTGACGCCACACTGCGTTTCCAGTCGATTTTGTCTCCATGCTTCCGTAGAAGATTTTAAGATTTTGGTTCGCTGTTATTCATTGTTTGTCGTGATCATCAGTCGATAGCTACAGCATTCGGGCATTTTCGACTTTCGCAACATCGACTCACTTTCCACCTGCCTTTCACTCCTATCACTAGCCTCTTGTGTAGGTAACATGTTGCCTCAAGCACCGCACGGCAAAGACCGGCGCGTTCCTCTCACTTTATATTCACCGCTCTATAAACCCTCACCTGTGTGCAGGATGAGTGCGAATGAGAGGCCTTGTGTAACTCTTTCCTTTTAAAAGCGGTTACGACACCCTGTGCCGGAACCTTCCATGAGCCGGGACCCGAAACGCGTCAGAGCGCCTGCTCACGTCACGGCTCGACAAGAACGCCGACCACAGACCGGACCGAAATAACGATCGCTTATCCGCACGAATGGACCTCATTTATTTCTACATGTCATACATCCTAACCTGGAGGTGAAGGTCGTGGGGAGTCATGCAGGTGTTTTTCAATGGAAGTGCAGCTTAAGGTAAAGCACTCAGTGATCAAGCCTGTTTTTTAAATGCACTTTAAAGATACAGGCTGTGGAAACCAAGCCAAGAAAACAGAGGGTGACGGGGGAGGGGGGTGGAGAAAGAAAAACCTCGAGCCTAAATGACACATGTTGCTTAACTGTTCAGGAGGCAACTCCTTCAACACGGCTTTGCAGCATCAAAGGCTCCTGGGAAGCTGCCAGATGAGAACTGTCTTCTGGCCCCTTGTTGTAATTTCAGATGGCGTTGACAGGTTAACTAGCACTCCATATTTACTTGTTTTCCCGTGTGCCGCGGGAACAACAAGAGACATTTGCATTTCCGCTATCTGCTTGATCTGGGTGAGCGACCTGCTTTTTCTTTAGCGTGTGACTCTCGTGATTTATGAAGCGCTGGGGTTTGTGGGCAGGGTTTAAATGAGGTCCACATATTAAATTCTTTTTTATAGATCGATTAAATCATCTGCACGGCGGTAATGACAACCCTCCCCGCTGCAGAAAGGAAGTTCAAGACGTGTTTTTTGGCCCCTTCGAGGACTTTGCCGGGAGGACCAGTCAAGAAATGTGACTCGATTTTTCTTTCACGTGAACCTTTCGCTTGGGTGTGGACAGAATCGATGGGATGCTCTGGATGCCACGGCTGCTGTTGGTGATTTTTTCATGCTTGTTTTTCATTCCTACTTTTAATTTTTATATTCTGCTAAAACTAGGTAAAGTTTGGTTTAAAAAAAAAAATCAAATTCAGAATCAGAATCAGAACGAGCTTTATTGCCAAGTATGTTCACACATACAAGGAATTTGTCTCGGTGACAGAAACTTCCACAGCACAGACAGAATGACAGTGACAAGATGCAGATGAGAAGATAGAATGTGTGAATAAAGGATAAAAAATATAAAAAAATACAAAGTACACAATATACAAAAAATAGTCACTAGACATTCAGCTATGATAAATGAAAAAAATCACTTTTTGGGTGCGGTTTACTGCCACCTATTGGCTCGGCAGGAAAAAACAGGTTGCATTCAAAATACAGACGGTCCCCGACTTACGATGGGGTTATGTTCTGATAAATCCGTCGTAAGTCGAAAATATCCTAAGTATAACAAGCCGAAAATGCATTAAATACACCTAACCTACTGAACATCATCGCTTCTTATCCTTTAAGATGGTCGAGATCGTCGATTGCGAAAGCCGTTATGGGCTTGTTGCCTTCATGCTGGGCAATTATCTTGAGTTTCTCCTCAAGAGTAACTGCCCTCCTCTTCTTCTTCTCACCAGTAGCAGGAGACACAGATGGACATTTCACAGACATGACGGATGCACAAAACACAACGTAAAGCTGGGGGGGTATCCAACAAACCGCTGGAAACACAGAACGCTGTAGAGTATCAGTTGTGTACACTATCGATCGCGTGGCAGACTGGGAGATGCGGACTGCTGATGCTGCCCAGCATCACGGGAAAGTATCGTACCGCACATCACTTGCCCGGGAGAAAATCGAAATTCAAAGTATCGTTTCTACCGAATGCATCTTGCTATCGCACCATCGTAAAGTTGAAAAATTGGAAGTCAGACCATCGTAACCTGGGGATGTCTGCACTCAGCAAAGGCCACGGTTTTCAGTGCAAAGTGAATCCTTTGCTCTTTGCATTCACTCTGCGACAAACAGGAACAGAAAAGGAATGGAAATAGAAATGCTACAAAATAGGTAAGTGAAGAAAACACAAAATGTAGCGGAGCAATTTGATTGAGCAATAGCAATGATACAGGGCAGACCGCTGAGCTGGTGGCTTTCTTTACACAACGCCGACGATAAAACTGCTTTTATTTAGCTGATGCTTTTTTTCCCAAAGTGACTCACAGTGTTAATATACTTACAGTTATTTACCCGCTTATAAAGTTGAGTAATTTTTGTTGGTGCAAATCAGCATTAATTTCGCATTTCGTTTGTGCTGACGGCGCAAATACAAAATTTAAAACAAGATGGGAATTATGGCTGTGAAATCAATGTGAATGAATAAATAGAAGATGTACTATAAACAGTAGGTCCTTTATTTGATTTAGCTGAGACCCACATGTATTTAAGTGTCTGATATTTTTTCCAAAGCAACTTCCTGTATTAAGATACTCATTTACCATATGAAGCTACTTTTTTACAGCGGTATAATTTTTTACTGTGTGAAATAAGGGTAATTACCTTGATCAAGGGTAATGCAGCAAGTGGGATTCAAACCTGGGTCTTTCATGCAGCAGCTCTAACCACTACGCCACCTAATGGAAAACTACCTGCAGCCCACACACATACACAGAGTCTGAAACCACTCATCCCAAGCAGGGTCGCGGTGAACCGAAGCCTAAACCGGCAACACAGGGCGCGAGGCTGGAGGGGGAGGGGACACACCCGGGACGGGACACCGGTCGGTTGCAAGGCACCCCATGCGGGACTCGAACCCCAGACCTGCAGCCATAAACAGAAATATTTTCAAATCTCAATATTAATTTGAAATTGGGACTCTGAGGAGTCCTCCTGCACATCTGCACATTTGATGCGAGTAGCGTTCCATTTGCTGGCTTCAGGTGAGCAGCACAGAGCTCCCGTGACATTTGATTGTCATCCCTTAATTGGTGCTGGCGTGGCGCGCGATGACATGTCCTTCAGCAACGCCACGGCGCCGCGGCGCTTGGCTCGGCGGCTCAAAGCGGCCGGGAACGTTTGATATGCTTCGCTGCAGACTGTTAGTGCTGGAAAAACAAAGATCCCGGCTTGAGCGGGGCCAGCGATCGCTCACGCGGAGCACGCCGGAGACTCCGAATGTGTCGGCGGCGATGCCTCGCGCTCATCACGCGATTGCGGCCAAGTCAGACGTGCTTCTGTGCCCCGTCACTCCGACGTTCACACGCATACCTGACATATATGGGCCTGGTGACGCCCTGACTCTGTCATGACTCTTTAGCGGCGTTTCAGACATGAACGGACTCAAGAACACATTTAGTCACAGCATCTTCACACCACAGGTAGACCGTAGGCATTGTACTTCTTCAAAACACTCTAACAGTGAATTTTTGTAGTTTTTTTTTACTTTGTTGTTTTGTTATGGGGGGCGTGGTGGCGCAGTGGCGCAGTGGGTTGGACCAGGTCCTGCTATCTGGTGGGTCTGGGGTTTGAGTCCCACTTGGGGTGCCTTGCGATGGACTGGCGTCCTGTCCTGGGTGTGTCCCCTCCCCCTCCAGCCTTATGCCCTGAGTTGCTGGGTTAGGCTCTGGTTCCCCATGACCCTGTATAGGATGAGTGGTTCAGAAAGTGTGTGTGTGTGTGTGTGTGTGTGTTATGTAATTTTTGTTATCTTGATCATCCGCTACACCCCAACCAGACTGCTTCACTCGTCCACATCTGCCCGCTTGGTGGTCCCGTGCACGAAAGGTAAAACACGGAGGTTCTCGGTTCTGGCTCCGTTGTGGTGGAACGACCTCCCCCTCTCACTCAGAACTGCTGAATCTCTGTCCACATTTACAAAGGGTCTTCAAACTCACCTCTTCCAGACTCACTTCTCCCATCATCTCTGAAGTTCATGTAAGGTGTAAATGTTCGTGCATCATAACTTTAAGATGATGCCGGATAAACCTTTACACAGCTACTCCTGTAATGTAACGTAAATGTTTATATGTTTATAGTGTTTTAAAAAAATATTACTAGGAAGACGATCAGGAATCGTCGAGATTCGGATGAAGTTTTATGCAGCTACTCGTGTGATGAACATTGGTTTATATGGTGGAAAGAAACAAACTAACTGCACTTAAGAATCACACGTTTGCATCCAAGTGTCTCTTTCGGCTCCTGTTCTATCCGAACCTGTATTATAGAGCTTTTTGATTTAAGGCCCCATAAAATGAACAAGACAGAAGTGAACATGTCATTTGTCAAGTCGTGTTGGAAGACACATGAGAACAATAAAGGGAATTACTGTTTCTAAACCAAAGTGAAACTCATTTCTGATCCATCAAACAGTTTGTAGTGCAAACAAAACGTCTCAATGCCATCGATTCAACTCACCTATATTGTCATTATACCAGCAGAACGAAATTCAATTTCTGCAACTCCCTGCTTGTGATGCAACATACAGATACAGAATATAAAGTACAGCAAAATACAAAAGAAAAATAAACAGTAGAATAAAAAGCATAAATAGTTGTCGCAAATGAAAGTGAACTCATTTACATTTATTTACTTAGCAGACACTTTTCTCCAAAGTGACCTCCAATGAACTCAATGCAGTGTTATCAGCCCACACACCTTACTCCCCATGGTGACTTACACTGCTAGATACACTACTTACGATGGGTCATTCATCCATACATCAGTGGAACACACACACACTCTCTCTCTGTCACTCACACACTATGGGGGAACCTGAACAGCATGTCTTTGGAATGTGGGAGGAAACCAGAGCACCCAGAGGAAACCCATGCAGACACAGGAAGAACATGCAAACTCCACACAGACTGAGTGGGGATCAAACCCACGTTCTCTCGCACCACCAAGGCGGCACTACTCACTGTGCCACCATACTCTCGCTCTTATTTCTTTCGAAATACTCTATATAAGTGATGGTTTGTCAATTCGTTTTACCTGTAACCCTACGAAGTGACCCCAGGTTTTGAGAGCAGCGCTCAGGACAGCAGTGCTGTGAGGGGCTCGTAACCACTTACTGTCCATGTGAACGATAGCAGAGGCCCTTTGGCACTAATCCTCCTTTCGAAGCACATACCCCATGGAACTGGACGCACGAACTCGCTGTTAAACCTGATCGAGACAGATGGAGAAACCGCCCTGGGGCAAAACATGACCGTGTGATAGGAAGCAAGTAGTAAGAAGGTTCACAGTAAGTGTTGGATGGAGACACCGTGGCGGCACAAGAGTAACCTTCTGAGCGTCCTGTGGCAGGGAACTGTCTTTGTATTAATTTAACTGACTCTTTTCTCCAAAGCTACTTACTGTGATTTACCCATTTGTACAGCTGTGTAATTCTCACTGTATCAATACAGAATAACTACCTTGATCAAGGGTACCCAGCGGGTTCTAATCCCACTTCCTGCTGTAGGACCCTTGACCAAGGTGGGGTGTGGTGGTGCAGCAGGTTTGGCTAAGGTCTGCTTTCCTGTGGGTGTGGGGTTCAAGTCCCCCTTGGGGTGCCTTGTGATGGTGTAGCATCCTGTCCTGGGTGTGTCCCCTCCAGCCTTGTGTCCTGTGTTGCTGGGTTAGGTGCTGCCTTGCTGTGACCCTGCTTGGGACAAGTGGCTTCAAATTGTGTGTGTGTGTGTGTGTGTCCTTTGAGGGAAAAGTTCTTACTCCTATTTCACCTGCTGCCCAGAATAATCAGACACTTTGAACTCTGTAGAACCCAAAATCCACCAATTTAGCAACAAATTGTTGATCCATCAGGCCAGTAGGTTTGAATCCCCTCTAGGTCATGTGAGGAGCATAAGCTTCAATACCCAGTGTCTGACTGACACCAACCCACACACACACACTCCTGTACTCAACAGAACACCATTCCACTCCCTTTCTAGTTTTTTTTTTGCAATCATGTTTCCATTTTACAGCATTTATTATTATATTATACACACACACTTTCTGAACTGCTTGTCCCATACAGGGTCATGGGGAACAGGAGACTAACCCAGCAACTCAGGGTGTAAGGCTGGAAGGGGAGGGGACACACCCAGGACAGGACACCAATCTGGCGCAAGGCACCCCAAGTGGGACTTGAACCCCAGGCCTTCCAGAGAGCAGAACCCGATCCAACCCACTGCACCACCACACCCCCCACATTATAATGTAACACACACACACACACACACACACACACACACACACACACACACACACACACACACACACACACACACACACACACACACACACACTTTCTGAGCTGCTTGTCCCATACGGGGTCGCAGGGAGCCGGAGCCCAACCTGGCAACTCAGGGCGTAAGGCTGGAGGGGGAAGGGACACACCCAGGACAGGACACCAATCTGGCGCAAGGCACCCCAAGTGGGACTTGAACCCCAGGCCTTCCAGAGAGCAGGACCCGGTCCAACCCACTGCGCCACTGTGCCCCCCTCTATATTGTAATATACTGTTTTTATTGTCTGGGGGATGCGGTGGCGCAGTGGGTTGGACTAGGTCTTGCTCTCCAGTGGGTCTGGGGTTCAAATCCCGCTTGGGGTGCCTTGCGATGGACTGGCATCCCATCCTGGGTGTGTCCCCTCTGGCCTTATGCCGTGAGTGGCCAGGTTAGGCTCCGGTTTCCCGCGACCCTGTATGGGACAAGCAGTTCAGAAAGTGTGTGTTTTTATTGAATATATTATAATATTTTGTAATAAATAGTTTCTTATGTAGCACCATGGTCCTGGAGGAACATTGTTTCGTTTCACTGTACACTGTACTACCTGTATATGGTTCAAATGACAATGAAGCCACTTTGACTTGACTTTCACGTTGCCCCTTGGATGGCTGATATGGCTGGGGGTTCATCCACCTCTCTGCTCACAACCACCTCGATGCTGACCGAATGAATGACCCACGAAGGTCTGCACCCTGCGGAGAAGAAAAAGTAGCAGGCAGCTCGATGTGATTTTTTTTTAAGGAATGGGTAAATCGGCAAACCTCTAATGTAATCTGAACGCATCCAGCAAGTAGTTCAATAATAGAAAAATAAAAACAGAAGCGTGACTAAGGCAGTATATTTTAGAAGAGCAGATGCCAAGGTCTAGGTGACCATCTGCATGTCTCCTCATACACTTTATTTCTAGCTTTGCCACCATTGCAGACACATCCATTTACATAAGCTGCAGTACAATGAACTGAACACTGGTTATCACGTCCTGTGTGTTCAACGTTCAGCATGTTTATTTCCACATGCCCCCCAGAACTGTGCTGTACTCCACACTATTTATCCATTTTCACCTCTGCTTATCATGATCCTGAGGATCTTGATCCAGTTGTGGGAATAAGGGCAAATCGGGTGGGTGCACCAGGAGCACCAGAGGATACACACATTATTCGGAGTCACACTTATTCACTTATCTGGCATATAGTTACATAGCTGAGTAATTTTTACTGTTCACTTCAAGGTGAGTATCGTGCTCAAGGGTATTGATGCGGCAAGTGGGGGATTCAAACCCATATCCTTCTACTGCAAGGTGATGTCTCTAAACACTGCGCCACCTGCTGCCCCAAACCGGCAACTTTTTCCACTGTCAAAGCTATTAATTGTATAATCCCACCTGTATGAATAAAACTGGAGCTTTGAATGTAAATTACCAGCATGACACCATAACGGGGAGACACCTGGGCTATATTTTGTGTGCAGTTCAGAAAAAACACTCCATCTAGAATGAGGGCTGATAACATGAGAAAAAAAGACAAAATAATAGAAACAAGACCGACATTCGTAAGCATTTTTATTACGCGTCGCCATACATTTTTATTGTTGGCTTAAAATTATAGCAGATATACAGACAAGAGTGAGTCTCCAGTATGTGTCGCACGGTGGCACAGTGATAGTGCCTGGGTGGTGCGAGAGGACAAGGGGTTCGATCCCCGCTCAGTCTGTGTGGAGTTTGCATGTTCTCCCCGTGTCTGCATGTGTTTCCTCTTGGTGCTCTGGTTTCCTCCCACACTCCAAAGAGCTGCTGTTCAGGTTCCCCGTAGTGTGTGAGTGAGAGAGAGAATGCGTGTGTGTTCCACTGATGTATGGATGAGTGACCCAGTGTAAGTAGTGTATCTACCAGTGTAAGTTACCGCGGTGAATAAGGCGTGTGGGCTCATAACACTACATAGAGTTCGTTGGAAGTCGATTTGGAGAAAAGTGTCTGCTAAATGAATAAATGTAAATATGTATCGCACCTAGAAAGCGTCATCTGCTGCCTCCTGAGGGTCTTATTGTTTAGTCCTCATCTGATACGTTTGTCCAAAGCAGTTTACAAGACGACCGCTTCTGCTGCTGGGTGTTTCACTGAAACCATTCAGACTAAGTACTTCGCCCGAGGGCTGTAACAGTGACAGTAGGGAAGTTCCTGGGACGTGAACCCGCGATCTGTCTGTCACACCCGGTGCCTGAACCACTGCGCTATCAGCTTGATCCTGACAGATCTCTCCGAAGCAGCAGGCCCCTAGGCGTTGGACAGGAAGTTTAAACGTGCAGCCGCAGTGACGGGATACTAATGTGTGTTATGAAGCGACTAATCGCACCGAGCTGCCAAAGCGCACAAATGTATATCTGACCGATCACTTTGAGTCGTTCAAATATCCGACCGACCGCACTGAGCTGATTCGGTACAATTCAATATATTTTTATAGAGCTCTTCTCACTCGGTGACACGGAGCCATAAGGCAAAGGAATAAATACATGCGGCTGCAGACGAGCGTAGTACATTATTAATGCTTTTATTACACTATAAGTTTGCCTCCTGGCCACGGAGGAAAGGAACAAAAACTCCCAAGTGAAAATCGAAGGAGAAATAAAAACCTCTGGGGGTCCAAGGGCCAGTGGCTGCCCACCCCTCCTGGGCATCCTAGATTAAGTAACAGTTCTAAACCAGTTTACGGGTAATAATGGCATCGACGCTGTACGGTAACTCGATTTCCCAGTTCAGCAAGGAACATCTCGTCCATCACGGCAGTTGGTCATCTTCAGTCAGCGTGGGGTGCGCCTGTGATCGCCCGCCGGCCTCCTCGGGTCTTATTGCGGGGAAGCGACGCTCAAGAAGAAGAAATTGTTGGTAAGTTATAACTTAAATTAATACGTTTTGATGCAGAGGTGGGAAGAAACAGGAACACAGCCAAGTGGAATTACGTTTCGTGGTGATACGCCTGAGTGAACATGTAAGTCTTCGGTCGGGATTTGAAGGCTGAGACAGACGGGGCACTTCTGACAGTAACTGGGAGACTATTCCACAGTTGAGGTGCTCTATAGCAAAGTCACTCTGCGCTGAGATGTACGAATATAGACTCAATCCCAAGGAGTCGACAAGATGAAGAATCGCACAAAGAAATTGCCCTTGGCTGCAGCAACATTAAAAATACATCAACATACATACAGTGCAAAGGCAAGATGCAAAAAAGCACAAATCCATAAACGGACATTCATCAGACACAAGAAAAGGGAAGAGTTCGGCCGTTACATTTCGGCAGCAGATTGAGATGCAGAAATGAATACGCAGCAAATCACAGTATTGACAAGTGCAGAAATGAATATGCAATCAATTGCACTGATTTTGCAAGATGCTCCTGTGAATGTGCTGGAGGGATAGAAAACTGTTGGTATTTATTAGTTAATGTCCCATAACTGAGTGCTGATCATTTTCAAAGCTGAGCCCAGTCTGGCCAGTGAGTATAAGGGGTGGGGGGGGGGGGGGGGATGTTACTTGAACCCTTGTAACTAAGTGACGTGTGACAGCGGACTGGCCATGTGCCTGCTGGGCCTACATGGATATGTGGCAAACTCTTGCCAAGGTAAACAGTGGCACTACCTCATCTTATTACACTTGTCACGCTCACGGATTTGACAATCAAAAAAAGCAAAATATATAAACAAAGGGGTAAAAGATAACCTTCCTTCAGTGTCCAAAGCCCTGCGTGCAGTTTCCCGAGACGCTGTGACCAAACCCTGGCTGGGTTACCCGCTCGCTCGCCGTGACAGAAATTTCTAGTCAAACACACGTCAATACGGAGAAAAAAATTAATGCTATCTGACTTTTCTTCTTGTCACACTTGCAAAATGTCATATTCATAAACTAAGTGCCAAAAATAAAAAATAAATAAATACCTGCAGTAATTATAAAGCCTTAAAATTATTGTGTTATGTATTTATTTCAAGATTCATATTTCTCTTTATGCTGTTTATTTAAAAAAAAATAAATAAATAGTTGGGCACCACACTAAATAGTCGCGGATATGCCAGTGTGTAACGGAATTGTTCACATCTTATAAGGTTCTACATTTTGAGCTTTGCCCCTCACACACATTTACATGTATTCTTTTTGCTGAAGCTTTTCTCAGAAGTGGTTTCAAATATTCAGCTACCAACAATTTTTTTACCCCATTTACAGAGTCTGGCTATTTTTAAAGAAGCAATTCAGGGTAAGCACCTTGTTCAAGTTATTACAGCAGGAGGTGGGATTTGAACCTTTGACCCGAGTCCAGACGAGGAAGCTCTAACCGTTACACGACCTACTGCTCTGGTACAACAAGCTCACAAAAGATGGTCCCTCCTTTTACACCATTTCAACATCACTCCATGAACTAAACCTAGCGGGGGGCGCGGCAGCACAGTGGGCTTGGCCGGGTCCTGCTCTCTGGCAGGTCTGGGGTTCGAGTCTTGCTTGGGGTGCCTTGCGATGGACTGGCGTCCCGTCCTGGGTGCGTCCCCTCCACCTAGCGCATACCAACATATCGCCTTCACCAAAAAGTTTTGATTGACTGAGGTTTCAGTGTTGCTCATGGCTAACTTTAGTAATGAAGTATTTTTAGCGTGTAGAACATCGGCTCTGAACCCATGACCCCCACCAAGAAAAATGGTCCAGGAAATGAGTTGAAATGAGCCTTTAATAAGGAAATGTAGTAAGTGTGGGAACTGGAAAATCAGGAACTAAAATTTAGCAAATTTACCAACTGGAAATGTAGTACAGACTGAGAACTGGAAATTCAGGAACAAGTAGTAAATTTAGTGCGTTTGGGAACTGGACATTTAGGAACTAGGACTAAAATTGAATAAATCAACAAACGGGAAATTTAGGGACCAGTTGCGAAATTTAGTAAATTCAGGAACCGGAAATTTAAGAACGAGTAGTAAACCCAGTAAATTTAGTTAACGGAAATTTAGGAGCACGTAGTAATCTTAGTAAATTTAGGAACCGTGCCAGACTGCACTTTGCAAATTGCTCTTTCACCGTAAATGTGTCCTGACGACAGCGGTGCGTTTCGCATCCTAATACCTTTCATTCGATGCAATTAAGGTAACGCAAAAGCGGTTAGCAAAATAATTTAAGAGGGCTGAGCCATTGTCGAGTCCGTGTAATGAATTGTACTTATTTCCTGGCTCTTGGTTTGCCGAAGGTAACGTTAATGATTTATTGATTTTGCAAATTAAACCGCTATGACTAACATGTTTATAGAATACGTCTCTCCGAGACGAATCTGCCGCGGGCTGTTTTCGTGAAACGTAAGACAAAAAACACGGCCGACTGAGAGTTTTGACCTGAAGAGACTCACCTATGCTTCATCTTCAAAAAAAAAAAAAAAAGAAAGGAAAAAGATAAAACAAATGAGATTGAGACGCATCGAGACTGGAGCATCCTTTAAAGCTTAATTATACGTGTCGAAGCGATGAGAGACACATCACAGAAAACAGTGATTAATAAACAATGCGCATCCCACAAAAGGGTCGGACAAGTCGCTGCTCATCGCCGGTACTAGGTGGGGCGTATATATATCAAAGGACATGAAAAGTTGGATCAGCCACCACAAGTTAAGGTTTGTGCCACGTGCCCACGTCCAGGATCTCCCACCTGCCTCGCTGAAGGAGGCTGGAAGCGCTCCGACACGCAGGAGTGCCCGGCCGGCGCTCACACCCGGAGCCGAGCTTTCATCTGTCATCTTCTCCCAGACATCACTCGGCCGGGCCTTTGTAACGTGTACCGCCGCGCGTTTTGTAAACACGCCAAGGACACGTCCAGCGATGAAGTTACCGGCCTCCTCGGTCTCTCCGCCGTGGCTTCGGAGGAAAAGAGAGAAGAAAAGAAGAGGAAGAAGGGGATCGGAGTGACCCGTGCAACAGGTCACCTGAGACTGGCCCTTTGAAAGGCTTAGCGCCGGTGTGAGAAGATGAGCTCGGGGACCGAGGCACCGTGTCACGCTGACATGTTTAACGTTTCTTGCAGTTTCCACATCCTAACCCTAACCCCAATCCTGGAACGTATTGCACTACCATATCGTTGTATCCCATTTGTCATATTAATAGGCTAAACCATTATATTATAACTCTTATTTTATATGATTTTCTGCTCAAAATGTCCTGTGACAATTTGTTTAAACCATCATCATCAGTATAATCTGTTATTATTGTTGTTGTTGTCGTTTATTTAGCTGGCACCTTTGTCCAAGGTAACTTACCGGGATAATTAAATAGTCAGTATTGATTGCAAATCAGTTTCAGTTTCAATTTATTTTTATATGGCGCTCTTCTTACTGGATCAAAAAGTTCCAGAAAACACAGAAAAAATACCAGTAAAAGTACAATAAATTATAATGACCTATTTAGTAAGCCAACTGGCAACTGAGGAAAGGAAAACAAAAAACTCCCAAAGAGAAAAGGGAGAGGAAAATAAACCTCCGGGGCTTTTAACACATATTTACACACACACACACACACACACACACACATTGTCTGAAATCGCTTACAGTATACATTAAACTGTACAATGTAACTAAGTTTACTGACCCAATGGGTAAAGCATCTTTAGCTGGGGTTGAGGGTTCGTTCTACTACGTGTGCTAAGAGGTGAAACATTTTGCTGTCCAAGGACCCGCGCTTGAATTTCCTACTCTAGTACTCTTCATCGAGATTCTCACCCTGAATTGACACAGTAAAATCTACGTTTCTTCATTCAGCTGACACTTTCCAAAGCAACTTACAGTATTAACCTACTGGTAATTATTTACCCATTTATACAGCTGGGTAACTCTTACTAGAGCAATTAGGGCGAGTGCGTCACTCAAGGGAGGATTCAAACCTGCGGCCTTTCGATCCAAAGACAGCACCTCTAAGAGCTATGCTACCAGCTGCCCCTATTCGAAGGTTCAAGGTATTATTTAATTTAAAGTAACCACATATTTCCACAAAGCAGAATCTGCATGGTGTAAGTAGTGTGTTTTTACCAGAGTTTCGACCTGTTTCCGCCTCCTTCACATTTCTGTACTTCTACATGGAAGCATTTCGGGTTCTCTAACCGCGCATGACGGAGCACCGATGTGGCATCTCCGAGATGTCCTTGTCCCTTATGGAACGTTCCGGAGACTAAAAGGCCGTGTCTTTGTGCCATGCAAGACAAGTTCCGCGAGTGACAGTGATCTGCGCTGATCTTGTCTCCTGGTCATCGCTCTACTGTACTCTTTTCTTTCAAATTGCCATAGATAAAGATCAAGTTTCCCAGTCCCTCCGTCTGGGACACACAGGTAGGCCGCATTTAGAGGGCATCGCTTTGAGCGGCGGCTCTGGCTTTTCTCAGGCGGGGGGGGGGGGGGCGTCGGCGCTCCAATCCGCCATTATTTTCATAATTCGTGACAGCGCACCTGCTGGATGTAGATTAGCGTGGGCCGGTCTCTAATCGCGCATCGCGGGTCGCTCATTTGCGTTTCACAATCGATCAGATGCGATCCGCCGATTCGGATACGGCACCACAAGGCCGCCGAGTCGCTTTTCACGAGATCCGACGTGGCGATTCGAGCGGCGCCGTTGCATTTCCTGCCGGTCGGGCCTATCTCTGTCATTTCCAAGGGGCTCCGCGACGCCACGTCCTTCAACTTTAGGTTTCCTTCTGCTCGCCACTATCGCCTTTTCGTCCATTGTTTGGCCACGGATGTGTGAGGACAGTCGTGACCCCCCCGAGAAATGCTATCGATGACTCGGTGCTGAAACGCCGCCGCAGATGAGAAGTAAATCATCAACCGGGGAGCAATTAGCGAGCGCTTAGCTGTAGCGTTAGCAGAGCCGCGTCGAGACGTCCTTTAAAAACGGTCCGTTTGCACAAAGAGATTAAATTGTTTAAAACGCAATTAGGCTCAGCTTCCCTTTTTATCTAGAGATTTCCTGATTGCAGCAAATATTTTTTTTTTTCTGTTTAGACTTTGATAGCAGCTGGAATTCAAACTATTCACTTAACAGCGAGGCCGTCGATGATTTATTTTATAACTTTTAAAAAAGAAAGAAATGTCAGGAAATTATTGGAGCCAATTGTAGGTCCCGTGCTTCAGGTTTAGAAGTTAAAGGAATTTCAAGGCTTCGTTCGAGTGACGTTCATAAACACACAATGCTGGCATACAAAATATTTCATAAATCATGTGCGTTCAGGGTCCTCTTGAATTAGATGCCACATCTTGATGTTAGTGCAAAAGTCTGATTTTAATTTCAAATTTCCCAGACTAATTTCAAAACTTATTTAAAAATAAATAAATTTTAATTATTTAATTAAAATTTATTTTTAACACTTGAATGGAGAAAAGCATTACGACGAAACAATAAAAGCTTCCACTGAAAACAGGAAAATTAAGTACTTTGCCAGTTTAAAAAATGTCATGAAGGCAGATCTGATGTGTAACGTTATATGTATATTTATACATTCAGCCGATGCTTTTCAACAAAGTGACTTACGATGTTAAGCTACATAATTTTTGTGGAGCAGTTGAGCATTAGTACCTTGCTCAAGGGTTCAACAGTTGGAGGTGGGATTCAAACCTATGACTTCCATGTCTAAGGAAGCAACCATAAGCGCTACACCACCAGCTCTATGGCACCTATGACTTCATCGGGAAGTTTATTGCTTAGAGCCACTGCAATGGGTTCAAATTTGTGCTCCTGCTGTAATTTAGTTTATCAAAGTACTTACCCTGAACCACAGTAAAAACCACCTTGCTGGTAAACAGGTGAATTGCTTCAAGCTTATTATCTAACATCGTAAGTTACTATGACTAAGATCTCAGCTACATAAGAATATTATGTAATGTTATGCAAATGAACAGCAATGAAACATCTGGAAGGGTGTAGCTGTAGCCCCGCTGAGAGTGACTCGACAGGATTTGCTACGGTCTGTGGATTATCTCCTCATGTTCAGGAAACAGTTAAGGAAATGGTTTACAGACACACACGCACACACACACACTCACACACGAGCAATATACATAATATGATCATATATATAAAATCAGATTATGTATATATCTATAAATATATTTTCTCTGATGGAGGCCACTGCTTTAATCCAGTTTTATATATATATATATATATATATATATATAGTATACTGTATACTATTTATTTATCTTATTTATTTATAAATATATATATTTAAAAGTGGATCAAAGCAGTGCCACCATCAGACAGCAGGCACTAAAAAGCTATTCTGCTCTTTCTCACTCATCCGCTTCCTCGTCCAACAGCCGCACACCAAGATTCTGATGGACTGCTAAACGTCTTGCATTCCACTTCCGAAGAAATTTGTCTGAGTTTGCTTTGCCAGCGATCAGGACCTTTGAGACCCGAAGGGAATTTGGTTGAACGTGGTGCCACATGTGACAGATGTTGCAAATAATGCTGGCAAACAATTTACGTCTTTTATCCCTCATACAAATCATTGTCAGAGATTTATGGGTATGTTTTATTATTATATAGAAGCTGCACACTGTGTCTGTCTAATTACATTCGAATATTATGGAGGAAATACTTAATTTTTGTATGTGATGGACTGGTGTCCCATCACCTCGTGCCCTGCGTTTCCAGGATAGACTCCTCATCGCTGGGACCCCGAAATGGACAAGTACTTGCTGATAATTCATGGATGGATGGATGGGGATAGACGAGGGAATTTATTAATTGATTGATTTCTGAATATTTAATATTTAATTATCTTGTGATTTTATTTTGCTTTTCATGCATGCATGTTAGATCCACACTCCCAGTTCTCTGCTGGGCAATGAGACCTGAAGCTGAGGAAATGTACAAGTTAACTTGATCCTCCTTATTACTGCAGCAGTAGGTCACGTTGTGTAAATCCTGTGCGTGGTACACTGTACGCTGTCGGTTCACGGCCCTGAAACGGCTCTAGTGTTCCCTAGCAACATACCTTCACAATCATGGAACCGCAGGAGGGATGCAGGATGTATGAAGCTGTATTGTATGAAGTCGCCCAGGACTGCATCTTGACATGTTAGCGAGGGGCAGCATCATGGTTAGTGAGAGCAGCCTACGCTCTAAAACATGATGTGATGTGTTCAAACCCTTGGGCGAGATATTTTATCTTCACCTTGACTGCCTCCCTCCAAATGAAGGAAACTGAGAAATGCTCTGAATTCAAGAAAAAAATGACAAGGAACTGAAGAAATAAAATTCAAAGATCACAGGTTAACCAGTCAAAGTCCTGAAAAAGGGATTTTTACCATGTATAGCTGACTGCCGAACATATATCTGCTCACAAACTGTAAGATTCTTGTCAATCATTAAAATCCCATCCTATATCAGGTTGATGTGGACATCTTTATAGCAATGGGGGATTTCAACTCTTTATTATTATTATTACATTTTTCAAACATATGGTCCGAGATTCATTTTTTAAAGGCAATCATCCACTGTGATTATCCTCTTGGTGGGATGCTGTGTGTGTAGCGACCTGGACCACGTGGCCCTGAGCCCTCAGTCGTGGCGATGCTCGCAGAAGAGACGCCGTCACACCAATAGGTGTCACTCTTCCCTCTGTGTGTCAGGAAGTGAGGCAGCCCCTCCCACGCGACATGCAAGTGGGGATTTCGGTGATGTCATCCCAAGTACCTCGAGCCGCTCTCTGCCACCGAGCATCCTGCACCATCTGCTCGCGAGCCCCCGGCCGCCCCGACTCTTCGCTCCACCACAATCTGCACAAGGCTCTGCGTAAGCAGACGCCGGCAAGAAAAATGCAAATAAATAAATAAGTGCAAATAAAACAACGTGAGGGGTTCTTCACACCCTCCACCCCCCCCCCCCCCCCGAATTCTCATGACATTTCGGCGTTGCTTAGGCTCGGTCCGAATAAGCCTGCCGTTAATATGCTTTTTGCTGATGAATGAATTCCGTCTGTTTTAAGTAGCTTTATCCTGCAAAATGTGATCTGGGCTAATCGTTTAACTCAAACAGTTACCCATTGTTACCGAGCTTTTCCCTACTTTTCCCCCTTTTCCCTTGTCTTAACTGCCTGTGCTCACCCATCAGAGAGGGATTCCACATTTTTTCTGTTTCGGGCCCATTTTTCTAGCCGTTGCCACTAGGAAAGGCCAGCCGCTCTGGTTCGACAAGGATGGCAGATACGCATGTGGTTAAATGTGTCAGCTGGTAACGTAGCGGTTTGAACCGCTCCCTTTGGACCCAAAGGGTGCAGGTTTGACTCACACCTTCAGCTGTAGTACTCTTGAGCGAGGTACTTACCCTAAATTGCTCCAGCTAATTTCCCCACCGCTTTGAATAGGTAAATAAATCTGAATAGCTTAACGCTGTAAGTTGCTTTGGAGAAAAGCCTCAACTACATGAATAGATGTGAAAAAACGAGTCCGTGGAAAAGTCTCTTCTTGTGGAAATCAGATGCGGAGGAGGAGGACAAGATAAAGACGACCCGAGTAGGTGAAGCGCCGACTCCACCGCAGCGGTGGAGAAACATCTGCCCCCTTTATTGGGATGTGGACCCATTGTAGAGGCTTTTCTATGAGCATCGATTACCCTTAAAGGGTACTTTTTTCTTCCGCGACAAAATATATCAATATGGCCCCCAACAAACGACACAGAATGTCTGTCCCACTGAGCCTCGCTGCTAGAGTCGCCTCTGAATGCACATCGGTCAATATGAGGCATTTACAAGCTTACAGTCGCCGGGGCACCTATTCATTCTTGTCGTACACAAGGCATTGTGCGGGGCGGCCACCGAATTCACCCTGCGTGTCATCGTCCGGGGTTTATCTTTGAGAACGCGGAGCCCGCGGGGGGAGACGCCTTGACACCCCCGCGGAGAGGACCGAGGGAGCGCTTTTGTCCGCCGACCTTTCGAGTGGCGCTCCAGCTGTTCCCACCCTTTGAGGTCCAGCCGGTCCATACGCTGCGCTCGCCCCTCGTTTGCCAGCCTCTCCATCTCGGACCGAGGTCCACCTTCGGTCACGTGGGATTAAAGCAAGTGTGTGTGCGTGTGAGGGGAGGGTGCGAGTAAAGTGTGTGTGCACATGGGGGGTGGGGGGGCTTCTTTTTACACCCTCGTCTAAGCTATAGAAAGTGCGATTGTCATCACAAAAGGATTCCAGGTTTAGGCGTGGATTCTCTGCGCTCAAAAACCCCTCTCGGCCGTCCTTCGCATCGCTGGGATAGATTATCTCGAAGAAATTTTGTTTATTTTCTGTTTTTTTTTTTTTTTGTCACTCCTTTCAGACTCTTGGTGCTGGCACAGCGACGGTTGCGATTTATCAACGAGCCAGACCTTCCTCATTCCCCCCGTAATGCTGCTGTCCATTGAGAGCTGCTTTTTCACTCTGCCCAGGCAATTTTTATTTTGTCAGAGCAAAACCTCCCTTTAACCGGTAATCCCCGTTGCCTGATTTCTGAGTCATCGACACTTTTGCAATAGTCATTTCGTTTCTGCGAATGCCAATAAGAGATGGGAGAACGAACCCAAGGGAACAGCCCCGACGGGCTAGCC
This sequence comes from Scleropages formosus, assembly GCF_900964775.1. Classification (NCBI taxonomy): domain Eukaryota; kingdom Metazoa; phylum Chordata; class Actinopteri; order Osteoglossiformes; family Osteoglossidae; genus Scleropages; species Scleropages formosus. The sequence goes on along the minus strand of NC_041814.1, from coordinate 28,639,635 downwards.
AATGCACAGGCTGTGCAAGTGAAATGTAAAAAACTGGTTACGTCTTATTGCCAAATGACCTCCCTCCCATTAATGGCTAAAAACATAGAAGAGCCACAGGCAGGAAAAACTAATGCTGATATTAACAGACCTTCTCAAATTTCTGTTTCATTTTTGGTTTAGTTTAATTAATTTTAGGTTAGTTTTTTAATATTAATATTTTTTGAAAGTTGGGGGGATTATACTTCTTTGGCCTGACTGTTCTGCACCCATGAGTGCATGAATAATATTTCCTATACTACTCTGGCAGCAAACACACTATAGCGCTTGATTTATCATAAATTTGTAAAATATCACAGGCATCTCCACAAAGTGAAACACTTCTAATCCCTGCTGCTGTTTGCATCAGTCTGAAGAAGTGAATTAAAAACAAAATAAATAAAGCAATATAACCTCAGGATCCACGAATACTGTACAAGACAAGCCATTTGGATTGCAGCTCCTCAGTGATTAGAAATGCTGAATTCATCCTTGTAGCTTCACTGACATAATCTTCGAGCTTCTAATACGACTTTTTACTGTTTCCATAAAATAACAGTAATGTAGTACCCTTGATCACGATACTTACCCTGAACCAACACAGTAAAAAATTACCCAGTGGTATAAAAGTGCAAATGACTATGAGCAGCTTAGTGTACAAACCTCACATTTAAAGTCACTTTCAAAAAGGCAAACATGAGTTAATAATAATAACGGCTTTACTGATTCTTCAAAGGTGCAACTTATGGTACCATCCTGAGATCTGAGACGAAACGACACCTGTATCACTATCCGCAGGTGTGCATGCGCACTATATACACGTGCCTCTATATACTGTAGGTGAGGTTGTGGGTGGAGCTGTTGTCTTGAAATCAGAGGTTGCAGGTTCAAATCCCACCTCCTGCCGTACTACTTTTGATTAACGTACTTACCCTGAAGTGATACGGTCGAAATTACCCTGCTGTATACATGGGTAAGTAACTGTAATTTATTTATAAGAGAATCCATTCTAAGCTGCCTTGGAGACCAGCAGTACCTAAAAATTAACATTTGCATTTGTTCATCCGAACATGAACAAGACGCTGATTTTTCTTTACTTAACTTTCACAGTTAAAATGATAACCAAAGCAAACGGTTCAACGTGTGGTTGCGCCAAAGCTGTGCCGCCCATCTGTGGAATGTGATACATGTACTGCCAGGGCTGACTGGTAATCCCAAACAGTTTATCCCTCCGATATCTGTGACTCAGGGCTTTCAGGTGGATCCTGATGGCACGGGATAGGACAGGACCCCATTCCCACCCGACACACAAGAGAGGAAGCAAAGCATGGCCAGGGTAAACAAGGCACCAAGTAGAAAGTTGGTAGTGTAGTGGTTAGAGCTGCTTCCTTTGCACCAGAAGGTCACAGGTTTGAATCTCACCTCTGGCTGTAATACTCTTGAGCAACATACTTACCTTAAATTGCTCCAGTAAAAATTACCCCGCTGTGTAACTGGGAAGCAAATTGTAAGCAGATCAACACTGTAAGTTGCTTTGGAGAAACGCATCAGCTAAATGTAAAAGGAAGTGATGACTGAGACGTGTGTTCGGAGATGTCGAAATAAACGTTGCAGGAGCACGGGCAGAGCACCGGGTTTTGGTCTTCTCGGATAATTAGAGCCATTTTCAAAAGGTCAATGACACAAGACTAAGGGTATTCTTCGAAGCATGAAAAATATAGCAATCGATGACATGTTGATTGTAGGCAGCGCGTCGGCATTGTTCGTGGTCACAGTGCGAGTTTACCGTCCGTAAAAATGGCATCGATTGTATCACTTGTGTTCAGTGCTGGTGTTACGCTGAAGGGAGTGTGCGCTTCAAAATTAAATGGGCCAAAGGCCAAATTTCTCATGCGGTTTTTTTAAGTAGATACATGGTATGTCTGCTGATATGTCCTGTAGCTATTTGGATGAACTATGTTGTTACAGCTTGTTCGAAATTTTACACACAGAACCAATTAAAAAGGGACACTCCAAGTGTGTGAAGGCAAATAAGAGAATTAACAGTTGCTTTATGGGCTATTAAATTTCAGATTCCCCAGCCCTGGAGGCTATGTGAAGAATAAAGTTAATACATATAAATCTTTAAGTTATACCCACTTATTAATTATTCACCCTCTTAAAAACTCAGTGAAATATATTGTAATGTATTATGAAATCCTGTCTTTATTCTGGTTTTATTTGGCAGTGCCAAAGTAAGGTGGAAAGCTCAAGATTAATTAAGCATGTTATTATTTTTATCATTACCCTTTATTTAACTGGCACTTTTCTAGAAGATGACTTGCGACGTTATATAGGGAACATTTTGATTTACCCATTGACATAACAGAGCAGCTAAATGTATTAATTCACATATTAATTCATGAATTAATTCTAAATGTATTCATTCACGATAAGTACATTGATCAAGGATACTACAACGGGGGTGAGGTCTGAATCCGAGGATGCGAAGCAATGGCCTCCTGCTGAAGTGTGTAACCTAGGGGAGATGTAAAATGACTACAATTAAACTTACTCTATTGTTTAACACAAAATAGAGTCAGAGGCACTGATTGATGGGTAGGTCCTACCTGTGTGTCTTAAACAAAGGAATGTTAACAGTAATACTTGTTTCTACCAAAGAAATTGTTTTCACCCTAAGAGGAAAGGAAACAGCATGGCAAGAGAAGGGTTTTGGAATGACCATTCTGCACATAAATACTCCTGCATAGTTACGTTAAGTGATGCCATAGGCAAAAACTTTACATAATTAACATATAAAGCAAAATACAGATTTCTGGTTTTGAAATCCCCCTAGAAAAAAACATGGTAAATTGTTATTTATAATATTTGATCGCACCATACTTTTTTAAATGTGAAGAACAAATTTGTTGTTTTTTATTAACTTTTAATAACTTTTTTTACAAACTGCATTGTTATAATAAGATCTCCATTTAAATTTTTTCTCTGTTTGTTTTTCACTTCCACAAAAATCTTGACTCACCTTGCCTTGTCTTTCATTGGGTTAGTCATCCTTTCATCCTTGTTCTTCAGCGTTACTCAGCAGTGAGGATCATCTCTTTACTCTTGTTAATACTTGCACGGATCCTTCAGTTAGCTATGTGTTTACCAGCTAGTATATAGCTTATATCTAGCAGTACTAATGGTGCCTCAGGGTTCTATTAATAGTCCATTTTATTTTCTTCTTCATACCCGCTTAAACTTTTTCTTTTTGTATTGGAATAATGGGGATTTTGCTGTAGAATTTTATGATGTTTTTGTATTTCTTCAGTCCTTACCAAGACACATTTCATACTGTTTCACTGAAAATTTCAGATGTTGCATGTGCAGATGAAAACTGGATGTTTATTCTCAAAATGCAAAGTTATGTTGCAGCAGATGCTCCTTCCCTATAATCTGAATGCTTCACAGGCTCAGACTGGTCACATCAGGCTAACATACTATTACATAGTGATAGTGATTCAGTTCTCTCTGTGCATTTTGAGGGTGTATTTTCCATCAGTTGGGTATCCAAACGTAGGAATCCTTTCACAGAATGGAGTGTTCATTATCCCGATATTGATGCTAACATATTCCTCATAAGAAGTTATCAGTCTGGCAAAACAGGAAGAAAGTAAAATGAAATATAAAAAATATTTTTTTTAAACTGAAGTAACAAGTAAAATGATATATAGGGACTCTTCCGATCAATAAGTCTGATAAGCAAACTGCTTGCAATTTTCCTACGGCCATTCCATCTACACAAGTCGGAAATCACGTGCCTCACAAATGTTTCTTTAACACCTATGTATAGTGGGACAAAATGTGGAGTAACTTTTTTCTGAATTTCCGAATGTTTGCAAAACCTTCCGTGAGACCATTCTGTAAATTTGACAGCATGGATTCCAACCATGGAAAAATATTTGCCTTCGAATTGCTGCGTGAGGTGTAAGATCGCTTGTGGTTGAATCACTATGAGTAAACTGTCATTTGTTGAATGGGAAAGGGTTTGGGGATGGGATCGGGGATTGGGGTGGGGTGGGACAGGACAGGGTGGTGGGGGGGGGGGGGCACACAGACAGCAATGTTTGATCAGTGCTCCAAATCCATTTGCATTGGTCACCAAAGCAACACCAGCTGTTTAACATTCTCACTGCACCTCTCTGCCATGGAAACAGCATCTCGGAGAGGCGGGACAGGTCACCCAGTGTAGACACAGTGTCCAACTTTCTCAGGGAAGTTCGGTCCACGTCGCACACCCTTGCGTTCCCGTCCTCGTCGGCCTCGTCGCCAGCGTGACTGCGGTTTGCGGGACTGTAACCACGGCGCCACCAAACCGATGCACATTGTCCTGTATTTGATCCCTGTTTGCTAATCCCACCTGAATGAACGATTCACTTTCGTCCCCTTTAAAGAACGGGGCGGGGGGGGGGGGGAACCTGGGCTTATATCTGTACATCGAAACTCCCGCTATCAAAGGAAAAGGGCAATATGAGCTTGATTTTGAAACGATGTCTGCGGTGAAGGTATAAATGGTCATTCATTATCATTTATACAGCTAATAATGGGTGTTCAAAAGCACAACAATGGTAATTTTATAGCCATAAAAGTGTCATCAGTTAATCAATCTGTTTGGGTTTTTCTCAGCTGCCCCTCCCCCACTGCTAAGGAAGATTTATTAAATACTGCAGGTTCAGGCCCGGGCCTGCAAGCGCTGTCTGTTCACACAGAGGACTTTCCTCTTCCAGAGTTTTATTACTTTTGATGTGCTCATGTCATATAAAAGCACCTCATTGTTTGTAAATAATATATTCGGCCTCTTTTTGGGCCGCAGGCTGGCGTAGTTGTCTACGGTTTCGCTCGGGGATAGCGAGAGGCTGTTTTATGCCTTTCGTCTCTTCTGTTTCGTCTGCCTTCGCTCGACAAGGAGACCTCTGCTCAGCCAGGGCCTGTGCTCGCTCACTCGTTACATGCCTAAGGTCGTTCGGGAGACCTGCCGTGCGCGTGCCAGCAACAGGAATTCCCCTGGTTACCTTGGGATGCTGCACACCTTTATGTTCAAACTTCTGCCTCTGTAAACATAAATGCAAAAATACCTATAAATGAATATACTGCATATATATATATGCAGTATATTCATTATATATGTATATACTATATATGTATATAATATATATAATGTATATGCATATACACATTATACATATTATATACATATATAGTATATACATATGCTATATATATATATATATATATATATATATATATATATATATATATATCTATATACACACACTATACATGAGCCTGTATATAGCATACATATATCCTATATATACAGCTGACCCTTGAAGAACACAGGTTTGAATTGCGCGAGTCCACTTATATGCGGATTTTTTTCAAGAAGTATATTGGAAATTTTTTTTGATGTCTAGCGTTAGTAATACGTGTAACATCTACAGCGCTTTGTATCATAGGAGACAATATTGATGTAGGTACAGACAGACAGACAGACAGACAGACGATTCATCTTCTAAACAGACGACGTAAACTTACGGTATCGATAAAGTACAGTACTGTAAATGTATTTTCTCTTCCTTATGATTTTCTTAATAACATTTTCTTTTCTCTACTTACTTTATTGTAAGAATAGGGCACATAATACATATAACATACAAAACATGTGTCAATCGACTATGGTATCGAAGTCAAAAGTTACATGTGGATTTTCTCCTCCGCAGGGGGTCGGCGCCCCTAACCCCCGTGTTGTTCAAGGGTCAACTGTATATATTTATCCTGTATATAGTATGCGTACTTTTTCAAGATATTTACAGCACAGTACAGTCATTCATTTAGCTAACACTTTTCTCCAGAGCAACTTGTAATGTTAAGCTGCTTACAATTATTTACCCTTTTATAGAGCTGGGTCATTCTACTGGATCAGTGCAGAGTAAGTATCCACCTCAAGGGGGATTTGAACCTGCAATTTTTGGGTCGAAAAGCAACAGCTTTGACCCTACCCTACCTGCCGGCCCATCGCAGGGAGTAATACGAACATTTAGTCGAAAAGTATTTGCATCAATGCTTGGGAAAAAGCTTTTGACTGTTCGACTACAATGGGACATCGTAAATTTACATTTTTTCATTTATCGGACACTTTTTTCCAATTCAGCGTATGGATCAGAGTTAACTAAAGTGCAGAGTTACACGTAAATGCAGACACGCAGCCAGATCGTCCAAAACCACTGTTTGGCGGCAAACACGTTCTTAATTTCTCTTTCTTCAGAAGGGCTTTATATATATTTTTGTTTGTCAGTAAGTGTATGTAAATTTATGTGAACTCTTTTGTAAGGGTATATCGATTCCTTTATGTTTTGTATATTTTGCATCTGGAAAGCAGCGATGGGTCAGAACTCATGAAAATTCAGCCGTTAGGCCTCGGGCAGAATCGCCGCTGCTTTTTCTCAGCTCCAGATGAGCAGAGTTGTGATTCCAGTCTCATTGTTTTTTTTATTGTTTTTATTGCGACGTATTGTTTTCAGAATAGATGTGTTCTTGGCCACTGTGCAATTTATTCTACTCCAGGTATGACAGGTTGTGCTGTTTTCTTTATGTCAAATTCACCGCGTTGTGAATTTATGCAAAACGAGACCTATTAAATCTGGATCTGTCAGATTGAATCTGTTTATGTTTGTTTGCTTTATTCAGGGGCATTTTTCCAATCCGAACGGTGAATTAAATTAAGTTCAAAGATCGGAGCCTGTTTGCGATGCATGGAGTTGCTGTAGAAACCTGCCCAGACATTAAAAAAAAACCACACACACACACACACACACACACACACACACACACACACACACACACACACACAAACCAAGAAAGAAAAACAAAGAAAAACAATAAGAGAACACCCCGGAACCTAAAATTTACTTGCGGGAAAGACATTCCACGCTTACATTTATTCATTTAACAGACGCTTCTCTCCAAAGCAACTTACAGTGTTAAGGTTACAATTACTTACCTATTTATACAGCTGGGTAATTTTACTGGAGCAATTTAGGGTAAGTACCTTCCTCAATGGTACTACAGCCAGAAGTGGGGGACTGAACCTGCAACCTTTGAACACAAAGGCAGTAGCGCTAACTGCTATACTACCCGCTATCATTACATTTCTTCTAGTTTGTGAAACAGCACTTTATAGAGGTTTCAGCACTTTTTTTATACAATAGAATAAAATCTAGGGAAATAAACAAAACAAGATGAAGTTTGCCTTTTAGCATTTCACAGGAGTCTATGCAGGATGCTCACGGTCAGGAGCCAGGAGCCGCTCCGAGGGCACAAGCGTGGTACGCGCCGCACGGCCTCACGCCGGCCCCTCCCTGCCGACTCCCACGCGTGCTCTGGCGCGTCTTGCGGTCAGAGCACAATGCTCTCATTAATATGGATGGGGGCAGAAGATAAGCCAAGCAAATTCATGACAAATTTGAGTGCGCAGATTTTCGCACTTTTTGACTTTGTATGATTCGCAGTCGACTTTTAAATTTTACGTGTGAGAAATATGACCGAAGCAACTAAGGATTCATTGTTAATTCTGCCTAAAGATACAGCTGCAGTTTCGCTCCTTGGGTCCTAAACACAACTGGCCACCTTCTAGGTTACCTGGATGACTCTTATCCAGCCATACGGGACACATACAAGCGATTTAGTCCTCAAACGGTGACTTTGACTAACTGATCATTTGACCCATTTGATCCGGAGCATCGTGACCAAGGCTACTACTGCAGGAGTGGGAATTCAAGCCTATGATCTTGGGCTGCGGAGCAACAACTCGGTCCACAACACTTCCCTCCCTGCTGTCTCACACCTGGGTTTTTAATTCCTTCATCCTCTTAATTAAGCCCAATAAAAAACAAACAAAACTCTCTAAAGACAACAGAAATATGATATTAGCACCACGTTTATAATAACACATCGAAAGATTGTTTGTGCTGCCAGGTGTGGCATTTTGCTCCCTTCGACCCTTTGAAGCATGTCGATATGAAAGTGCTCCTTCGATGTGGTCTCGCGCTTCGCTCGCATCGCACCCCGAGTGTATTCTGGTGCACGTAAGTATATGGTGAACACTGTAATTTCTCTACAAGTGCAGGCACAAATTGATTTAAATACAGTATCAGCGTTTCAAATGACTGAGGGAAACTGTTTAATGTTGAAGCTCCCAAACGCAGCAGAATGCGTGGCAGTATCGCTTTTCTCAAGGAATGCATCCGTTTCATTAAAATTTATAATCACGGTTTGGCTGTGGGGGGTGGGGGGGGCTAGGGGTGTAACAGTTGCGCCACCGAGCTCCAAATTCCTCCTTACTATTTGCTTATTTTAAGTGCATGGCCCGAGGATGTGTTTCCCCAAAGTGCGCCGTCTCGCTCGCGAGGATAACCTGAGATGACTCACGGTACGAGGCGTTGCTCATACCCTTCTCAGGGCCACAAGGGGAAAAAAACAAATTGGAAAGAAAAAAAAGAAACAAAAAGAAACAAGCAGATGAAAATACGAAAATCACGTGCACATGTTGCTGGGCCTTTCAAGGGCTCGTTTTCGAGGAATCGAGACTCGAACGTTTCCCCGGAGTTAACACCTCTACGGTTCTCGACATCCTCAGCTGTCACTTTATCAAAGGGATCGTTGGTCTACACGAGCCGGTCACACCGACAAATTCGTCTCTTGTGGTGGATCACTTTTCATACCTCTAGTAGAAACAAATACACACGCTTTCTGAACCGCTTGTCCCATACGGGGTCGCGGGGAACCGGAGCCTAACCCGGCAACACAGGGCGTAGGGCCGGAGGGGGAGGGGACACACCCGGGACGGGACACCAGTCCGCCACAAGGGACCCCAAGCGGGACTCGAACCTCAGACCCACCGGAGAGCAGGACCCGGTCCAACCCACTACGCCACTGCGCCCCCTAGAAACAAATAAGGAGCAACATTTCTACATTTATATTTATTCATCTGGCAGAAGCGACGTACATCTCATAGATGCTAACATACTAAGATACTAACGCATTGTGCCGATGGATAAGACAGAAATATTATAATACTGGCTGTCTTCTACCATCTATACAGCAGAGCACTTATACACACACTATGGACCAATGAGATGCATGTGTTCACCGGAAACACACACCACTGGACACAACCGTCATGAGGAAAGCCGTGTGAACAGACATACAGTATTTACTCGAATATAACTCGGCCTCGCGTACATCTCGCACCCCTAATTTTACTGTTGGAAAAAAGAAATGTAAAAGTGTCGCATAAACCTCGCACACGAAAAAAGTTTAAAACTGTAAGAAATAGCTAATCGGTGTTGTTAGGGCAGTTTCAGATGTTTTGGAATTCGGTTAAAGAGAATCAGCATTTAAACAGTTGTTGGTTTGCCTTTGTTGTTGAGTCGTACGATCTTTCGTTGCATTTATTCATTTAGCTAACATTTTTCTCCAAAGAGACTTACAGTGTTAAGGTTACAATTTTTCATCCTTTTAAACAGCTAGGTAATTTTACTGGAGTAATTTAGGGTAAGTATCATGCTCAAAGGTACTACACCTGGAGGTGGGGATCAGACCAGTAACCTATGGATGCAAAGGCAGCAGCTCTAATCTCTACACTACCAGCTGTCCCTACAAATTATTAATAGTGCACCAATCGTATGTGTACCGTCCTACCACTGTCGTCCGTTTTGCCTCCGCTTTCAGATCACTTCTCATCAGCCATTCGTGAACCATTGCTCATAACGTATCTCAAGTCTTGTAAATTACCGGTAATTTTTGCTTGAAATATGGACAAACGTTCAAGTTACAGTGCTGGTTTTAAACTCAAAGTTACTGATTGAGCAGAAAAACGTGGCAATCAAGCAGCAGGTTGTGGGTTTATGGTGACTGAGTTTAATGTGCAATATTGGCGTAAACAGAAACTTGCATTTCAAAACACTAATAATTTGAGAAAAGCATTTTGAGGAGGGGGCGTGGTGGCACAGCGGGTTTGACCGAGTCCTGCTCTCCGGTGGATTCGAATCCCGCTTGGGGTGCCTTGCGATGGACTGGCGTCCCCTCCTGGGTGTGTCCCCTCCCCCTCCAGCCCTATTCCCTGTGTTGCCGGGCTAGGCTCCGGCTCCCCGCGACCCCGTATGGGACAAGCGGTTCAGATAATATGTGTGTGCGCGCGTGTGCGCATTCTGAGGAGCTCATTTTTTCCTGAAAAATTTTAGTTTTCGAAAATTCACGCATATTTCTCGCTCCCAATTTTTTTACTTGAATTTTGGGGGAAAAAAGTACAAGTTATATTCGAGTAAGTATGGTAGTCGAAGCTGGACTGAACCTAAGTCCAAACCCACAGCCCAAGCATTATGTGCCACAAGCCGTACCTGTATTTCATTTGTGGCTTCTCTTTTACATAATATTTTTAATTTTGAAAAATTAATTTGTTAAAGATCGTGGAGAACAGGACTTCAAAGCTGTATTAGTGCCACCGATGCGATGAGATCCCAGCACTTTAATATGTGCCAGTGTGTCTGAGGCCAAGCATCAGAGTTTAAGGTGTCAACTCTGAACTTTGTTTCTTCTTGCGATGTCTGTTCCTGGGACTTTCAAGTCGGACACATGGCAAGTGCCTGGCAAAAAGGGGCCTCGGACCCTGCGAGACAAACCGATTGACTTAAAGGGCTTCAATGGGTTTTAAATTAGCTGTTAATTTTTTTAGCGAGCAGCAGACAGCTTCCTTTACAGGCACACAATACGCGTTACGTTTGCCGTGTCTCTTTGGGGGGGGACGTCCCTTCCTGCATTGCGTGTTTGCTCTCCAAAGGCTTAGGCCTGATGCAAAAACGAGCACCTAAGTGCGAAATACTTTGCGTCTCTGCGATGGCCCCGACGGTCTTTTCTAGACGTGGCCGTCCCTTTTCTCGGTCGTATTTGTTAGGCTTGTTTGGAAAAACCCAAAAGAAGTGAAAGTCTGAGTTATGGCGGCACACAGGAAAAGCCGATACCCCAAAAAACATTTTGTAGCCCAGAACTGGAAACTGGCACAGAAGAGATCACCTTGTTTGGATTCTTTGGGAAAACTCATTCCGGTAGACTGGGGTCGGAGGGGCCCTTTCGGGAAGAATTCCGCTTTGGTTGGACTTTCTTATATTCTTTATTTGGTTGTTGCTTGGCCAAGACGCCTCGAATGCGGGCAGACGTAGCCGGGGAACTGGGACAGATCATAAAAAGTTCCCTTCTCCCTCCACGGCTGGAGAGGTGCCAGGTTACGAGGATGGAGTGGCTCTCGATGACTGGCCTCCGTACCCCAACCCCACCCCACCCCACCCCCACCCACGCCCAAAAGCCGGCACGCAAACAGATCCGTACGAGCAGCTGGGGCCTCGGTAAACTCGGCTGCGTTGACCCCTCGACCCAAGGGCCCAACGCTCTTCAGTCTTCGGCGACAACAACAGAGAAAAGAGGGAACAGGAATTCCAAGAAGATTACCTTTCATGTCGCAGTGCTCGTCAGACACGTACTTTTTTAAATTTGCAAGTCTCTTGACTGACCAACCCCCCGGCCCCCCACACCCTCCCCCCAGTGTGGATGACCCTCCTGTTTTTTTGAAAGGATTTGATTTCTCAGCGCTCAACAGTGTTACATGACTTACATTTATCACATGAGTGTTTTTCTGTATTGAAATTCACAAGAACATATCATTTACTTACAATGTATTATAAAACTAAAAGGCAGCACGTTTATCTGGAAATGTTTGTGATCCACTTTTAATGCAACGACAACCTGCAACACTGGGTCACAGCAACATGGAGGAAAAAATTAATGAAAAATCAAAGTAAAATGTCCAAGATTCCAAGACCTGCGTTTTCAGTACAAATAAAGAGTTTTTCTTGCACTTTTTGCTGTCAAACAGTTCTCAAAGTTTAGAAAATCGTGGCCTTCAAGACACACCACAAACCTGCAAGGTAGGTTTGAATTTCCCAAATAAACAAACAAAACTAGAGGATTTTCCATATACATCAAATGGCCTTGAGACGCTCTGAACATTGAAATCACATCAGCTGTAATAACATATCTTTTAGAGGTAAATGCTTTGGCAGGTATGAATGTAATGAGAATGAGAAGAAGGAAATGAAGGGAAGGGAGACAAACCATTTGGAAAATTATTGGGTGAAAGAAGCCATAGCTATGTTTTTGTGTTCTTTTGATAAGATCTCGTGTCTGCTTCCTTGTGTCGGTGTTTCACAGGTCTGGGGACATTTAAGCCTTGCACAGATTCTGTAGGCTCCACTGTGCTTTGGTTTCTTTCACCCCAAAGATCTTGCAGAGCTCTGAGTTTTTTGAGGTTTTCCTCCACAAAGCCAGGAATCAAGGAAGCCAATGAACAAGACCATGACACAACTGGCAAAGACCAGTCAAGCTTTATCGTTTCAAGATGATGAGAGAGCTATGAAAATGTTACGACAATGACATTATATTTTTGGGGATATGCTTTTCTTCCCAATTCTTTTTTCCATAAAAAAAAAATGGATTGAATGGAATTACTATAATAAGATCTTCAGTCAACAGTTGAAATGACAACAGTAAGCCATCCCACGTGTCCCAATAAAGATACTTAGAGTTTCCATTCACCAGGTAGCCATTTGGAGTCTTGCCCCCTCAGAATTATTGCCCAGGGCTACCAATCTGTCATAACTAAATTTAGGTACTTTTACACATTTTTAAAAATATTTCTGAAAATATGAATCCTTATTTTATTATTAAAACTTTTGCAGCTGCACCGCATTTACTGTTATGCAGGTCATTTGATACATAAAAAAACACAAATAAACATCTTTCTGTGAAATAACTGAAATACAAGGACATGTTTCTCTCCCTTCATTATTGTTCTGAACACACACACACACACACACACACACACACACACACACACACACACACACACATTTTCTGAACCGCTTGTCCCATACGGGGTCACGGGGAACCGGAGCCTAACCCAGCAACTCAGGGCGTAAGGCCGGAGGGGGAGGGGACACACCCAGGACGGGATGCCAGTCCGTTGCAAGGCACCCCAAGCGGGACTCAAACCCCAGACCCACTGGAGAGTAGGACCTGGCCCAACCCACTGTGCCACTGTGCCACCGTGCCCCCCTTGTTCTGAACAGTAGACAAATTTAAGAAAATTTCCAAAACTGTATGAATTTTGTTGCTTTCGATATCAAGTGAAAATGTCAGTAGACAACTATGTACCAATTAAAATTACAAATTTAAGATATGAATATAGATCTTCTTGCAAAGTAGTAGTAACACTTTCTCATTTTTATAGAACATTTTGTAATGTTATTAACTTTGAAACGATGGAAAAAAATCTTTTAGTTTTGCCTGCCTTTCTATTTATGCTTCTCTCATAAAGAGGGCAATTCATTCTCGAAGATCTTCTTGTGAAGAGAACTTTTCTTTGCTATTAATTAAAACGGAAAATAGAATGTGTTCTTGAGCCACAGCAGTCTAATTCTTCCACCAAACATGCGAAATTCCTCCTTTATCTTTCAAACACAAAGTAAATCTAATTCAAAACCAAGTTCTGTCTATCAGAACTGTTCTCGACACCTTTAAATCCAGTCTTAAGACTAACATGTTCAAAATCACATGTGACAGCTTGCATAGTGGTTAGTATTGCTGCCTTTAGATCCAAAGGCTGAAGGTTTCACCTCCAGCTGTACCCTTGAGCAAGGTACGCACCCTAAAATTACTCCAGTAAAATTGCCCAGCTGTATAAATGGGTAAATAACTGAGCTTATAACTGCAATAAATGTGACCCTAACATTATAAGTTGCTTTGGAGAAAAGCGTCAGATAAATGTAAACTCACCTATATGCAGAATATTTATGTGCACCTGTTTTTTGTCTTTTTTCCCTGGTTTATTTTACAGTTATTTTCTCTGTTATTTCTGTTTATGTGTGTGTGTGTATTTCTGTTGTACTGTTACGTCTTTCTTACATTCTTTTCTTCTTTGTGGTAATGGGCCTCACAGTAGCTGGGCTGTGGCCTCATATATGGGTTTGAATCTGGCTCATTGTATGTGCAGTTTGCATGTTATCCCCATGTTCCCTCCAGGTGGTCCAGTTTCTCCTGACAGTCCAAAGCTGTGTTTCAGGTGAATTGATCTTAGTGTGTGTTTTTGTGAGCGGCTGAGTGTGTGATTTCCGTGTGATGGACTGGCATCCCGCCCAGTCTGCACTATACCTTAATAATAAATCAATCAATCGTAATGATATTGCCTTGAAAGGATATTGTCCTTGAAGAATTCTGTGAATTTTTCACCCAAAGTTTTAAACTCGTATGCAAGTCTCACATTTGTATGTTTGACTTTTAGCACTTTCTCAAAAGCTTTTTTTTTGGCCTCATTATTATACAGTACATATTAGCAATCATAAGATTTCCGCTTGCATCTGAGGGCATGTATCTATGAGATGATACTGTATGCGCAGTTGAAACCACATCCAGTGTGTGGGGGAAGGCCGCATGCCTTCCCTGGTGCTCGATGTTGCCAAGGTATATGTTGAGAAGTGAAATTTCTGTTGTCATAGGGCATTTCTTGCAAGTGTGAGTTTATAGTAGAATTTATATTATTAAAGTTTTACAAGGTGCATTTGCTGGTAAGTTCAAATGCTAATAGAAGCAACCTTTGTTGTACCTGAGAAGCCTGTACTTTTATGCCACAAATATTGAACATCTTAATTTTCCAAACCTACTAATTTGAGTTGCTCTCTTTCAGTTATGTAAAAAGACAGGAATATTCTATCTAAGAGTGTAATTCAGCAAGACCAATATATTCGTTGGGTATTTCCAAATATCAATATGTCATCAGTTGTGTGTGAAAAATACGGGAATGGATGGTTTGGAAATTTTTAACCACAAGATTCTCAAACTAAATGTGTCACCTTGTTGGGAGAGCCGTGTTGTTGAGAAAAGCGTAATTTTGGAAATTCTCCTCAACATAAGAATGCCAACATGGCCTCGAACAGCACATGACTCACACGTTCTGTGGACCTCTGATGAAGCTCTGGGAGAAAAACCTGGTAATGAACAAAAGTGGATGACAGAGGTGACTTGCTGGGTGGACTCGTTGGTCCATGTGGATAAGATGGGGATGTTGGAGCAGACCGTCTGTCTTGTGGAGCACAAACCGGTCAGATGGTATCACTCTGTATTGCTAATGCTCCAGCTGGCCTGCTTTGCACATTTTAGTACAAGGTATTTCAGCACCTGTACTTCTGCTCACTGTCATTTTTAAGGACTTCCACGGGGTATCAAAGTCATAGATGCTGACAAGAGTCCAAAATGTGTCCAGTTCAGTGACCTCTGGGGATCACGCTGTGATAACCATGATCAAGGTGCTGACCCCAAGTAATACGAGTGCGAAGTGCGAAAATGTTAGTTCAAAAAAGCAACTGTCACAATACATTTGAAAGCAACATGTTCGTGGAATTGGTACCAACAAAGCTTAGAACTGTTTTCCAAAGGACAGAGGAAGTGTCTCTTTTTTTTCAGAGTTCTATGCTTCCTCCATCAATACTGACACAAACCTGCTTTGAGTATCAGAATAGTACTTGAGTTCATGTTCACCTTGTATTAATAAAACACATTATTATTATCACAATAATGCATGTTTTTCCAACTTATCTTTGTTCGCCAATCTATGCATCTTGTTGTTTTACTGAAAAACTTCCCTTAAAAATGCCTGCGCTAAGGTACAGCAGCAGTTTCCTTTGATTATAGTATAACCTCCATAAATGAAAAATAAATATACTGTATATGCATGCATATGACAACATCCAGCAGTATAAATGGGAAAATAACTGAAGGTAGTTTAACAGCATATGTTTCACTGTAAAAAAAAATGTCAGCTAAACAAATTGAAGTAACATTATAATCCATGTTTATTTGAACCACACAACATTTCAGGGTCTTGAGGTCCCTGGCTCCAACGGCAGCAGCTGCCATTTAATACTAAGATGCTAATGAAAAAATGACCCAGGACAAGCCTGGCCACTTGAAACAAGTCGAAGTTCTCGATTCGTGCCAGAGGCCGCCTTGCGAAGAAACAGCTACCGAGAGTTACTCAGCATCCCAGCATCCCGAGCCTTAGCTGGGTCTAATTTTACTCCCTGGCTCTCTGGGTGCCGGGTCTGAAATAGCGCTGCCTCGGGTTCCTCCTCCTGTCTGGGGTCAATTTTGTACTTTTCTTCATAAGAATACAGTGAAATGCACTCAAGATGACATGTCTGTGTCAGCGATTTCCGAGCTTCCCCGGCACTGTTTTTAAAGCCTCTCGCTGGCGACAGGCTAGCTGACCTCGCTTAATTTTGCATTAAACGTAAAAAATTTATCGAGGTATAAATTTAGACTCGCCGTCGGAGCTATCGAGTTTTCTAGATGGTGAAAGAGACCTTTTTTTTGTTGACACGATGTCGGGATTATATAAGAGTGCCACAAAGCGGTGGCCCCATGCACAGAAAGGCGAACTCGCACCCGAGTTCCGCCAGCCCGGCGACTCCATCGAAGCGCCGCACCTGCTGTCAGTACCTTCCAAACGCTCCTCCTGCACGGCAAAGCAGAGAAACACTCACATCAACGCTCCTGCGCATTTCGCTGCTCTTTATGCAGGAAGGTGCATTCATTATCTAATTATGTATTTAAATTAACCCAGGACGTTAAATGCCCTTCTTTTGCTTGTATGACTGGGAGGGGGTTTAAATAACTAATATTTGCTTAACAACATTTTGTACGTGCTTCAATTTTTAATTGTTTAGATTAGATGTATCTCTGATATTAGAGACAAAGGATAGGAGCAACAAGGCGGGTGGGGGTGGAGGGGGATGTGCCCCTCAGTCTGGAAACAAGCATTCATTTGCCCCCAGTAGTTATGTAAAACTCTACTGAGTACTATTACTATATTTTTTGCCCCCCATTACCTTCTTCCCCTGATTAAAGGCACAGATGATACTAGAGGTGCACGTCAGATTGGGTTTAACCCTTTCGAGGCCAAATTAATACTAGCAGGAGGAAACACCTGTACCAGCCGATGCTAATTTGCAACGCCTGCCTGGAGAGGGTTAATGCACCATAATCACAGTGTTTTACTTTAAAATACCTCACAGGCTTGCAGCTAAACAGAACCTGGTTGCAAGGGGCTGTATTTAGGATCTATTTCTGTGAATCTGGAGTCTATCTATCTTACGG
This sequence comes from Scleropages formosus, assembly GCF_900964775.1. Classification (NCBI taxonomy): domain Eukaryota; kingdom Metazoa; phylum Chordata; class Actinopteri; order Osteoglossiformes; family Osteoglossidae; genus Scleropages; species Scleropages formosus. Next base: position 28,622,319 of record NC_041814.1, on the reverse strand, counting down.
TCACGATGCTGGTTATGTCTTGGTGACCTAACTGCTGGTGGCCACTTGTACCGCGGTGACGATACCTGGATTTTTGGTTCCGTACGTGGAACCGGCAAAGGAGCCCACCAGCCGACAGGCCTCCTCAATGCTGTCTTTTCGCTCTCGTTCATTCCCACCTGTCTCATGCGTCCTCTCACAGCGGGACTCCCCTCTCCATCCCTCCATCCCTCCATCCCTCCCGCCTTCAATATCTGCCGACCGTCGGTTTCAGCGTAAGCGCTAATTGCCGTGGTCTGAATGCGGGAGAGCTTCGGCTGAAAGAACAAGTGGCAGATTACTGGCCCGCTCCGCACCGTGGTATACCCTTCCACTGTGGCATTGTTTACATTCCACTTGGAGCGTTAATCTGCTTTGCTTGTTTCGCTCGGGGAGCAGGGAAACAATGCATTAATCCTGGGGTGGTGGTGGCGGTGCTGCGGGGGGGGACTGGCTTTACCATGCGTTTCCGCGCTAATAGTCTAAAATGAAATTGACGGGGAAAATAAGTGCGACATAATGCGGTTACGAGACCTGACAGCATCTCAGAAAGGGACGTAAAAAACGACCAATCAACCGCTATGAATGCAGACGTGTGTCTCCCGTTCACAGCGACCGTAAATGCACCGCCGCTGCTTTGCAGCTGAGCATCAGCTTTAATTTACTGGGGGAGTTTTGCCATCGCATCAAAATAATGGACATTACCTCTACATTTTATTATTCAATTTCTGCATCATTCGTGTCCTCTGACATGATTAAAGAATCAGAATCAGGTTTATTTGGTGATTATGAAAGTGATATTTACTCCCCCCAGAGCTGATTTAGTGCGTACCATTGCATTTTTATTCTGCTCCATGAATTCAGCGGTTAATTTTGCCTTAATTTTTCAGCCCTTGGATGCAATTGAAAAATATTTTTCGGGGCGATGGATGCTTTGGAGGAAGGCTTGCTGTAATACCCAGTTTTTTTTTTTACCATGATTTTTTTTTCCTGTGTTGGACAACATCAGAAAGACCTTCAGGTGGCACACACACACACACACACACACACACACACACTCTCACACATCTCTCCAAGTCTCTAGCTCAACACCTTTTCTATTCAGGAGATGCTGCTGTATTAAAGAGCGAAAATAAAAGGTATTCCATCACGATAATAAAAAAACGAGCGATGCGAAGCGAGGTCAGCTCCGGCCGTCGGCTCCCGCGTTCAGAGCTCGGGAGAAGGAAGAAGGCCTTGACAAGCCGACTTCCACATTCCGCTGACGCACACGGAGGTGAAGAACGCAGCACGGCGGCACAGAAAAGATACATTTTATGAATATGTGATTTCTGCCCCCTTCGTCCTTTCTTTTCACACCTTCGTGTCTATATTCTCTCTCGCCGCGCCTCGCCGGCTTTTGAAACGGGCCGAAGACGAAAACGATTTCTTTTCATTTGCGCGAAACCCCCGGCCGCCCCGCAAAGAAGGGAGTCGCATTTTGAAACGTGCATTTCGGCTCCTCTTTCATCGCATCGCGGAGGATTGACGTTCTCGGCATTCACGCGACGCGACCCCCACAATGCCTCGCGTCGATTCAGGTTGCGCCTACCTCCTCGACAAAGCGGAGGGGCCGTTTTATAAATGAAGCGCTTCATTAGGCGCCCAATCCCGGTCTCACCAGCGCTTTCATCCCATTCTGGCGTCGCTCAAAGGAGGAATTAATTAATGTCACCTCGTCGCCGCCGTGTTTGTTTTCAATCCGTTTGTTTTCCGCGCCGCAAATCCCGCCGAGCCACACATTAATTGGGCGGGGAGGCAAAAGGCTGCGGTGTAATTAGAAAATCAGAAAAAGACACATTTGGCCCTCATTGTGCGCCGTTTTCAAAGGGACGCTCTCTCGAGCGCCAGGGCCAAGTCACCGCCGGCGCAGCGCCGCCCGCTTTCACCTCTTCCCATGTTGCCGCGCATTCACCGAATTAGGGGTCCCGGACAAAAAAAAGTGTTTCAATTCCAATTATCATCCGGGGCTACGAGGGAAAGGTGGAGGTCGGCGCGGGGTGGGCTGGAAGGGTGGCGGCACCCCCCCAGCTCCGAACACTCGAGGTCTTTCAATGTCCGCGGCCTTGTTTTGCAGCGCTCCTCTCAGCGAGCGCCCGGAGCGCTTCCCGCATAAAGGGAGGATCTTCAGAAATATGTGGAGTGTCTGGAGTGTTGTTTGCCGGACCTGTGAAGAGCGCTCTCGAAGGAGCTTTGCGGGACAATGGGCTCCGGGCATTGACGGCGGCCCACTTTGTCCACGAGAATCATTTCACACGCACCCGGGGCAACGGCCGAGCGAGGCGTCAACGTTAGCTTAGCTTATGGAAATGGGGAAAGCGGGGTTCGAGACCTGACGGCGGGTGGGGGTTGCGCTGGTCTTTCGAAGCCTCTGCAACTCTTTTCGCGTGGAAAAATGTCGACGTGAAACCGCAAAACTTTTTTTTTTTTTTTCCAGATTTCCATATTAAATCATCCAAGACCCGCCCTGTGATGGACCGACCTCCCGCTGAGGGTCTAAACCCCTTCAGCCTTGGGCCGAGTGCTTCCGGGATAGGCTCCGGGTTCCCCGGGACCCTGCTCAGGACGGACGGTTAGAGAAACCGCACGGGTGGATATATCATCGAGGACCCTTCCTGTCCCAGACATCACGTCCTCCAAGCCTCCACCCTTCTGGAAGCAACACAGCACAATCTGGACCCAAGCAATAAGGCACAAACATAATTTTGCCCCTTATTAGCCTCTGAAGTACATATTATACTGCAAATCCACATGTGAGGTCGATTACATTTACACTTATTTACTTATCAGACACTTTTCTCCAAAACAGCTTCCAATGAAGTCTATGCATTGTTCTGAGCCCACACACCTTATTCACCACGGTGACTTACACTGCTAGATACACTACTTACAATGGGTCACTCATCCATACATCAGTGGAACACACACACACACACTCTCTCTGTCACTCACACATGATGGGTGAACCTAAAGAGCATGTCTTTAGACTGTGGGAGGAAACATGCAAACTCCACACAGACCTGGAGGGGTTCGAAGCCACGTCCTCTCACACCACGGAGGCGCCGTGAAACAGCAGGGCTCCTCACTGTGCCACTGTGCCACCCAAAGAACTTCCATATTTAGCCATTTTTACAAGTGAGTAATTTTACTAGAACAATTCCAGAGTAAGAACCTTGCTCAAGGGTACTGAAGCTGGGATTTGACCCTGCAACCTTTGGACCCAAAGGCAGCAGCAGCTCTAGCCACAGTGTTATCAGTTATGACTGGCTATATGTGTAATGATTGTAAAAACTGTTCGGTTGAAATAATGATCACTGTATTAGTCATTTTAATAACACAAATGTGATTATCATACATTTCATTAATATATTTAAAATACGCCGTTGAGTGCTCGGCCGACTCATTTAGCTCAACACGCAGTCAATACCGCGATCAAACACGATGAATTAAAAGCTCTGCTGCGACGGCAGCCAACATACGAGGGTGGGGGGTGGGGGGGTCATCGGGGCCAGCGATGAAAACCTTTCATCACTGAGAAGGATGATTGTGCAGTGAAGAACATACATAATTATAATGGGGTGTTGCCATGTACCGTGCTGTGGAAAGTATGTGACCCCCTCATGTCCCTTTGTTTTACCATAAAACTGTCATTTAGTGAGAATCAGTGTTTCTCATGTGACATAATAGGTGTGTAATGACCAATTCCATATGTTGTTTTAGAGGAGATCATGTGCGTAGTAGAAACATGGTAATAGTGTCGGTGTAAAAATAAGCGAAGCCCAATTGACACTGGCTACACCAAGTAGGTAATTTTATGGAAATTATTTGGGTTAGTTTCTTTCAGCATTTAACATTTACATTTTATACGGTTATTTTAATAGTTTATAGAAGAATAATCACCACCCCTGTAGGGTTCACATACTTTCAAGCTCCGCTGTAGTTGAAGGACATGGGTTCAAATCCTACAGGTGCTGCAGCGCTCTTCGATCAAGGTACTTACCCTGAATTGATAACAGTAAAAATTACCCAGTTGTATAAATGAGCGACTGACTGACAGTACCTTAGTGTGCAAACATAAGAAAAATATTAGTCAGGTAAGCGCTGATGCAGCTTTTCAGTTGAAAAATTATTTTTTGACCGTGTTATCAGTTCGTCAGCTTGTTATTTTTAATAAAATAATTATATAAATACGCTTGTAGTGACATATGATGCCTGTACTGGAGTGAATAACATGACAGTATTACAGTAACTGTGAAATCACCCTCAGAAATTGTCTGTGCATAATTTTGCTGTAGCAGTTTTTTTCAGTAAAACATTGACGTATGAAGCGAAACAAGTGAAAGGGGAGGATTTTATTAAACAAAGGTGCACTGGAGAAGGGTGCCTAATTATGGAAAAGAATGTAAATATGTATTTAATTAAGAAGTATGTTATATTTTGCAGTCAGCTGTATTTTTTGCAGTGCTTTTACTGTCTTAACGTGTCTTACGGAGTTCATCAGGACTGGTGCTGAAATGCAGAATTCCCTTTGCTCAAAGTATAGATTTGATCACAGTAATAAAACCCCATTTGGTGCTTGTAGTTTCTACTTACAAAAAATCATATTTATGGAATTTATGTCACTTAAGGCTTTCACACACACACACACGCACACACTGTCTGAAACCGCTTGTCCCTAGCAGGGTCACGGCAAGCCAGAGCCTAACCCAGCAGCACAGGGAGTAGGGGGACACACCCAGGACGGGAGGCCAGTCAGTTGCAAGGCACCCCACGCAGGACTCGAACCCCAGACCCACCGGAGAGCAGTAGCCGGTCAAACCCGCTGCACCACCGCACCCCCTGTAAGGCTTTCAATGGCACAAAAATATTGCGGATTTTTTCCCGTCTCAAAACAATCACCCGTCCATAAGTGCGTCCATCTGTCCATCCATCCATAAGTACTTGTCCAGTGCAGGGTTATGAAGGTCCAGAGCCTATCCTAGAAGCCGGGCAGCACGGTGGCACAGCGAGCAGCGCTGCTGTCTCACAGCGCCTGGGTGGTGCGAGAGAATATGGGCTTGATCCCCGCTCAGCCTGTGTGGAGTTTGCATGTTCTCCCTGTGTCTGCGTGGGTTTCTTCCGGGTGCTCTGGTTTCCTCCCACACTCAAAAGACATGCTGTTCAGGTTCCCCCATTGTGTGTGTGTTCCACTGATGTATGGATGAGTGACCCAGTGTAAGTAGTGTATCTAGCAGTGTAAGTCACCATGCAGAGTAAGGTGTGTGGGGTAGTAACACTACATAGTATCTGTTGTAATCCACTTTGGAGAAAAGCATCTGCTAAGTGAATAAATGTAACTGGAAGCATAGGCCATGAGGCCGGGGTTCACCCTGGACAGGACGCCAGTCCATCGCAGGACAGTCCCACACATTTAAATACATGTCAATGGCAATATTTCACATAAAAGTCCAGAGGGACACAGTGTCCACTTTCATTTTATTCTGTTTTTTTTCTGAGCACATGAATTTTTGAGGGAGGGTGTCGCTGTGTGCAAAGGGTGCTCGAATGAAAGAGGCAATATTTTGATGTGATGTATTGTTCCCCCGCAGCGCTGGAGTACCGGCGGAGCTCTGGGCCGCACTCTGCAGGGAAAGGGTGTGTTGAGGAGTTCTGGCGCAGTGTGTGTTGCGCTGTGAGGGTTTAAGGGTGTGCGGGGTGCGATTTGCTCCCAGAGGCCATCCATTGTGCCGACCTCTTTCTGTCTCCCCCCCCGCCACCCTCCCATTCCGAGGCGGCGGGCAGAACTCGCCCCGTTGGCGCCCTCTGACCACGGAGCTCCGGAAACTTCCTGAATCGCAGCGAAAAGGGGTTTCCTTCCGAGGATGATGTCACAATGGAAACCCTTCATTATGTATTCGGCATATGTACCGTATGCCATCACATTAACTAATAATGAGCCGGGGGGGTTCTGGGTGTTAAATATTTATCGCAGCCCGTTGCGAGAGGCGTGCGCGTGTCCAAGCGCCAGCGTGAGGACGCTTCGGCGGCGGTCCGAGAGGGTCGTCTCCTCCCGCGCCACCACCTCCCTTTTGTCTCTTTGCGCGGCACCTCTGGGGGGGCACCTGGGACAAGTGGACACGCCTGCGACGAATCGGACTTCCTCTTTGCATCGGAGCGCGGGCAGTTTATTAAACGTGGAAATTCTCAGGTCTAACCGGAACCCAATTATTTTTTTGTGCGTGTTCTTGGAGAACGCAAGTGCTGCGTGTGACGCAGTTGAAGCTCTTGTTGAAGCTGGAGATGAGACTGAAATGGACCGTGTGTGTGCGCGTGTGTGTGTGTGTGTGTTTCCAGCCTCTATCCTGCAAGTCTGCAGCACAAATGGATATTAATAAATAGGAATTTTCTTTGCTTGTGTAACTTCTCCCCCGCCCCACATCTTAAAGAATGATGTCATAATCGGCCAATGGCGATGAAGGATGGCCTCCGCGCACTCGCTGACACGCAGGAGGCAGGGCAGCAACGATCCGTCCGCTCCGGTCCTGCGGCCAGACACTCGGTGCGCCGCCGAGCGCGACTGTTGCCATGAGACAGGCCCGAGGCGGACGGGCGCGGCGAGAGCCCCGCGCTGTTGACCGGCGGTCAGCCCTCCGGCACTAATGCCCCACAGTGCAGTTTATGTGCTAATGCAGCTGTGAGGGGGAGAACTGAGAGGAAAATGTCAAAGCAACATGTAAAATTGTTGGGTTCGCGACATAAAGAGACGTGTAACTGGAACAGAAGGGAACGGAGAGGAAAAAGAAATGATCGACCTGTGGATTGATTGGACCTGTGGACCGTCGACCACACGGTCGCAGTTTCCCTTTATGCGCCACATCTCTGGTGCCTCCAGCTGCCTTGCAGCATCACAGTGGAGCACAACGGTGTGCGCGCGTGTGTGTCGGAAGGATGGAAAAATCAAGTTGCGCTCAGTGTCTCGCTTGCGCAGCATCGGTGTGTTTTTCACAACTCCCCCCTCCCCGCAACCTGCGACCCCTTCCTCACATCTCTCCGTTTAAAAATGTGTGTGCGGGCGAGAGCGGAGCCTGCATCTTCATTACCCCTCAAGTTATCGATTTCCGCCGCTCTCCCTTCGGCGAGCCTTTTCACTCGCCCCATTCGGAAGCGGGGGGGGGGGGGGCATGTCTCGGTGGCTGAGCGAAGGCGGCGGTTGCTATAGCGATGGACCAGCCGTGCAAACTAGGCTCACCTCAACTCTTGATTGAAATGAGCAGCGGCTCATTTCTGCCGCCTTTAAGTATTAAAAAAAGAAAAGCCAAAGTAATGAAACTTGTTTCGGAAGCAAAGGCCTCCCATATAGGAGGGGAACAAAAGTAGGGAGGATGAAATCAGATGAATTATTTAGTTAATCTTTCAAGGGCATCATCTCTCACTCTGCTGGTGCCAGAGCGCTGATGACGATGATTATGATTGTGATTATGATGATGATGGTGGTTATGATGATGATGATGATAATGACGAGGCTCCGCGGGAGACAAAGCTGGGAATGCGCTCCGCCGCGGATCTCACGCGTCCCGTCGTCGGCGTCTCCGCCGCGTCTCCGTCCCCACCCAGGTGCGAAGGCTGTCATTTGACTCCGGCTCGGCCCCCGCGGTGCCGCGAACGCAAACTCGACACGGCGCGATGCCCGCGCATTCCGACCCACCGAAGCAGGCATTACACGCGTAACACCGGTGTTTATTAGATCAGCCCCTAATCTGCTCGCAGCCCTTTCTGATGACACGCCTCGAACCTGTGTGTGTGTTTCTTTCTCTTGTCTTTGAGCCCGCGGACAGAGCTGTCATCAGAAGGTATTAAGGCATCAGGAGGACTGGCTTCTCCCTGTGTCTGCTGGGACTTTTCTCAGGGCTCAGGCGGCATGCTGTGGCCTATGACCCCGGAGCTGTCTGACACGGGCGTGGCCTCGGGTGGGCGGGGCCCCGTGCACTTTACCGTATTGAAGCTGTCCGCAGGGGTGGGGGGGTCACCGAGCATCACCGGGAGGGCATATCTCTTTTGGTGAATATCTGGCGGATGAATATGACAAATACACACGCGCGCGCACACACACACATACAGGCCAAAACCACCTGTCCCCAGCAGGGTCGCGGTCAACCGGAACCTAACCCGGCAACACAGGGCGCGAGGCTGGAGGGGGAGGGGACGCACCCAGGACAGGACGCCAGTCCGTCACAAGGCACCTCAAGCGGGATTCGAACCCCAGACTCACCAGAGAGCAGGACCCGCCCAAGCCTGCTGCGCCGTTGCACCCCCCAGTATGACAAATATCATTTGCCAAAAGCGTGTGGGAAATCACACTTCCTCCCCCGTCTATTCTGCACGCATGGGTGTGTCAGTAATATTTCATATAGTGCACTGGGGAAAAAAAACACGCTGTTCCGCTTCATTGGCGGGAAACACGCAAAGTACCTTTTGCGGATCAATACACTGCAACGCTTCCACACCAGTGAGGCTCCTGTCATTTCCAACTAATCAAACAAATAAATGTAGAACCACGGTGCATAAACACAATGTGTTGATCAAAAACGCTGAGTTCACCCTTATAGCTTCACCGACATAATCGTTCACCTCCTCTAACAGGAATTTCTCCTTAGAATAAAAGTAACTGGGGGGGGGCACAGCGAGTAGTGCTGCTGTTTCATAGCATCTGGGTGGTGTGAAAGGATGTGGGTTCAATCCCCGCTCAGTGTGTGTGGAGTTTGCATATTCTCCCCATGTCTGCATGGGTTTCCTCCCACACTCCAAAGACTTGCTGTTGAGGTTCACCCATACTGTGTGAGTGACAGAGAGGGTGTGTGTGTTCCACTGATGTACGGATGAGTGACCCAGTGTAAGTAGTGTATCTAGCAGTGTAAGTCACCGCGGTGAATAAGGTGTGTGGGCTCGTAACACTACACAGAGTTCATTGGAAGTCGCGTTGGAGAAAAGCATCTGATAAATAAACAAATGTAATTGTAAATAGCATAGTACCTTTGACAATGGCTGTAACGAGCTGAGCGTAGAAACCTAAAGAAAAATGAATTACTAATAATAACTGCTTGACTGAGGCTGGACAACATCATCACCGCTGCATCCGTGCCGTTTTGGAGGACGCGGCCGAGTACTGGACGGGCGGGTCATTTTGTGTCGGGCGCCGTACGTCCTTCAGAGGTCCCCGTGCGCTTTGTAACGTTGCCTGTTTTAATGGGTTAAAAAGATTGGATGAATAAAAGATGAATCCCTCTCTGGAGCACTTTGCTAAGACGTTGTATTGCCGAAAACATCACTAAGCTGTCAGATCAGATCAGCGGTGCGTCCTGACACGGTTTCACGGTGGAGATGCTGAAGCGCCGCCGCCGTTCGCACGTGTCTCGCCGAGGCCCTCGGAAAGCTCGCTAATTCCTACCGCGCTGCTCGGATGTTGCGCGATGCTCGCTTAGGCCCCAAGGATGCTTTCCGCTCGAGACGCGCCCTCCCAAATGCCACGGCCCTCGACGAGTCGCCGCAGTGTTTCGAAACGTATGTCGATCGTCTCTCGGTCGTGTCGCTGCGTGGCCACCTGTGGCAAAAAGCCCCGGTAAATTAGAGTATAGAGCGGCTGGAATTGCGTTGTAGATATTTTGGAGACAGCTCTCCGCATGATGGGATCAATACAATTGATTTTGGATGCCGGAGACGGTAAGGGTCTGTGTGAGGGTGGCACACGTCTTTTTTCTGACATTTCCCAGCATGCAACTCTGCAAACCACAGCCGTGCACGCCAGCCTCAGCGCTTTCACCCTTTGCGAGGTTCGCGCCCGGGTTCGAGCCCACACCCTGAGCGCGCAGGGACAGACACGGGTAGCGCCCCAAACCCCCCACCCCCCGCCACTCAGATCTGACATAATGATTATTTGGGCCCTGCGTCTGAAGAGTCCAATCCTTTTATGAATGCTTGCTAATCTCTTCACGTGGGAGTTCCCTGTCTCCTATCCAGGCACCCCTGGGAAACTGTGACATTAAGCAGCGCACGTCTCCCTCGCCTCGTTCCCTCAGTCGGCGCTGGTCGCGCCTTCGAAAAAAAAAGGCCAAATAAGAGCCATTATTTTTAGCGGAGCATATTTCAGTGCTGAAGTGTAAAAAATGCTGAAGTTAGGAAGACCGGTGTTAAAATATGATTATTGTAGAAGCCCTGAGCTGAATCTCAGTGTTACTGTATCTCTTGCAATAGCCTTCATGAGAACCCAGCCTTCAATTATTATTATTATTGTTGTTATTATTATTATGTTCCTATCTTAGTAACAGCTTATTAACTGTATTCTTAGTAACAGCTGAGGGATTCTTCTAAAAACTGTTCTTCTTCCAAATTACCCATTCGCCCATCAATTACACAACACCGAGAGCATTAAAAATTATATAATAAGAGAAATAACACAGCATTTCTGTATGCGTAATTACTGTTTATGGTTTTATTTTGGGGTGTGTTGCATGGATGACTCTGTCTCCAAGTTTTGGATGTTCTGGGAAAATTTAAACTACAGCCGAGACACTTTCCTGCTCGGTTGCTCGTGATGGAAATCGGTATTTTTCAATATATGTCATCTGTACTGACACAACTATAGAAGTCTGACATTTATTTAAAAATATGCACTATTTAGCAGTATTGTGCTTTTATATATTATATGATAAAGAGGATGATGCACCAGATTATGCGTCATGTGATTTGCTGTATCGACACGTAATCTTGAGTGGATGTTTTCCTTTGGAAATGGGATGGTTTTGCTCTCTTGTGACTGATGATTAGTGATTTAATGATTAACCTCCACACTGTACAGAAGGTATCAGGAATATCGGTGCTTTCTGAGAAATTTCACCCATGTGAGTCCTCTCCTTTGTTCAGCGCACACCTTATCATTAATCACTGGAGGAAGTCATAAATACTTGTCTTTTTTATGTGACTCCATCCAACTTGCTCAGATAAAACTGCCATATTGGAGAGCGGAGGCCCAGCAAGTCCGATGACTTGTCTTCATGTAACACCCTGTGGTTCCAGTAAAAAAATCCAACTGTAGAGATAAGAAAAAATGTAAATCACTTGGATCAGTAGCAGTATTCTGGTCTGGGTGATACGGTGGTACAGCAGGTAGCACTGGTGCCCCACACTTGCTTTTGCTTTCAGACATGGCTTTGAATCCAGCTCAGTCCAGGTGGAGTAGTGCAATGTGTGTGTGTGTGTGTGTGTGGGTCAGTGAATGACTCTATTTGCTTGCAGCGTGATGGATCGATGTCCTGTCTAGGTGTACCCTGCCTAACACCCTATGCTTCTGGGACAGACTGTGGACCACTGTGACCCTGCGCCAGACGAATGCTTATTTACAATGAATGAGAAGGTCGAATTTTTTTGCGCCTTACGTCATGAACACTCAAAGTAGAATTATTAATTACATTTTGCAGTTAAGAGACAGACACCTGAGCGATGGGCAAAGCTCAGTCCGGTCCCACCTGCCTTAACAAAACTTCCCCCTGTTACGTAGAACCGAGGACGTGGGGACGGCTGGACCCAAGCGCGGGGTCGTTTTGCAGGAACCGAGGGGTCGGGCGAGTTCTCGTTGTCGGGGACGACGAAGAGTCGGTCGATCGGCGGTCGGAGCGAGAGCGAGAGCGAGGATCCGCGGACGTAGTCGGGAGACGAGGCGGACGGTCCGAAGCCGGGGACCGGAGCGCAAAGGGGGACGGTTGTCTCGTTGAGATTCCGCGAGAGCGAAGGGGCTGAGGAGGGTCTTTCGAAGGCGAGCCCTCTGATTGTCGTTGGGCGCTTGATTGGCGTCAGGTGCTGTTGACTGCGGTGCGTTCGCGGATGTGACATCCCCCCAGTCTTGTTAAATGACACAACCATTTAGGAATGTGATTTTTGTCCCTAATACTAACGCCGCAGCACCTGTTAAACAGCACACTAATGACAAAATGACATTCTGAATATAAATCACACACCCGAATCCATGCATGCCTACGCTCCCAATTATTAAGAGCGCTAATCTCTTCGTGTATTCTGTCGTAACTGAGAACAGAGCCCTGTTTGCCCCTTGAGAGGCTAAAATATGCGATTATAACTATAACCTCTCACTCAAAATTCTCTTTGCACTTTGGTGGCTTGTTGATATCCTCTTTGTATTTATTTATTTACTTGCTAACTCCTTATTAATTTCACTTAAATGGGCTGTGAAGCCGGGAGTTTGCATTGTTTTTAAAACATCATGCGTTGTTTTATATAATTGTACGAAACGCAATTCTATTGTCCATAAATTATTAAAATATAATTAAATAATAATTAAAAAATAAATATGTAAATCTACATAAAATATAAAATATATTTTTTAAAAAGCAGAGATGGATACAGGAAGTGAAACAGGAAGTGAGACAGGAAGTGAGACAAGTAAGAGAGGAAGTGGTCGATATTGATCGGAATCATGTTAGACGTGTGCTTGTTATGACGAAGTCCCATTAGTAATCAGTTTGAACAACGTGCTAATTCGTCCGGTGCCGTCAGCGAGACCGCAAAGTGAATTAAATGTAAATTTATCATAAATCCACCTCGGTAACTTCTTATTGTGCAATATATCTGCCAGACACCCTCTGACGCTCCGTTGACGCTCGTGTTTTGTGTCGCTCGCTTAAGCCACACACCTGTGTACACACCGTCCTGCTGCACAGGTGAGATCAGGATCGGGCCGCTAACGTTGCGTTCACCCAGGACAGTCCATCACGGTCAGCCTGGCCCAACCCTGGTGACACGGCGACACACCGATGGCACGAACTCTGACCCACTGCTCTATAAAACACAGAGCCGTGTCCCCTCCTCTCCCGAAAAACACACACACACACACACACACACACACACACACACACACACACACACACACACACACACACACACAGCGAGTGCTCGCTCCGAAGCTTGGCAGGTTCCGACCTGTGCTACAGAAAAAGGGTAAAATATTTTACATCATCCTCATGTAGTCTTCCAGCAAATCTTTTAGCAAATAGGAGCAAAAGATTTATATAAACAATATTACAACAAAGGAAGTTATGAGAACGTGGAATGCGAGCATTTTGTCAGAGCACGTCCCGGCCTTAGGAATTAAAGAATCCCAAAACTTTGCTGCACAGCTGCTGGTTTTTTGTAGCCCATTCGCAATGCTCCGTGTAGGATTTATATAACCACGCTTTGTTGCTCTCCGTGTTTCTCTCTTTTTTTTCTAGTTCATCAAAGTCTTAACGCTAAATTAAAAGTCAAGCCAAAAAGGGTCACGGCATGTACCGTGTCTATAAAAATTCTGATCGCATGTCATTCATACACGATAGTCTCTAAAAATTGTTCTTATTGCTGTTTACAACTTTACAATATGACACAATATATAGAAGACTTTTTCTTCCAAGTGCAAAGTGATTTATTGTATTTCAAAATAAAACATTTAATCAGTTATACTACATGTGTGCACGACGCGTACCACATGAAATGTATTTTTGGACGAGCTTATTTTACACATGATACTTTTATTCAAGGTGACTCACATAGGTTGCAGTCTGGTACAATTCCCATTTGCACATCCTAATGTACCTCCTTCAGTCAATTCAGGTTACTCAACTACTCAAAGATACAATAGCAAGGCTCCACTCCCAGGACTTGAATCTGCAGCTTTATGGTGATATTTAATTAAACACAGCACTAGCTGTTGCCCAAAGAGCATTCATGTGAGATGGGCCTCTTTCCGCCCTCCGAGGCATCAACGAGCTGACACCGGACACTCTCTGTCCAGGACTGTGGAGCTCTAGCCGTGCCCTACCTGCTGACAGGTGTCTCTTTGTTCTTCCTTCTCTCATTGGCCTGTCCTTTGAATGCCCCCACATTGTTGTACCTCAAACAGAGACATGGGTTTGGTCTCTTTGCGTGTGGAGAGCTCACAATGGGTGGCACAGTGGCACAGCGAGTGGCGCTACTGTCTTACAGCACCTGGGTGGTGTGAGAGGACATGGGTTCAATCCCTGTTCAGTCTGTGTGGATTTGCATGTTCTCCCCATGTCTGTGTGGGTTTCCTCCCACAGTCCAAAGACATGCAGTTCAGGTTCCCCCATAGTGTGCAAGTGACAGAGAGAGTGTGTGTTCCACTGATGTATGGGTGAGTGACCCAGTGTAAGTCGTGTATCTTGCAGTGTAAGTCACCGTGGTGAATAAGGTACATCGGCTGATAACGCTACATAGAGTTCATTGGAAGCTGCTTTGGAGAAAAGTGTCTCCTAAATAAATAATTATTTAAAATAACACAATGATTATGGCCCTATGAACCTATGACACATACTAAATCGAGTGAGGCTGAGCACACATAACCAATCCTGCCTGCTAGATCCAAGTCCCTTTGCAGTTTGTGCGCAGACCACAGTCAATTGTTCTGAAAAAACGTTCTCCATGGAACTACACTACCTGGAGCAGCAGGTGCCGTGGGAGTAAGAGCTGTCACTTTGTCCTCAAAGGGCTTTTGTTGGAATCCCTGCTCCCGCTCTACTACCCCTGAGCAAGGTCCTCATTCTGAATGAGTAAAGTAAAAATTTCCCAGCTGCATGAGAAGTGGAATCGCTCTAAGCAGGACAGTGTCAACACTTTCAGGCACTTTGGAGCAAAATGTCGGGTAGATATTAATCTGTGAACTGGCTACAGCCAATCATTGTGAAGTACAATTAAATACCAAAGACGTAGGTGTTTTCTAAAGAACATGCTTGTTTTCTGCTGTATTTACTTATAATATTGACCTCTTTTGACTGTCCAGTCTTAAAAATATAAATATTTTGCTCTAAAAAGTGATGACATAGATTTCAGTAAAAGCTACATTGCCTTTTTATCTGTACAGTCTGCTTTTTCCCAAAGCAAAATATGTTGAAATATAAATGAAAACAATGCTGGAAAATAAAGCAGATATAATTCTGCCTGATGTACCCTGTGAACTCAGACACGACCGTAATTGTAGGCCTTAATTGTGCTGTCATGTCTTAGTGAAGTGGTAAATTGGCCAAGATTCATTTATTTACAATTGCATTTATTTATTTAGCAGACTCTTTTCTCCAAAGCAACTTCCAATGAACTTTGTGTAGTGTTATGAGCCCACACACCTTATTCACCGCGGTGACTTACACTGCTAGATACACTACTTACACTGGGTCACTCATCCATAGAGGTACTCTGGAACACATATCTTGGCGTGTAGATAGATACACAGGGACACACACGATATGTGTCGCTGCCTATTCTCATGACTTCTTCTGACATGGGTTACTGTGGTGAGAAAGATTCACAGACATATTATATTTGTGCAAAAAAAAAAAAAATTACCACCGAAGTACTGAGAACACTTCGTTTCCCAAACAATTAGCAGCATCTTTGGATTCAATTTGTTTCACACCACTGTTTGTACCTGTAATTGGTGTTCTGAATTGCCAAGCTCTTTTTCTGGTTTTCTGTAAAATAACTTTGTAAAAGCCGCAAATTGGAAAGCAGGGCTACGTTGGGTATTATGTGATTTCTGTGGTGAGAATATTGGCATCCGCTTAATTTCGGTAACATCTTACGGCATTTAGTGGTGCGAGTTTATTACTTGTGTGAGAAACGCGTCAGAAATGTCTTTAGAAAATTGTTCCCTTTCCAGGGCCTCACGTTATTTTTTTTTACAGCTCTGACAAAAATCTATTTATGCGTTATAGCTATTTATAGTGCATAGCTCGATTTTGCTGAAGCATGTTTAGGTGAGGGGACTACAACAAATCACACCTGGGATTTGCCTTGACTTCCGAGCAACTTGGACAAACTGACATGAGGTGTTCTTCCGGAGATCGCCTCAAACCCTGAGCTCTGCCCTATAAGGAACAAGGAACTGCGCTCCGCTTGAGGATCGAAGTCGGCTATAAATGGCACGTTTAATCTGCCAAATAAAACATGTAACACAGGAATCAGCCTTCAGAAATGAGCTGAAGCTCTTCCAGAGGCGGCCGGCAAAAACTCAGCCTCCTGTTGCTTCTCAATAGACTCATTGGTCTCGATCCTACTTGGGTGCGAGGAATTAAGAGTCAATATTTAAAACCTGCAGGAGAAACCAAAGGTGTTGAACGTGTGCAGTTGTGAAGCTCTGATATGTTTTTCTCCCTTAAAAATCTTCTTTTCTGCGTATGATGATGCATAACACCGTATAAAATTGGAGGTTGTTTGCCATGATTGACCATTCCCAACGTCCAGCCCAAGCCGGAATGTCATCGACTCACAACTTACAGACATGAAATTGGTGATAAATTCTCTATTCTCATGCATAAAAATATGAGAAATAATATTGAAAACTGAAATAATATTACAACTTTAATACAAAGCAAGAAATGTACAAAAATCAGGAAGCACATCTTAACGATTCAAATTGTAAATAATTACAAGGTCATTAATTTATGACTAATAGAAGGTATGACTCATGGCAGACTTTTAATAGCTAATGATTCATTTGTTAATTCTTTTGGTTAATAGGTCATTAATGCTGGATGCACTACAATTTTAATGGTCCTCTTTAATTGGAACATGTCAAAATACTATTTTCTCATAATTCAGTTTGACTGCCTTATAAAATCCTTCACTGAACACACCAATCATTATTTTAAATGAAGGAAGCCTTCAGCATGAAGGTTAACGGTAGTTTGAGTTCCCGAAGTGTCTTTATACACCATTATGCCCGACTGCAGGTGGACACCATCAAGGTGCTCCCCCTCAACTCAACCATGGGGCTTTTCTCATACTTTAGGTCACCGAGGGCTACACGGGACCTCAAGAACTTTCCGGAAGTCCTTTCCATGTCTCTCACTTACCTTGTCAGTATAGCAACGTTTGGACGAAACAATTTCACAAAGAATGCCATTCTAGGCATCATATCTGAGGAGGTAGGTCTTGACTTTGCATCTGCAAATTGTTGGTGAGGCAGCAGTTGGGTAAAGTGCTGATCACTGGTCTGATTTTATGGAAGTAGTAGTTATACTTTCAAAAGTTATGGGAGAGACCAACAGGTAAGATATGTTGAGAAAATGGGAAAGACAGGAACAACAAGACTGTTAAGACTAACATCAGAAGACGAATGCAACGAAATCTGTTATTCACCTCATCATGACACCTCCTTCCCTTAGAGATGTCACAAGGACGACAAAAGGAGGCAATACCAGGTGCTGGCCAATCCCCCCAACCCCTTAAAACCCTCTCAAGGAAAAGCTCTGTCCTCGGTCCCTAATCCCAAAATTCTTGCCACCACGACACAGAAGCCTTGAAAAAGATGGACTAGCTGAGCTAACCTTTGTATGAGACACCACAAGAGCAACCAGGCCAGGATTCCATCATCCGGCGGGTTTAGGCTAATCTGCCCAAGTGGGGTTGCCCCTTGACGGTCTTCTGTTCCCAAGTGTGGAATCAGCAGTGAGAAAGGGGCTCTCCATTGGGTATAACCCCCCCACCCCCGACCCTGCCCCCATGCTTACACTGTTTTTATTTCTCATTTTGCGTATAATGACAAAACTAATCCCTTCACAATTCCCTCCCAGAGCGCTCGGACTTCCATAAGCCACATGTAATTCAATAGGCTGCCTGGACCCTGCTTGGGCCCATAGAGGCTGAAGGCGCTAATGCAAAATTGGAGTTTTTGTTAATCTGCTGTTGTATCTCTTCTTCTCACCAGGACCCTTGGGGAAAAAAAGGCAAAAAAGATGTGTGCTGTGAAAGGCAGAATGGTGTCTATGTCTGGAATTATGGTGTAAAACATATAGCCCTGTCTCTCCATCGAGACAGAGTATGTGACCGTTAAGTTGACATTCCTTGTTCTCGGCCACATTTAAAAACATTTCTTGTCTACATAGACGAAGAATGATCTTAATGCACACATTCGCACCATCAGCACGACTTGCAAGTTTTATCCCTTGATTCCACTATTCAGAATTAAGCCAGTTTAAACAGCCCTCGGTTGTAGCCTCTGGTATGTTTTTAAAGCACTGTTTAAGAATGGGATCTGCGGTAAAATTCTGAATAAAATGAAAGTTCACTTTTAACTGTCAAATACAGGCCTAATTCTAAGCAATGGCTATATTTTGAGGAGAATACACATTCCAGATTTGTCCTTTAATTGATTTTGTTTTTCTGTTTTTGCTGTAAGTTGGAAATGATGGAGAAAGTGACAGAAACATTGTTTTGCAGGAGCAGCAGCAGCGAATGTCGAGATCCCGTGAACGTAAAAGGTTCCCGTCGCATTCAGACTCTTCTCTCGTGTGATCTTCTCTCCGCAGTTCGCCTGGGGTTTGCGTACAGCACGAGTTCCCCACCTGTCTGAGATGACGGAGAGCTGTCCTCATGGATTCTGGTCTGTACAAACAGAGCGGTTGTGGTCTTTATGCCAAACCCCATCACCGGTATTGAGTGTGTTCACTTACAAACACTATTTAAGCTGTTTTTAAAAATCTCAATCCAAAATACGATCCAAAATAATGCATCTTGTTTGTTATCATCATTTTTTGCTTCTTTTCAATATTCCTTTACTGTTCACCATGCGCCATGGGTAAGAGAATGAGATGGGACTGAACGTGATGGAGGAGAAGCCTGGGAATATTGAAGGAATGGACTTCTTGCACAGTGCACTCAATAACTGCAGTGCTACGTTTACAGTCATGCGCTGCTTAACGACGTTTCATTTAACAACTGACCCCATGTACAATGGTGGTCTCATAACATTACAATGGAGCTGAAAAATTCTTCTCGACTAGTGACAACGTTGCTAGTCGATAATAATTTTTTTTCACGTGTTTGTGGTGGTGCTGGTGGCAACAAACCTACTGTGCTGCCAGTTGTATAAAAGTATAAAACATACAATTACAGTACATAATACTTGATGATGATAAAAAACCCCTATGTTACTGGTTTATCAATTTACTATACTGTACTTTTTATTTTTATTTTTGTAAATACTCTTTTTACTTATAAAAAGTTTACTGTAAAACAGTGTGCCGTGTTACACTGGCAGCAGCGTCATAAATCTCATGTTTACAGCATCTCTTGACTGCATCAAGGCTATACCATCTAGGTTTGTGTAAATACACTCTATGATCAAGGCTTTACCATCTAGGTTTGTATGAGTACACTCTATGATCGAGGCTATACCATCTAGGTTTGTATGAGTACACTCTATGATCGAGGCTATACCATCTAGGTTTGTGTAAGTACACTCTATGATCGAGGCTATACCATCTAGGTTTGTGTAAGTACACTCTATGATCGAGGCTATACCATCTAGGTTTGTGTAAGTACACTCTATGATCGAGGCTATACCATCTAGGTTTGTGTAAGTACACTTTGATCGAGGCTATACCGTCTAGATTTCTTTAAGTACACTCTATGATGTTTGCACAAAGATGAAGTCGCCAAACGACGCATTTCTCAGAATGTTTCCCATCGGGGGGTGCGGTGGCGCAGTGGGTTGGACCGCAGTCCTGCTCTCCGGTGGGTCTGGGGTTCAAGTCCCGCTTGGGGTGCCTTGCGGCGGACTGGCGTCCCGTCCTGGGTGTGTCCCCTTCCCCCTCCGGCCTTACGCCCTGTGTTGCCGGGTAGGCTCCGGTTCCCTGTGACCCCGTAAGGGACAAGCGGTTCTGAAAATGTGTGTGTGTGTGTGTTTCCCATCGTTAAGCAACATATGTCTTTATTTTCATTTTGATTTTTTGACATTTATGCTTTTTTTTGATACCTTTCTCTAAAGTGACCTACAAAGTGAGGTCAGTACACTAAGCTACTCTAAAAGATTTACCCATTTTTACAGTATGGTTTACTGTATCACTTCAGGGTAAGTACCTTGAACTGGAAGGGTACAACAGCGAGGGGAGGAATTCGAACTGGGAATCTTTAGCTCACAAAGTGATGGCCCAAACTACTACACCACCTACTGCCCCTACACAGAGGGTTCGGGGTCTATGAATCGAACACGAGCATTTGTTATTTTTGTTCCACAGGTAAAGCGACCGCACGCTCAGACGCTCACAGTAAAGTGGCGTAGAGAAAATACGTAACACATAACATAGAAATATGTTGTGAGGGATTCCATGCTCCGTGCTTAACTTAATCCCAGATGTTTTCACCGTGTGTGTCAAACAGCAGTAGCAAAACATGGTCAATTACACTGGTTTGCAAAGATTTTACAACGCATTTTAAGGCCTGGAAAGCGGCGCAGCGACAAATCCGTGAAAACACATCAGAAGGCGTTCCAGATACGTGAACGCTGTGCCAGGCTGCTTTCGGCAGCACGGAAACAATTGCTGAGCACAGCTCATCTACCCTCTCGACAGAAGCAAATAGCCTGAGACGCCAGCGGACAAGTCCTTTGATATCGCGGTTGGAGTGAACGTAAGGTTTTCGAGAAAAGAAATGCAAAGCGTTAAATTAATTCCCAAACTCTTTTGTGTGTCAACAAAAGCCGCAGAGTTTTTACTGGCTCTCGACAATGATGACAGCTCATTTCGCACAAATGTTTGTCCAGGTGCTCGGCCTATAAACCGACAGGGGAAAGGGTGTGCTGAGGTATTTAACCTTCACCGCAGTCGGCTTCTGCAACCTATTTGTATGGGCCGCATAATGAAGGCGCGAACCAATGAAAAGGTCCATTGAAAAGCCTCGTTTTGCATGCGTTGGACGTGTCACGCAGCGCAGGATGTTGAGAACGTTTCGGGCGTTATTGCTCTTAAATGTTTACGTAAGCGCTTCGAAAGAAGAAGTCTCCGAGCCCCTCGAGATTAAAGACGCTACTAATGTGAAAAATCGAAATTCGACCACCGTGGCACGCAGTCCGGGCTCCGTCTCGCCCCGCGTTCTGCCTTCCTGCTGCCCACGGCTGGTTATCTCCACACTCATTCCTTTTAGAAACTCTGAATCATTCCGTTTATGTTCACTCTCCATAATGGGTTAAAGTTTTATTGCCTGGAAATGAGGTGCCTGATTCCAGAGAGGTGTAATAAAGATCTCGCCAGAGGCCTTTGGCAGTGTCTCTTCATACGCCGAAGACTTCGTTTGCAGAGATCTTCCACTCCAGGGCCGTCGCCCCGGCTGTCCCGCGCTCGGAACTCGTAATTTGCTCGAAATCGGACAGGCCGGGCTTCGACGCTCCGACCCCGGTGCGGAAAGGTGGAGAAGGGGTCGCGGCCCCATTGCTCGGGCGGTTTGTTTTGTCTGCTGCTGCTCGGGGTGGGCGTGGCTGCCCGGCCCCGCCGCGGCTGGCAGGTACAGTCTGGCTCGACCCACAAATCACTTGACGCGGCGGAGGAGCCGAGAGCAGTTTGATCCCCTCTGCCTGTCAGACGCTTAAGGGGAGTATGTTAAATGACTGTCGTAAAAGACAAAATCATTAAGGTGCAGGCCGTAGGGGTTCCTCTCCGCGATGCCTTCTTCATTGGCCTGCCTTTTCCCACTTGATAATGACTCTCTTTCTAAAAAACCCTCATCTCGTTCTCTTGCTCTAGGTGCAAACGCCACAGTTTCGTTCGCACCGAAAAGGACCAAATGCAGGTTCGCCGAGACTAGAAGGAACCAACCTGGGATCCGCAGCTCTTCACAGTCCCGCTGCAATAGGTTCCTACACGCCGCACCATTTTTATTTGCACCGGGCGACTAGGGAGAATTTATCGCCTGCGCCATACTACGCTACACTCGATGAAAACAAGGTGCGCGTCCCACACCGTGTCACAGCGGCGTAGAAACACGGCCGATCGTCGAGGGCCCGTGTCAGACGGGCTTTGAATGCGTAGGATCACTTGATGTTTCGGGGAGCCGAATCAAAGGAACATTAAATCTCTCTCATGTTTGGGTTTGAAGAAGCATGTGAGCGACCTGTCGGGTTGCCGGGTTTTCCAACCGGGCGTTCGAGTCTTTTGAAAACGCTCACCTTAGACCTCAGATCATGTACTTGCAGGTAGCTCTCGTGGGCTTTTTTTATTTGTCCTTTTTTTCACAGTTGGGAGGGAAAAAATAAAAAGGCTAAACTTTTTTTAGTTTTCTTTAAAAAAAAAAAAGGAAGAATACGGTTCCCTCCCAGTGGCTTAGCACACAAAGGCCCACCGCATTTCTTTAAGGCAACATGAACCTGAGACAATTAAAAGCTTTTTGCCACTTAATTTCGCCAGCGTCCAGTCCTGTTAAGTTCTGTTTTTTCTAAGCTCCCAGCATAACAAAACGACCCTGCCGTCAGCACCTTGAGCTGGGTGAAAGCTCGCTTCTTTTATCAACTCCCCCGCCAGATATTTGCTTTTGCGAGGCCCGCGGAAAGAAAAGAGGCAAAGTGAATAACTTTTAAAACACCGTGTTCTAGTGAAAAGGCAGTTGACATGAAAGAGCCGGGGAAAATGAATTGAATGTTGTTTTTTCCCAATGAAAAAGCCGATCGGATCTGAGCCCTCCCCCCCTCCACCCCTCCACCCGACGACTTCTTTTTCATTTTTTTCTTTCCAAGACAAGTTCAGGTGATTCATCTTGCGCTCCGACAAAAGCGTTTTCCACAACATGACAGGAACAATGACGGTGTGATTGCGCCGAGCTGCCTCGATTGAAAGATAGGCCCAATATCCAGCGAAAGCTGTTTGCCGTTTGACCCCCTGACAGAATGTAATGTCTTAACCCTAAGTGCCGGTGTCAAGAGTGGCGCTCGGCACACCTTGCATAATGAGACCCCCACGATTTAAATTAACCAAAACAATTTAACAGCTCCTTTAGCATGAAGGAGAGGGCTGGCAGTCAGGCTGATAGGAAATGTATCAGGGTGTCATTCTGCACCCGCTCCCTGCCCAAGCTGAAATCTCAGATTTCCACTACGCTGGACGTTTGCCAGCCCTTTAGACTTCCGTTCAAGATCAGCTTTCGGGAAAAAAAGAAGGAGAAATTTAAAAAATTCTCCGGTGGCTTCTTTGTTTTGGAAGCAGCTGGGGAGACGGACAGAGCTCGGCGAGCAGCCTAGGCTTGAATCCATGTCTCTCTGAGAGCAATAAAACATTTACAACATATAATTATACATGCTCTGTTTCATTTCAGTCTTTTTTATGTTAAATGAAACAACTTTACCCATTTTAACCAGATAATTTTTCCTTTTAGGGACTTTTCTCCAGGGCTCAACAGCTGAACCCCTTCTGGGACTTGAATCTGCAACATTATGGGTGTCAGTCGAGTTCCTTAACACCTGTACTACCCACTGCACTGGAAACTCCCTCCAGGGATTTGAACTTGCAACCTTCAGATGCCCAGACTCAGACTCTGAAGCCTACATTGCCTGTTGCACGGGACATTACTACCTGGAACTTGAACCTTTAACCTTCAAATGGCACAAACCCAGGTCTTCGATCCCTACAGTACCGACTACATAGGAGTCTCTGTGCTGGGACTTGAACCTCCGACCCCTCGGTTGGGTCTGCCCAGCTTATATCTACTCTTCCATTAGCTCCTCCTAACAGAACCTCCAGCAGCAGTCTGTCCAGAACCCCCTCTTCTGAGATGACAACCGCAAGGTCGAACACACGCAATCGCACACCCCCCAAGTAGCTCTCTCCCCAGCCCCGCGCTGCACCACATAACCATTGTCTCTCAAAAGATTATTTACATTGTGGCGCAGGGCTACAATTACCCTCCCATCAATACCGGGGTACACACAGCGTAATGCGCAGGAGCGGTTTCCAGTCAAACCTATATCCTTTAATGTCCGTGTGCCCTGATCCGCGCTCACAATGATAAAGGCTGTTTCACCTCCGCATCGCAACACTTACACATAATTGCGAGTGATTACTGATATCCTCGCAGCAGAATAAGCCGCAATCCTGCGTCTCCAGCTAAATTACCGTGGGCCGAGGTGCCGCAGCTCGGTCTGCCGCAGCATTGTTATTAAGGTTTTAAACCTGTCTGCTTATGGTGTCTAAGACGTGGGGCCTCTGACTGCAGGGACTTGGCTGTGAGAACGTGCTATTTACCATCTCTCAGCCTGCCAAGCGGGGGCCAAAAAAAAAAAAAATCCACACTGGAAATTTTTCCTACATTGTCATGGTGAATGTATACTATTGACTCACGAACATGTCAGTGTTGACATGGATTAGCTAAACGAGCCTGAGTTCCACCCAGTAACAGAAACAAGTGCAGGTACAGATGCTGTGTGGTGGGGGCAATTACAATAAAAAAGAGTGGGATCGTGGGCTGCATTTTTGTAATGCGACTGATTAAAGATCGGTATGTGGAGCATAACCCTAAACCACAGTCTCACGGCTTGACTACAAATCCACTTGTGTGGTCACACCAAAAGGCAACCCTAACCCTTAGACCTAACCTTAACTCTAACCCAACCAAACTCTAACTACAACAAAAGCCACCTAACCTTCTCCCTAACCCTAACTCTAACCCAAACCCAAACCCTAATCGAAACCATAACCACAGTCTCACAGCTTGACTACAAATCCACCTGTGTGGTCACAACCCTAACCCTAACCTTAACCTACAACAAAAGTCACCTAACCTTATCCCTAACCCGAATCGAAACCCTAGCCCTAACCGATGCCCAGATGGCTGGTGGATCGGAGGGAGCTTTCTCAATTCCCAGGACGTTCGTATTGGGGTGACAAATGGCATAGTGGTTAGAACCACTCCCTAAAGGATCCAGGCTTGGATCCCACATCCTGCCGTTGTACCCTTGATCAAGACACTTGCTCTGAATTGTCACAGTAAAAAGCTGTAACTTTAAGGTGCTTTGGTGAAAAGTGTCGGTTAAATACATAAATTTGTTGATTTAAAAAAAAAACTATTTACATCTAGAGATGTGTATTTTCCCTTCCGGCCTCAAGGGGGACTGTGGTGAGGAGGGTTCTGCTTTGGTTTGGCACCAACGCTCCTTTTTAATCAATAACCAAAGACACCGCTTAATAAAGACCTTAAGACCTTAGACAGGGCTGTGCGTGTGTGTGTTCGTGTGTGTGTTCGGACACAGGCCTTTGGTCACAGCATCATTTTGAGTTAAAAGTGACATGCAAACATGTTCTCAAAGTGAGGTTGAACACCTACCAGTAAAAACTGTAAGTGTTACATGTAAATTATGTTCTATATAAATTATATAAATGATAAAAAAATTATAGTGTTGCACGTGTTTCCATGTTTGTCGATCTTTCAAATATTTTTGACTAGTACCTTTATTAAGACTTTACCCTCACACTTTAATAATTTTACCCTGTGATCCCCTTTGCATGAAGATGTGAGTCCGTGTCCCTGATCAATAAGTTGCCTGCTACTCTACATGCTCCGGAAAGCGGCTGCGAGTTCACGGTCTCCGACGCGGCGGGGCTCTGATCATTCCTGTCCCGCCGCAGCCGCCAGCCTTGGTATGAGTGGCTCACGAATGACCTCTGCACCCAAAAATGTTTGCAGGCTCTGACAGCTCATTGCAGGAATCTCTGATCAAACCCAAATCAGTAGGTGCCAATTGATGATAAATAAGATAAAACAAGGTTTCATAGCCCTTTGCTTCTTGTGCCGTTGCATAACAACTGGAGAGCAAGTAGTGCAGTTTCACTGACATTTATTTAGCAGTCACTTTTCTCTTAAGCGACTTCCAATGAACTCTGTGTAGTGTTACTAGCCCACACACCTTATTCACCGCGGTGACTTACACTGCTAGATACACTCCTTACAATGGGTCACTCATCCATACATCAGTGGAACACACACACACACACACACACACACACACACACTCTTTCTGTCACTCACACACTATGGGTGAGCCTGAACAGCATGTCTTTGGACTGTGGGAGGAAACCAGAGCACCCGGAGGAAATCCACGCAGACACGGGGAGAACACGCAAACTCCACACAGACTGAGCAGGGGTCAAACCCATGTCCTCTCACAGGGCCTCGCACGCTCTGGATTAGATTCCAGCTCATTTTACCCGATATGATATTTAATTTTAAAAAGTAAAGGTTTAGCGGAATGCTCCTTGTAATCAGATGTCACATTTACGCCAGTTTTTTTTGGGTTGTGGCTGTAACGGGGCAGCAGGGAGTGTAATAGTCAGAGCTGCTGTCTCTGGATCTGAAGTTCCTCGTTTGAATATTACCAACCTGATTACTTCC
Organism: Scleropages formosus; assembly: GCF_900964775.1. Classification (NCBI taxonomy): domain Eukaryota; kingdom Metazoa; phylum Chordata; class Actinopteri; order Osteoglossiformes; family Osteoglossidae; genus Scleropages; species Scleropages formosus. The sequence goes on along the minus strand of NC_041814.1, from coordinate 28,596,081 downwards.
CCTCTGAAGTGATACAGCAGTATAAATGGGTAAATCGCTGTAACTGGCTTAGTGTACAAACCCGACATCGTACGTTGTCTTACAGAAAGGTTTCGATAAATGGGAGCAGCATGAATGGAGCACCTGAAGAACATTTCTTCCAGGGCTAATCGTCCTACAGCTCCGGAGGCCCGAGTCCAGCGGGTCCTCCGGCTCGCCTCGACACCGCAAAAAAGAGTTAAGTTGAATCAGGTGGTTCGCTGCCTGTCTGGAGCTGAAACCCCGAGGACTGCGGCCTGAATAGTTCTCATTTGTCCCATTCCACATAGATCACATAGCCCCACATTCCTGCGTGACCCGATGGAGCTTTTATAATGACAAAATTACACAATCTGTCGCAAGACCATGTGATACAGATTAAATAAAGGAATAAATACATCTTTTCATTTACCTGACGCTTTTCTCCAAAGCGACTTACACTGTTAAGCTACTTACAATTATTTCCTTATTTATACAGCTGTGTAACTTTAGTGGAGCAATTTAGGGTAAGTACCTTGCTCGAGGATACTGCGGCAAGAGGTGTGCCTCAAACCCTCAGCCTTTGGGTCCAAAGGCAGTAGCTCTATGTCCAACGCTGCCAGCTGTACCCTTGAATAGCTGCATAAATTAATAAAGAAATAACTAGATAGATAGATAGATAGATAGATAGATAGATAGATAGATAGATAGATGGCTTATTATTACAATCAACAATTATTTAGCGGGCATCATTGTCCAAGGTGACTTTTAGACAAAAGTGATGATGATGATGATGATGATGATGAATGAAAAAAAAAAAACCCCTCTCATTAAATCCAGAGGGTGCAGGTGTTCCTCTTGGGAACGGTCCTGCATTTGTTCACCACAAACAGGTCTGGAACAGCACCTTTAATAAGTACTTCTTTCCATTGCCATTTTCGCTCACTTGGGCAGAGCACCGGTTCCATTCGCAGTGCGGTAAAACCGGGCAAAGATATGCAGCGTCCTTCGTCGCGTACGCACTGACATTTCGTTCTTTCCTGGTAAGGTGACGCTTCGACACGCGCCCGGTCTGAGGCAGATGCGAGCACATGAAATCAAGCAGTAAATGGATGTGAGAGTGGAGAGGAGTCATCAAGCAGCCATTGACATGATCTAATTGCTCCTTCCTGCTGCCAAGGCTCAGCCAGGACCACTCTAAGCACGGGGGGGTTGGGGGGGTTGGGGCGGGAGGCTTCCTCCGGTGCGGCCCGCTCCTGGAACCGGCTTCAACCCCCTCCCCGCCAGTGGCGGACCCCGTCGGCTGCGCCCCGCGTGACTCGGGCACATCTGCCGCGCGATAAATGCAGCGGCGGCGACCAAATCAGCCGCGCATTCAGAGCTTCTGAAAGGGAGCAGTTAGCGGACAAAGGGAGCCGAGACGCCGCCAGTTCCGGCGGGGCGCGCGTCCCGCCGCCGCTCGACGGCCGCATCTGCGTCGCCGAGCGCTCGGGATCTGCGGGGGCCAGACCCGCAGGGCCTCCCCGCCCCGCCCCGCCTTGTTGGCACTTTAGACGGAGCGACGCTGGGAAGGAGGGCGGCCCGTCTTCATCGCCCCGTACACCCGGCAGTAAATTGTGCCGCGCATTTAATCAGCAGAGAGGCGACTCCTTCGCTTTGGGGGTGGGACGAGCGAGTGGAAGCACCCACCCCGAGCGTGGAGTGTGCGTGGAGCCTCCACCTCATTGCTTTCTGGGGAGTGTTTCTCTAGACGTCACACCTCATATCGGGCAATAAATGGAATTGAATTTTGAGTAATGGACTCCCTTATGGAACTCGAGGCAGGCCCAGCAGTGATATTTCTTTGAAGGAACCCGGGCAAAAAATATATATATTTGAAGGTTTCCTTATTGTAAATTAAAACCCAGGAAAATTGCTTGTCCGGTCGTCCCAGACGCACTTCGAGGCCGCTTGACGGGCGTCTTCTGCAGCCAACCGAGCATTTTTCCGAGGTTTGGTTTACAGTAAATGACCCCCGCTGGTGTTCAAACACTCAGCTGCCTGTTCACGGCATCCCCAGCTTGGTTTACGCAAACTGGAAAGCTGTCAGGGCGACTCCTCAAACCCTGCAGGCTGCCGTGTGTCAGGAACCATCTCTTCGGGAGAAGAGGATTGCCACTGTGTAATACGTGTTTCTTCCTAAAGAAAACACATCGGCTGCCAGCGGTATCCTGAGCGCTGATACTCCAGCCTGTTTCTTTTTTTTTCCCCTCCTCTGAGGATATCAAAGAGGGAATCCTCAGACGCTGGAGCCGGAGCGCGGCCGTCATGCCGGCAGGAACACGGATCACTCGGCGTCCGTCAGCGCCCCGTCCTACGGCAGCTGTTCCCGGCTCGGCTGGTCTCACCTGTGGGGCGTGGGGGGTGGGGTGAAGCTGTTACCTGTTACCTGAGGTGAAGCTTTCAGCTACAGCCTTGCCTCACCGTACGAAGGCAATTCGCGCCTGAAGAACCGTCGGTACGGTCAAGTCTCACAACTCCAACTACCGTTACAATTACAGGCGGTCCCCGACTTACGACGGGGTTACGTTTCCGATAAACCCATCGTAAGTTGAGAATATCGTAAGTCGAAAACGCATTTAATACACCAAACCTACCGAACATCAACGCTTCTGATCCTTTAAGATGGTCGAGATCGTCGATTGCGAAAGTACAAGTTCACGTGCGATGGCCGTTATGGGCTTGTCGCCTTCATGCTGGGCAATTATCTCGAGTTTCTCCTCAAGAGTAACTGCCCTCCTCTTCTTCTTCTCACCGGTAGCGGGAGACACAGATGGACACTTCGTAGACATGCACAAAACACAACGTAGATACGAGGGGGTATCCAAAAAAACGTTGGAAACACAGAACACCGTAGAGTACCGGTTGTTTGCACTTGTGACTACGTGGCAGACTGGGAGATGAGGATCGCTGACGCTGCCCAGCATCAGGAGAGAGTTTCGTACCTCATATCGCTTGCCTAGGAAATAAATCAAAACTCAAAATTCGAAGTATCATTTCTGCTGAATGCTGATCGCTATCGCACCATCGTAAAGTCAAAAAATCGTAAGTCAGACCCTCGTAATTTGGGGACCATCTGTAGGTTCAACAGTGAAAACAATCAATACTTTTCTGAGCCCCAAAACTGATGCCCATTTATACAAAAATATCATCAAATCCCATCTGAATGGATACAGTTACTTTAGTAGATAACATTAGTCATTATAAACACAACAATTTCCCTTCATTAATTACTCCATAGTGCTGTACTGCTGTCCACCTGAGCCCGTTCAGACCTTTTGTAAGGATTATGAAGAAAACACTTCAGAAATGCTCATAAACCAAAGAAACATACATACGATACTGAGCGTTTATGCAAAAAACGAAAAAATGTGGGAAAAAAAAACAGGAGAGCAAAGAGAAAAGAAATCAATGAAAACACTGGACATGAATTGACGCATAGCGACCGAGTGGACATGGTTTGGACAGTCCAAGCGGGGACATGATCGCTGAGATTGTAACAGGTGAAACTAGCTGACAAGGACTGATGGAGGACGAGAACTTGAAGCGGCACCAGCTGAAGTGCGACTGAGAAGAAGAGCTCATGGTGGCTCCGCTCTCGCGCCACTCAGATGCTGGGAGACGCGTAAAATCCAAGTTCGGTCGTGGTGAAGATGAAGGACAAAGTTGGGTTATTAAGTGAACTACCTCACGAGGTTGAGCTCGTAACCCCGAAAGATGTGTCGCAGGGTGTGACTTTTGTTTCACGCAGCACGGACTGAAACCACGGGAACCACTGAACGATGGCGACAGAACCAACCGTGCGGAGACGGACGGGCCCCCTGTCTTATCTAAACTCGCGGTCGGTCGGGGGTGTGTTGAGCAACTGCCTGCTCCTGTCGAGTGTGTGAACCCGAGCTCAGTTTTATTGGGGGGATTAAACATGACCTTCAGTCAACGTTGCGGCACCTTCAGCCAGAAGAGGAACTATAGCAGATGTCACGGTGATGGACCAAGTCAACCGCAGCTCCGGCATCTTGCGCCCGTTCATTTGCGTTGCGCACCTTTTGTAGCAAAGCATGCTGGGAAGCCAAGATTAGCTTCGTAAAACAGCATCCTCTGTATATTTGCACGGCTAGGGTAAGTGTTGTAGCAGCAGGTGGCGTAGTGCTGAGAGCTGTTGCCTTCCAAGCAAAGGACCCAGGTCCAAACGTCTCCTCTTGCCACAGCATCCCCAAGTACAGCACGAACTCACCAGCGGACCCAGTAAAAATTACCCCGTTGTGACAGGTAGTGTACAAACCTATCACTGAAAGTTGCCTTGAAAAGGGTCAAACAGATGAATAAATAAGTGGAGAGCAGTTCAGTTTTGCAGCCGCAGCTGCAGTAGTGGTTAGAGCTGCCCACTTGCATTCCAAGGACCTTGGTTCGAATCTCACATCCTGCTATAGTACCCTTGAGCAAGGTCCTTACACTAACCTGACACAGTAAAACTGTCCATGTGCACAAATGGGCAAATTATAGCTTAACATTTTAAGCCATTTATTGGGATAAACTGGAGAAAATCATCAGCTTAATGAATAAATGTCAGTCTGTATCTTGTCTGCGTTTCAGCCTCGCCGGGAAACAGCAGCAGTCCACTTTTTGCGCTGTTTTTTCATTCATCACAATGAAGGAGCCCTAATACGCTCCCGCACGGGCAGACGTACAGCGTGAACGGCCGCACATTTTCCCCGCAGCTCTAGACCCGACAATGCGTCGATACATTAGTGCTCTTGAAGGCCGGGCCATTTCTGGGACAATAACTGAAGTATGTATTCTGCTCCCCTTAAAATCACACTTCTTTTCCATGTCATTCAGCAACCTCATTTTCGCGGCGCTCCGTGAAATTGCGTCTAACCCCTTTCCCACTTAGCCTAATATCAGGATAATTGATGTGGATTAATAAAGGAGATGTGCTGCTTCCCGTCCTCACCGTCACCGCGCGCTGCTTTATCCTCTTTTCTTCCTCACGCATTACTGCGCCGCGCTTTTTATTTCTGTGATTTATCATGTGAAGCAGGATTTTCCACAGGGCTGCTGAAAGTGGGGGATTGGTTTCAACCGAGCTCCTTTCTGAGTCGAAAGCAACCTCTGCTCCGTGAGGCTAGCAGATCGAGATGAGGTCAAAGCTGTTTTTGTGACGTACCCCCTGTAAGCAGTGGAAAATTCAATTTATAGGAATATTCAGCTTGACATTTATTTATTTAGCAGATCCTTTTGTCCAAAGCGGCTTCCAATGAACTCTATGTAGTGTTATCAGCCCACACGCCTTATTCACCGCGGTAACTTACACTGGTAGATACACTACTTACACTGGGTCACTCATCCATACATCAGTGGAACACACACACACTCTCTTTGTCACTTACACACACACTATGGGTGAACCTGAATAGCATGTCTTTGCAGTGTGGGAGGAAACCAGAGCATATAAATGTAATGTAAATTTGAAGAGTAATATATTGCAATTTCACAAGAGAAGTAATAATTATAAAACTTTCTATGTTATTCTGATGGGACTTAAGACAAAAGGGGCAGCAGATGTGATAGTGGTCAGGGCCATCACATTGCAAGCAGAAGGTTGTCAGTTCAAATCTCAATACTCCAACTCCCCGGGACAAGCAGCTTTAGCCACTGTGTGTGTGTGTGTGAGTGTGGATATGTGCACGTCGTCTTTAACCATAAAGCAATTTCCCCGCCATAAACCGCGATGAATTCTGCATTATGTGGCTGTGCTGTTTTACAGCCCAGCATACCTGACAATGTAAACAGAGTTTGTCCAGGTAAATATGTGACAGAGCTCTGGGATAATGCAAGGCGCAAGGTAATATGTTACGAATTTACAAAACTAACTGTCATATTATCACTCAGTTTACAGAAGGGACATGCCATGTTACTTCATTACGGTAAATAGTGGTACAATTGGGGAAATGATGTGTTACACCCAACGGTGTGTATTTACGAGCAGAATGGTTCCATTTAGTCAAGTTAACACGTGATTTACTGTTGAAATACCCAAATTTTTCTTCCCTAGATTGAATATTAGGCCTGCCTTATTACCGAGGAATCCAAGTGACAGAGACCATTGAGGTGACACCAGGTTTACCAAAAGTACCGTGTTCAAGAGAAGACTACAGTAAACAGGAGTCTGGGGAGCCGAATCAAGCTCGAAATTTCTCAAGAGAAATAAAGACTCAGGGGTGTCTTGCCTGGTACCAGGGAGGTAAAATCTGAGCCTCAAGAGACATGACGCATCCATCCATCCATTGTCAATGACTGCAAGCTCGGTGCAGTGCCGTGGTGGTTTATGCAGCTGGGTAATATTTACTGTATCAGTCCAGTGTTACTTAACATGGTATTTACCATGGTATCAAGGGTGTTGCAGCAGTATCAAGCAGCGAAGCTCAAATATTCCAGGTACGTCCATGTGGTTAACTTTACAAAAGGGTTGGTAAGTATAAAAGCCTTGCTTTTTCATCTTTTTGCTCTTTGGTTAAACAGACATGTGACGCCTCGCTCTTTGGTTCAGACAGGCAGTGATAGGGAGCAATGAATCATGGGACACGTTGAGGCCTCCTTCGGTTTTAATGACAGCGGAAGGGTGGACGGCACTAGGGAACCCGCCCCTCCACATTAGGGCGACAATAATTCGGAGCCCCTCCGCTTTGCTCCACATCACCTAGGACGACGGGTCATCATCATCTTCATCATCATCATCCACACCATCCATCATCTTGCAGGCTCTCACCCTACGCAACATGGCCAAGAACACAACCTGAGAGGTGCCGGGGCTGGCGGGACAGCGATCGCTGTGCGGTATCGCCGCTCAAAGACCTGTTTGAACGCGTGCAGCAAATTTTTTTTATAGATTAAATAAATTAAAAAATGAACGGATATATAAATAAATAAATGCTCCCTGCCGATACCCTAGACGGCTTTAAACCCGGCCGGGGGAGGCATAATTAATACGTTATTGCCGAACAGATGCCTCTTGGTGAGCAGATGCAAGCAAGCTGACCCGAGTGTAAGAAACCACATGTGAGAGGAGCTGGGAAACATGTATCATGTTTATCTCTCCCACATATATGGTAATTTTGCCAGCAAGTACCAATTATACGGTTCGAGATTAAGCGCGTCCTTTGTGTGCGCGCCACTTCATAGGAGACGCAACGGTAAATTTTACCTGATAATGACAACGGCGTGGCGCGTTCAGCCATTCATTTAATAAAGTTGCGCTTGAAGCCCGTCGCTTTAATCACGGCGAGGCACGCCAGGGGATGAATGGGGTGGCAGCGAGGAGCCCAGGGGCCTTTGCGGGGGCAGGAGGCAAATGGGCCGCCGTCTTTGTTTGTTTGAGCCCGGCGCTTCCTGTTGACTGAGGTGGCTTCTTTACATCTCCGGGCCCCGAACAGACAGCGTCTGACAGCGGTGGCTTAGCTGGTCCACTGATCTGTCTGTCCGCAAGTCTTTTGGGGCTGCCTCGGAAAAAAAAAAAAAAAAAAATAATGCAACCTTAACTGTTTCCTGCTTCACAATGCAGGGGAAAAAGAAGCGGGTGCTGTGATGTTGCGTGACGCACTGACGGTTGGAAAAAAAAGGCGCTTTAATGAAGAAGCACCAGTCCCCGCTATTGACTTTGGGATAAGGAGACGCGGTAGAATTTTTTTGTTGCTGTGCGAGGACGGTCGGCTCGGGGCGGCAGGACGTCGGAAAAACAGCGAGAGGCAGTAAGGTAAATAAGCACATGCGTTGGGGTGAAAAAGGTGATTCTGAGAGGTCGAAGCCAGGCCGGGATTACGGAGGCCGACGGAATATATGTATACAGACACGCACACGCACACACAAAAAAGGCTTAACATTTTTCCTGCGTGCTTATGAGCTTTAAGGACAATGTGGAATTGTTTCTGAGCAGCTCTTTGTTCCACGACAAGAAATGAAGGGTTTCGGGGACGAGGCCCAGCTGATGGGAGCCTCTGGATTTCCACGGGCCCTTTTCCCCCAACCTCGGCTCACCTTTGGTCATTCACCTGCGTTTTTTTGGCTCAAACGGCTGCGTGCGTCAGTCCGGCCGATGGCGTCGACCCCACGAACGGCGGGGATTCGTTCGGGACCAAACGGGAGCGTGAAAGGCTTCTGTCCACACTTCCGCTTGGAGGCAGGTTGAAGCGGAGGGTGCAGGACAGCAGGCGGCGTAGAAGTGAGAGCTGCTGCTTTACATTTCAAGGTTCCAATCCCTGCTCCTGCTCTAGTTCCCTTGATCAAGGTACTTACCCAGAAGCGATACCGTAAAATTACCGCGTTCTATAAATGGGTAAACTGCTGTAAGAAGCTAAATGCTGTAAATCGCTTTGGAGGAAAGCACCAGTTTAATGAACAAACGTCAACATTTGCCGGTTTAGAATTGACACCCATTTCTCATGTTGTCACCCGGTGGTTCGGCGCATCAGTTTGCACGGCGTGAGCTTGAGACAAGCACCCGATGTGATCCGTCGGCACTGTTTTTGTTGTTTTACACCCCGCCTCCCCACCGAACACCATGACATCGTACAAGCAAAGGCCCGCGCAAATCGTTCAGATACCCCAGAATCTTAAGTTATTTTTTACTGATGGGGCATCTTCATCCAGGGTGGTCTGGAATAAACAAGTTTTCACAGAAGGGTAATTTTTTACTGTATCACTTCAAAGTACCCTAATCAAGGGTACCACAGCAGGAGATGGGATTCAAACCCGGGTCCTTCCGGTTGCAAGGTGTCAGTGCGAAACATTACACCGCCTGCCATCCCCAGAGCAAACTTTAAAGTATTCAAACCCCTGTTTGCAGGGCACGTACAGCGCTGTACCGCCTCCTGTAAGCGATTCCCCGAATGCCGCCTGCGCTCCTGCTATCGACAGCTCGCTGTCTGCTCCCGATTTCAGGAGCTGCGCATCACCGTAGAGAGAGGCGAGTCTATCAATGCGCATGAGGAATCTGAACCTTTACTTTAAATAAGGGTTTGACCTTCATGTGTCTGCTGGCTATAATTAGAGCGCCGGGCTCTCCGGATTGACAGAGTGCCGTGGTCCCACCGGAGGTGAGGCCTTACTCGCCTGCGATCTGGCTCTCTAAATCACGCGCTTTTTCAAGAAATGTTTAATCTAACAAATTGGTTTCTCAATTTTCTGACCCCCCCCCCCTTCCCGCCCCCAGCTTCCTATTCAAGGAGCCGAGGCAGCATTGTGAATGGCAAGGTGAAGTCATCATTTCATCCTTTTAAGAGCGGCACTGGACCGTGTGCTTTAAATGCAAAGTTGAGAGTCGGGACGTACGTAATCGCGCTCGTCTAGCCAAATCTAATATTAACATTTTTCTTCTTTGAACATTTAATGGGCATCAAAAGTGGTGACTAAGCAAGATTTCTTTCTTTTGTACTACAATGACATCATGCTGGAGGCGGGGCGATGGGCGTGGTCTTCCCTCTCGTAGGCCGAGGAGCGTGTCACCGACCCGGGCTCCCGAATTTTTGCGACATTCGCAGCTTTCAATGAGACGCATCCGGTGGAAAATCGTATTAGAGTGGAATACGAGACACTCAACTGTCACATTTTTTTCCAGCGTTTGTCTTAATAGTCCTGCGCAGAACGCGCGGTTACCTGCGCGAGATGCGGCTGGATCGCGTTACTCGGCAAACAAAGTGAAATGTGTGAATCCCACATCGTGTGGTACTTTCAGCGCTGTCCTGGTGATGCATCTGCCTGACTGTGCTAATTTTAGTGCGGGCATTTATTCACCTGACACCACGGTTTGTCCTTGACAAATTGCCGCGCGCCGGCCTGCCGGCCTGCCGCCGTGCCGAGGCGGCTCCTTGGCACCGACGCAGCCCGTGACCGGTCACGCTCGGCCACCCCGCGTCTCGGCGGCTGAATGCAAAGGGGAAAGGCTTCGCAAAGGTTACCGGCCCCAGGTCCCCTCCAGAAGCGGGCTTCTTAAAAGGGGAGAAAAACACATTAAATTTTGTTTGTTTGTTTGCTTGTTTGTTTGTTTGGGGGGGTGCAGTGGCACAGTGGGTTGGACCGGGTCCTGCTCTCCAGTGGGTCTGGGGTTCGAGTCCTACTTGGGGTGCCTTGCGGCAGACTGGCGTCCCGTCCTGGGTGTGTCCCCTCCCCTCCGGCCTTGCGCCCCGTGTTGCCGGGTAGGCTCCGGTTCCCCGCAACCCCGTATGGGACATGCGGTTCTGAAAGGGTGTGTGCGTGTGTGTGTGCGTATGTGTGTTTGTATGTTTCGTGTATAACCCACCTTGCGCGTGTTTCAGAACAGAGCAGTCCCCAGTAGGGCCTGTCTTCATGGACAATCTGATGTTGCATTGTCGGCATTTTCTCAAGTGATTGGCGCTTCTTAACCACCCCCACCCTCGGCCCACCTTCCTGCCCTCCTGCCCTCTCGCCCCTCGGACATTCCAGGTATACCTGCTCTCGACCTTCCTGCCGTTCCTTGCCGGCGCTGACAGACGCGCGTCCTTTGCTCTTGTCCGTGGAGGTAATCTGTTAATTGGCGTCCGAGGCTCGAATGTTGCTGAAGCGTCCCGGCTCTTTCTGAGCCTAATTAATCGCTGTCAGCGCGGGCGCTCTCCCGCCGCGGCCGTGCGGGCGGCGTTTTTGTGTGCGGGCAAGTTGAAGTTTCCCCGCGACTTCCCTCGGAGACAAGGGCGTCATTCACGCGAAGGCCCCCGTGCGCGTTTCTGCACGGTGACCATTCATTGTGGGCGGAGATGTCCGTGAGCAGAAATATTTCACACACAGAGGAAGGTAAATGTTTGCCCTTGCAGTCTCCATTAGTTACCGACTGCGCTCTGCGGAAGAGAAGGGGAGGGGAAAAAAATGAAAGGAAAATAAACTGAGCCCGGTTGGGTCAGGGTGGAGGTGACTGTTCCACGCTCGTCAGAATATCAGTCAGGTACATCGATTTCTTTTCCAGGTCCTACTGCCCTGCCGGTTGTGGCTAGCAGCAGCCGACCCAGAAGGAGGGATTTCTTCCCGAGAGGTCTTTTTGAACTGCCTCTCGCGCTCCCGGCGCCTCCCGGTTAAGGTGCTCGGGAGAAAAGGAACATTTGTTCGCGCTTCGGTGCCACCCGCACGTTAGCGGTTAGCTGTCGTTAGCCGTAAGGCGAAATGTCGGCCGTTTCTCGCAGCCCGACGACATCGCGTGTAAATTGTTCTACGCGGAACAGGAAGAACCGTCTTGTGAGGACGCCGAGCGAAAAAAGCAGGCCCGAAGCGAAGGACGCAACAAACGCAGCAAACTCTTTGGGCCGGGGTTCGTTTGCTGACTCGCACGCGGAATTAGCTAGTTCCTGGCTAATAGTGTGCTACGGCGCATCGCTACCGGATTAGATCATTTACACTGTGAATAACTTTGCGGCATTTATGCGAATTACTGGCTCTTTTTCCATTTCTCATTTTATTCATACTTTGCAACATTGCAGCGGTACGATATAGCGTCGTACTCCATGCGGTACCCGTGCCAAACGTCCGAAATGTGAAGCTTTGGTATGCCGTGATAAATTCGCAACGAGGTGAAGGGGAAGATTCTAATAGTGTGGTTTATACCCTCGTACCCTTGTCTGTGCTGACAGGAAGTGCCTGCTTACAGGAAGTGTGGCCAAGGACAGGAAGTATGACCTCCGCTCATTGGTTCTGAGCGCTTCCGCTGGTACCGATTCTAATTTCCATTGTTTTCCGTTGCCAAATATCTTTATTATGCTATGTTTGGTTAATGGTATGCATGAAGGGGGGGGGGGGGCGATCACCGGTGCGAGCGCCGCTTCACGTAAAAGAGCCGCTTCGCGGTTTCACCTGACCTCGCACGCCACCCGGCAACGAAAGTGCCGTCACATGTGTAGGCAAAGCGAGACCCTGACCGTCGTACCATCTGCTGTCTCCATCCTGTCATCAAAGGCACATCGGGTAGTGACCCTCGATCACGCCGGTGCTGCACCGGGGCCCTTCGTGTATGGAAACCGTGACCGCGGAAGACCGTGGAATGATCCCAGACCTCACAGATTTCGTCTTGGCAGTTCAGTTAATCATTTCCACCGTTCAGTATGAGGTGTTATAAGTAATCTTTAAGCGACCTTTCTGTATGATTTTGTGCTAAATTTGTGTTATTAGGACATATCGCATAAACTGGGGTATGGGTCTTGGGGAGTAGGTGCCAAATATTGGAGCGTTTCCCGTGTTGTATAAGACTGCCGACATGCGCAGATCAGCCAAACCACCTGCCGGCACCCTGGGGGGTGGAGGGCCATGTTATTGGGGACAAGGTCTGATCCAGTACAAGGCCATTCTTACAAGAAGGCCACGAGGGGCTGGGGGGATGGTGGGCGGCTGGAATTATGGAGCACAGCGGGTAAGCCTTCCTGCACAAGAGATCTGCCCCCACCCGCCATGCCCATAACAACGTCTACAATTCTGACACGTTGATCACCGCTCCATTAGGGCTCTCTATTTTTGCCCCCCTGCTCCTTTCCGCAATCTTCGCCCCCTCAGGGCACTTAACTGCGGAGAGAGCAGCCGATCGGCTGGTGATGGCGAGGGGGCAGTACGTCCTGCCGGTCGGTGGTTACAATGGCCATTTTCCCACTGTGGAGAAGGACAAGCTCAGCCCTCTGGAAAAAGGGAGGGAAACGTCCGCAGCACGCTGCAGTTCCACAGCTCCATCGGTTCAGCTCCAGCTATGAAAAAAACCCCTTGTTTTACATGCGAGATTATAACCCCGTTCAAAACTATTGCCCGGCGGGGCTTTCGCAATGCCTGGTAAGACTCTTAACATAGTTTTGGGATCAGAATTTAGCTTAGGAACCTTGTGTTAATTCTAATCCTAATGTTATAAATGCAGCTGCTGATCGTGAGCATGACTGTTCGGAAACAGAAAGGCGCCTCGCCCATCGCGTTTTTTCCCCACTGTTAGGAATGACTTTTTCGATGGAAAGGTGAGACGGTGTCTGGGAGAGAGGAAGAGGCCAAGTGGCATTCTGATCTGAGTTTCGTCACGTCGCTTTCCCTCGCACGTGTGTTGAGTGAGAAAGAGTGGAGGGATCCCTGCTAAGCTGCTGTTAGGGCCCATTAGAAGACCTCCAGCCCAGAAACCAGGAAAAAAAAACAAGACTTGCAGGTCTTGGAAACGTGGGGTCAAAGTGTCGCCGTGTTCGGCGCTTAGTTCAAGCGGTTTGACAGCTACGGATCGGGACCTGACAGCTGTGCTTTCTCGTTACCGGAGGGGTCCTGTTGTCGTACCCTTGAGCGAGAAGATGGGTTGCTTCAGCAAACATTCAGCTGACACATGAATACAGCAAAATTTACTGCAAAGTCGCCCTGCTGTAACGTCAGTCGAACAGCTATAAAAGTACATATTCCCTATTTTCCTCTCGTTGTGGACCTCGCGTTGAATACTGTCCGTTTTTTAAAAGCGATTCAATGTGTTGCAGAGGACTTGTACGTTATCTTGAGGCTGAGGTAAGTGTGGCGAACACAGGTGCCCAAAAACACCAAACCGGAACATCTCAGGATGACAGAAATTTCTTAGAAATGTCCTGTATAAAGCGCTTTGTAAGATCAAGTTGGATCGAAGCGTCTACGTATGCATTTACTCCACCATATACCCCACGCAAATCAGTGTAAACGTCAGTTCGCTGGCAAATTCTGTGGTGATTCCCTCTGTTGTGTATTAGTGTTGTGATAAACAGCTTTGCGTGGATGATGCAAGTTCAAGGAGGCCTAAGGATATATTGATATTATTACTAGTGGCAGTAATAGTAGTAGTGGCACGGTGAGCAGTGCTCTGCCTCGTAGCATCTGGGTGGTGTGAAAGGACATGGGTTCGATCCCCGCTCAGTCTGTGTGGAGTTTGCATGTTCTCCCTGTGTCAGTGTGGGTTTCCTCTGAGTGCTCTGGTTTCCTCCCACAGTCCAAAGACATGCTGTTCAGGTTCCCCCATAGTGTGTGAGTGACAGAGGGAGTGTGTGTGTGTTCCACTGATGTATGGATGAGTGACCCAGTGTAAGTAGTGTATGGAGCAGTGTAAGTCACCGTGGTGAATAAGGTGTGTGGGCTGATAAAACTACATAGACTTCATTAGAAGTCCCTTTGGAGAAAAGTGTCTGATAAATAGATGTATTAGTAGAATTATTATAAATTACTATTTATAATTATTAATTTAGCTTTACTGTAATCATTCTGTATAAGTACTTTGATCAGAGTACTGCAGCAGGAGTGGGGATTTGAACCAGTCCTTTGACAGCCACATGCTGCCATTTTTCTGTATGCATTTGAAGACGCTGACAAGTTCCTTTCGTAGGCCATGTTTTAGACATATCCAGTCTGAGTCGACCTTTTCAGACACCGATGTTGTGTCTCTCTCTCTCTCTCTCTCTCTCTCTCTCTCTCTCTCTCTCTCTCTCCCTCTCTCTCTCTCTGTTGCCATCCTTTTCCAGGGCTCTTTTTCAGCACAGTCACCCCACTTGTTCACCTCTCGTCATCTGTCCTCCATGGCTCGGATCCTGAAAAGGACCAAAACTGTGTGTTTTTTTTATGTCCGTGGCTGTCAGATGGTCAACAGTGAAATCCGGGTGCGCACTGAATCCTGCCATTGAAAACAATCGGCATCTGTCTGGAAGGACAGTGATACAGTTTCTTTATTGAAGGCATTTTTCAGCCAGTGGATTCGGCACATTTTTGTACGTTGAACGCCATTCTCGTCAGCGGCCAAACTCGTAACATGGCAAGTGGGTGCGCTTTTGCTCACTCCCGTGTCACTTTTCCAAAGCCGTCGCAGCCAAAGGATGGTGCCGCCGTCACAAACGGGATTCGATGGATCGTTCCGGAAATTTCCCTTCTTTCCAAACCTGGTCCCCACTGATGCGTGGATGACCTCATGGGGTTCACTTCTCATCATTAGACCAAAAACTCCACCTTTAAGGCAGTGGTCATCTGGCCCCGTCATCAAAACATAAAGCCGAATTTCTGATATGAATTCACAAAAGTTTCTTTTTACCACGATGTGAGAAACTCCGCCTGCGGTGCATTTCACTACGCTACACATCTGTACAGTGAAATACTTTTCTAAACCAAAAACTATCACCACGTTGCCCATTATTTCCAACCGTGCCATTCCTTTCGATAATATTACAGCAATTGTTTCATACTTTATATTATGTTTATTACATACATCTATATATGTGTGTTGGTACAGTGCTGCTCAAAAGTATGTGAACCCTGTAGGGATGGTTATTATTGATCAGTAAAATATTCAAATAAATGCATAAAATCTAAGTGTTAAATGTTAAAATAAACATACAGAATGAAAACATGACTATGATTTACACACCTGATTCTACTTACCTACCTGGTGTAAGTAATGTAACTTGGGCTTCACTATTTTTTATACCTGTACTACTTGTGTGTTTCTATTAGACACACGATTTCCTCTAAAGCAACATATGGAATTGGTCATTACACACCTATTGTGTCACATGAGAAACGTTGATTCTCACTAAATAACCATTTCACGGTAAAACTAAGGCACAAAGGGGGTTCAGAAACTTTCAAGCAGCGCTGTATATTCTCAGCATTGTGAAGTGCTCTGTATTTATTATTTGACATCTCTGCAACACAAGGATTTTCAATGGCAGCTTTTTCATTCTGTGAAATTAAAAGCATGGCTGAGAATTACAGATAACTGATTGGGGTTTCATTTTAACTAGAGTTGTTTTAGTAAAGAATCAGTGTGATAGCCATTATTTTTAGACAAAGTTTTCAAATGCGTCTGAGATGATGTTCTCCGCCTTATATTTTTCTTTAATTGCAGTAAGGGTTGGCATAGTGGCGCAGCGAGTAGCACTGATACTCGTATCCAGCTCAGAATGTGCGGAGTTTAAATGCAATCCCCAGCCTTGTGTGGGTTTCCTCCGGGTGCTCTGGTTTCCTTCCACAGTCCAAAGACATGCATTTTGAGTGGACTGGAAACTTTAAATTGCTCTGTGTGTGTGTATGTATGTGTATGTGTGTGTGATTGTCCAATGATGAACTGGCATCCTATCCAGGGAGTACTCTGCTTCACACCCTGTGCTTCCAGGACACTGTAGGCTCTGGGCCACCATACGCTTGCATTGGATGAGTGGCTATTGTTAATGTTTGTTGGCTGGATTAATTACAATTAAAGTCATATTTGGTATTTAGACATTTGGCAAAATTTGGAATATTGTCGTTCTGAAATTGTTCAAGCAGCTTTTTAACGACTGGGACTTCAAGGATGTGGTTGGATGTGCAATATACCGTTTTTCTCCTCTGAAGCCTCGTGCCCTGAGTCACAGAGAGATCAGCTTCAGAGAGCAGCTTCAGAATGAGCACAGGGGCCTAAATCCGTGTGCTCAGACAGAGTACACCTGTCCGCTTCCTCTGTAATCAGACCTGTACACCTGTGATCTGCGCCCTTCCAGAGCTGTCTAACCACTTGAAAAAAAAAATCACACCCAAGGAAGTGCCGCTTCTATGGCTTCAGGAAAGGTGGTTTCCCACCACCATAAAGAGAAGAAAGAAGCAAAAGCTGCTAAAACACACGCAGTCTGTGAGTCACATCAGGGAATCTCTTTGCCAAAACTTCGGCTGTACGACGGATACACCTGATATTAATCTGCCAATCAAGAGCTGCCGTCTAAAATGCCACATTGACCACGTTTGTTTCAGGCGATGTTGCTGGCGACCGTGGCGACAGGCCGTTCTAGAGCTCCGATATGTGGTCACGGCCCTTCTGGCTTAAGAAGCACCAAAGGTTTTAGATGTTCGCGCAGACGCCTTGGCGGTTGCACTGGTAACTGCTGTGATTAAGCGATACGCACTTATGTCCTTTGTGCATGAATACAGATCACAAGTATCTTTCATCATTGCATCAGCCATCAAACATATTTAATTGTACATTACTTTCGTTTGATCTTGATTCAGATTTAACTTGGTGTTTGTTTCATACACACTGCAGATGTTTCTCCACGTTCTTGCTATAGACGCATGCATATGTGTATATGTATGTGCGTGCATATATTAACATATCAATACCATAAATAAATATTTTAATGCATCATGTATATCCATCATATACTGTACATTTCTTTCGGTTTTAAAGAGTATGTCGAAAGTATAAACCTATAAACCCCTCTTACTGTGCCCTGCAGCAAATCAAGTGGACTGACTTATGCAAGTCAAGTAAGTCGAGTAAAATCAGAATAACAACAGTATTCAGTAGACCTCTATCACTAGGCTGGACAAAGGAGATGAAGATGAGTAAGACTGATGAAGGAGAAGAAGATACTGAAGGTAGTTAACAGAGAGGAAGACAAGAGAAATTGGTCAAGAAGAGCAAGACGACTGAGATCAATGAGATAGAAGATGATGAGCAAGGTAGATGGAGAGGAAGATGAATGAGATTAATGAAGGAGTCAAAGACGAGGAGGAGAGATGAAGTAGAGGATGAAAAACAAGGCTTATGAAGGAGTGGAAGAAAGGTGAGAAGGATAAAGGAGGGGAAGATGGGAAAGGTCAGTGAAACAGAGGAATGTGAGCAAGACTGATGAAGGAAAGCTAGACGAGTAAAGAGTTGTTGGAAAAGGACAGGAAGACCTGATCGCTTGCTACATCCTAACCAGAGCGCTACACTCCTCCACCTCTGCCCGTTCGGTGGTCCTATGCACAAGAGGTCCAAAAGCAAAAGCACGATGGTTTTTGATTCTGGCTCCGATATGGTGGAATGACCTCCTTTGCTCACTCAGAATTGCTGAAGCCCTGTCAATGTTTAATAATTTTTAGTGACAGTTTGTTCAATAATGGAAAAGCCTGTTGACTGAACTCTAGAATCATGTGTCAGCAACCAAATCTCTCCTTCTGTTGATGTGACGCACTCTTCATATTGTTCTCTGAGATGTACGTCGTTGTGGAGAAAAGTCTCTGCTAAATGAATAAATGTAAATGTCAGTCAAGTGAGACTGGTAATGAGAGGAAAATTAGGGAGATCGTTGAAAGAGAAGAAGATGAGCAAGGTAGAAGGAGAAGTAGATTTGCAAGATAAATAAAGGGCAGGGAGATAAGCAAGGGTGATGAAGGTGAAGAAGATGAGTAAAGTAGATGGAGGAGAGGAAGATGATCAGAGCTGATGGAGAAGAGGATGGGCGAAATATTCGAAGGAGAAGAAGAAGAATGAGACTGATGAAGGAGAAGAGGATGAGTGAGATTTATGAAAAAGAGATGGATTGACTAAGACTGGTAAATGAGTGGAAGATGAGCGAGACAAGCAAGGTTGATGGAGAAGAAGATGAAGAAGACTGATCGAGGAGAAGATGAGTGAGTTGGGTGAAGGCAAGAAACACATGGACAAAGGAAAGGAAGGTGAGCGAGACAGATGAAGGAGAGAAAGACACCCACAATCCCGGAGGTCAACGACAGACTACAGGTTAGTATTCCAAAGTGCAGGGAATTAAGGGGAAAATACTATAAATACCCAGTGATTTTACTGTGTTTTACTGCTCATAAAGCGGCGCTGTAATATTTGCCTGAATTTATTGACTCTGCCATATCTTGCACCTTTTATCTTGTTCTCAGAAAGTTATTAACTCTACGTGTGTTACGGATATTTTGAGAATAAACACTGGGAACATGTTGGTAACTATTATTTATCTATGTAGTTGAACCCGTGATGCGAAGCAGCTTCAAATTAAGAGCTTGTACTTAACGCATTTCCCGTTGTACGAGTCAAAAAAAATTAACATAACTTTGTCAATCCACCTTTTTTCTTTTGTTTCTGCGCTTCTCAAAAAATACGAGGTGAAACGCACAAATCCGAACGGCTCCGCAAATATTTCAGCCCTGTTTCCATTTTTACTTTTGCTGTCTCCGTTTTTACAGGCCGATAAAACGTGACACGAGACCCTTTGTTTGGTTTATCAGCATGAAAGGCGTTTTCAAAACCTGAAAAAAAGTGGCGCGACACACAAACGCTAGAAAATGTGCAGTTATCTGGACCCTAAACCCACAGTATTTTTTTAAGAGTCTGATTTTCTGCTATTTCCTCATGTGGAACCGAACGATTTTACACACGGTCATAAAGGGATTAGTGAAGGGACTGTCCTGTTTGAAGCCCACCTGTGTAAAAGGGGACAGGGATTGTGGAAAGTGTGTGTGTGTGTGTGTGTGTGTGTGTGTGTGTGTGTGTGTTTGCCAGGGGGTGACAGGGGTCACTGGAAAAGTGCTGTGCGGGTTTGGCTGGACGCAGTGCTGCCCGTCTGAGCCCCCTGGACTCCATAGAGGATCGCCTGCCACAACGGCCGTCTGACATGTCCCTTCAACACGGACTCACGCCCCGGCCGGCCTTCCCCGCTTTTAGCCTGAATGGGCCTGAATAGAGGCCCCCGGTACCCGGCAGCTCCTATTTACACAGGCCCCCGCGTGCTATCAGTCAGCCGCTGCATCGTCGGGACCTGTTTTGCTCACCTTCTCCCAGAGAGCACACACGCGCCCACAGGCACGCACACACAGGCAAATATGATGTTAAGGAAGAAGTTCATATATGATGGCAGCAGGTGGCGTAGCGGTTAGAGCTCCTGCCTTGTCTTCAAGGGACCCCATTCGAATCCCACCCTCTTCTGCTCTATCCTTGAGCAATTATTTTTTAAAAAAATGTAACGCTCATGGAGGCGCTTAGTCTAAACGCATCCCTGTTTCGTGAGAACTGAATTGTCTGAGAAGTGCTGTCTCATTCTTGTTTTCCAATAGCTGGCATACAGTAGGGATTCGAGCACCCAAACTCCTTCTTTGCTTTTGTCAGCGAGCTGAGCGTGTCCTCTCGACATGCTTACAGTAAAAAATTGCCCGGCGGTACAAATGGCTTGACCAATACAAGTTAACGCTGTAAAAAGCTATGGAGACAAGTATCAAGTAATGTCAATGTTCTTTTTACCACCTGTCACTGTAACCAAAAGGCAATTCAGTGGAACAGCAGTTTAGTTTGCAGATTTTTTTTAATCTTAAGGGCCTACCCACATACACCCTAACCCTAACCATATAGACCGTAACCCTACCCACATAGACCCTAACCATAACTCTAATACTACCCACATAGACTCTAACCCTAACCCTACCCATATAGACCGTAACCCTAACCTCACCCACATAGACCCTAACCCTAAAAATATAGACCCTAACTATAACTCTAACCCTACCCACATAGACCCTACCCCTAACCCTACCAATATAGACCCTAATCCTAACCATATAGACCGTACCCATATAGACCCTAACCCTACCCACACAGACCCTAACCCTAACCCTACCCATATAGACCCTAACCCCAGCCCTAACCCTAACCCTAGCCCATAGACATGATGTATGGATGAGTGACCCATTGTAAGTAGTGTATCTAGCAGTGTAAGTCACCACGGTGAATAAGGTGTGTGGGCTCATAACACTACAAAGAGTTCATTGGAAGTTGTTTTGGAGAAAAGCATCTGATAAATAAATAAATGTAAATGTAAATAGACCCCAACCCTAACCCTACCCATATAGACCCTAACCCTAACCTCTGTATGTGAGACAGCAGGTACAGCTGTGGTCAGAGCTGTCATCTTGTAACCTGAAGGTCATTGGTTCAGACTCCAGCTCCTGCTGTAATAGTGTCCAACTGTATAAAAGGGTGAAGCATTGTAAAGATGATTATCTAATATTGTAAGTCAAATTGGACACTGGAATCACTTAAATAAAGGTTAGTAATAATGTTCCACCTTTCTTCTATACTTCATCATGACTGGCAGCTGGATAGGCAGTAACTGAAGTCTGTCTCCCGTTATATTTCAGTACTGCAGGCAGATTCTGGATACTGTGGCAAACAGAAATATTCCAATCCAAGCACTCCTCCAAAGGTCAAACCAAAGGTCACTGGTTTGATGCCGTTGCTGTTTTCTCTGGCTTCCCCTCCCGACCCAACAGCCCGACGACCAGAGACCCCTGGGCTTAGACAGCACGGCATTCCGGACGACTGGGTCATGGCTGCCAGCCACCCATCAGGAAGAGTGATGAAAGGGCACATCTCAGTGTGTCGGTGGGCACTAGTGACGGGCAGTGCCCAGGATCATCAGGCTTCATATATATTTTTCAAAATACATTTACGCTTACACATAGATAGATAGATAGATAGATAGATAGATAGATAGATAGATAGATAGATAGATAGATAGATACTGTCTATGACAATGATATATGTGAAGATGCACATATATTGACATATCCTGAAAAAAGAGCAGTGTTGCAACACAAAGCATCTGTTCAGTTTTGTGCTCGTTGTGTACCGTTGCAATTGGTTCAGCATCTCGCTAGGTGGGCGGAGACCTTGCAGCAGGCACCGATTCTTACGTAAGAATTTTGTTCTTTGCACATTGTTGTTAGTGTTCAGAAGTGGCGAGGTCAAGGCCAACTAAGACCAGCTTCATCACCATGGTAACATTAAAAGTCTTCCCTGCCTGCTCTTTCCCAGACGGAGTGGTCCATCACCCCACCCCCCGTTTCCAGTTCTATCGCCACGTTCCGTGACCTTTTGGACAGATGGCACTGAACTGGAAGCAGCTGCAAACTGCTGGTATATTATTATGTATTAACGGTACTTCAGACTTTCACTAAACACTGGATTTTTTTCAATCTGCTTTTGTACTTTTCCTTTTGGTCTCTGTGGTGGAACGGAATGAGTGCGTCTCGTTCAGGTGAGTGTGTCTTGTTCATTATACTGATGGTAGCTGCCCCAAGTTTTGCCAGTTTGTCCCATTTTTGCTAAATATTTTATTACTGAAACATATAGAACCAAGATCCATCCAAACTAACCCTAACCCTAACCCCAACCCAAATAGTAACACTAAGCTTAACCCTAACCCCTGACCCTAACCAATAACCCCTAACCCTAACCCCTAATCCTAACTCCTAACCCTAACCCAACCCAAATAGTAACCTAAGCTTAACTCTATCTCCTGACCCTAACCTTAACCCCAACAAATAACCCCTAACCCTAACCCATAGCCCTAACCCTAACCCCTAACTCTAACCCATAATCCTAACCCCTAACCCATAGCTCTAACTCTAACCCTAACCCTAACCCCTAACTCATAACCCATAACCCTAACACTAACCCTAACCAAAAACCCCTAACCCTAACCCAAACCCTTATCCTAACACTAACCAGTAACCCCTCATCCATAACCCTAACCCTAACTCATAACCATAACCATAACCATAACCGATAACCAATAACCCCTCACCCATAACCCTAACCCTAATCCATAATCCTAACCCTAACTCTGTAACCCTTAAATGACTGTGAAGCACTTAATGAAATTGCCGCAAGAATCATTATGCTGCAATATTTTAGATGCTTTCCTTGTACTCAAAGCAGTTGACGTTGTGCAGAATTTTACTCATATTTGTTGCTAGAGAGTTTACCGACAGGGACCTGTGAACCCAGGAATTTCTAGTCACGCACTGAGATCTTCAGCAGCTCCTCCACATTTTCAGTTAATGTAAACAAGAGGGTGGCAGCACGTGTGCACGAGCTCTCGTTTGACTTGACATCAGTCGATACGCAAATCAATGCGGAAGTGTTCGGGGCTGCGTAGGAACAACGGCGGACAGCCACAGCAAAGCCCTGGCACAGAGTCAGCGGAGGAAAGTTCTGGAAACTCGCAGACTGCCTGCATGTATTGAGAGTGGATAATTGGTGTTGATAAGGCATGAAAGGAAGACTTGAGTGAGGTGAGACAATTAGTGGGTCCCTCCAAGCCAACACAAATACAACGCAAGGCCTAATGAAGCAGGGCGGAAACGAAAAATCACACACGCTTGGGTAAAATACTCGGGGCGCAGGGTAGCTTTCGTGTTTGTTGTGTTCCTAGGCGACTCGCTCGGCTTCTGCAGGGAGTCTGCAAACTGCGGCTATACAGTATAGCTCAAGGTTGCATGGCGCACATCAACAAAACATCTTTAAGTTCATTAAAGTGATAATATCTCTATCTGCGGGTCGGGAAGACACTGGAGAGGCACAATTCAGCCGTCGGAACGGTAATTATTTTGCATGTCGTGGCAACAAAAAAAGTTAATTACGACATCAATTTGCGTTTGAAGCACTTTGGATTTATTTCCATCCGGGTCTGTTGCGTTTTGTAATACTCGCAGTTATACGACGGTGGAAACGTTCATCCGAAATGAACCAGTCTCACCCTTTTCCACCCACTGAAGCTCTGTACCTGCTTTTGTCCTCTGTGTGATTTACTCTGCCGGGTTTTTTCCTCTTCTTTTCATTTTATTTATGTCTCCTGAGCGGACTGCGTGATTGGGTCACTCTCACTATGCAGTCCGCCGGTTTCAGACGAACTGGCCGATTGGATCGATTCTCATTGTGCCGGTGTCTCATTCATCAGATGCCCAAACATCCACCAGTGCCAAGCCGCTGTTCTCTTATCTCGCAAAAAGCCCCAGAGCAACAGAACCGGCCAAGCGGAGCCGAGGCGGCCGAGGGCTCTCAGTGCCGTATCGGTGGTACTGTATGGGCAGGGAGCCCAAAACTGACTACCTGAGCAACAATCACGCCGCAACCGTTCATGACATCATACATTTCAGTGCTGCAATGGAAAGAGTCAGCGGTAAATCCCACTGGCGCACAAACGGAGCGAGCTGCTCGACCACAGCGTGCAACTCATGGCGTTGATCATAACGCTGAGTGCGAGAGGGGTATGTAAAGGCTTTAAAGGATAATTCGGCACTTTTACGCATACTGTACGTGTACATGAGTGACAGTTGTACATTTACATTCATTCGTTCATCAGACACTTTTCTCCAAAACAGCAGACGGTGACCGGCGTCCAGTTTCGCTAGTACTTAGCCGATGCCTTTGGTCAAGATGACTTACGGTACCGACAGCATATTGGAGAGAGCTGCTGCCTTTGGATGTGAAGGCTGCAGGTTTAAATCCTACCTGCTGCTGTCATTCCCTTGAGCAAGGTCCTTAACCTAGACTGCTCCAGTAGAGGGTTTGGCCGGGTCCGGCTCTCTGGCGGGTCTGGGGTTCGAGTCCTGCTTGGGGTGCCTTGCAATGGACTGGTGTCCCATCCTGGATGTGTCCTCTCCCCTCCAGCCTTGCGCCCTGTGTTGCCGGGTTTGGCTCAGGTTCACCGCGATCCCTCTTGGGATAAGCGGTTTCGGTCAGTGCGCGCGTGTGTGTTTTCTCCAAAGCGACTTCCAAAGAACTCTATGTAGTGTTACCAGCCCACACACCTTAATCACCGCGGTGACTTACACCACTAGATATACTACTTACAATGGGTCACTCATCCATACATCAGTGGAACACACACACCCTCTCTCTGTCACTCACACACTATGGGTGAACCTGAACAGCATGTCTTTGGACTGTGGGAGGAAACCAGAGCACCTTGAGGAAACCCACGCAGACACAGGGAGAACATGCAAACTCCACACAGACTGAGCTGGGATTGAACCCAGGATTTCTCCCACCATCCAGGCACCGTAAAACCTGCAACTTTTGGATCCAAGGGCAGCAGCTTGAACCACTAGACTACCAGCTGTCCCTGTTATTGTTAGTAATATTGAATGAGTTTAAGAAACTGCATAGAGAGGTGTTCCTCAAATGCAAGGTCTCCAAACAGCACACCTTGCTGGGACTTTGGGACTGAGTCCCATATATTAGTAAGTCGCTCAAATGCACGCCCATCTGTCCACATGCACACACACACACACACACACACACACACACACACACACACACACACACACACCCTCTGTTCACCCAGCAGTCCTCTTTTTACCCCAAGTAAACTTCACATTCTGCAACTTCCACTTCATATAAATGGGTCAATCATTTTAAGAAGCTTAACACGGTAAGTTGCTTTGAAGAAAATCATCAGCTACATTAGTGGCTGTAAATGTACATTACACTGAACTCCAAACAGTTATTCACCCACTTGTGCAGCAGCATAATGTAATACAGTCACTCAGCACACAACTTTGAGTCACCGCTCCTCGCGAAACGCGTGTCTTCGGACTGTGGGAGGAAACCAGAGTGCCTCGCCGAAACCCACATAAACAAACTCCACTCGGGCCGAGTTGCTTTGAAACCCACATCAGAATGCAGAGCCCACGCGCTGAGAGGCACCATTGTCCGTAGAGTACGGAGGACACATTATGGGGACGGCACGTCCATATTTAAAAGAATAAGGAAAGCAAAGAATAGAGGACTGGAAATACATCGTATGGAAGCTGTAGTACGAGGACAGGAAGTACATATTGCGGAGGATAAAGCGTGGGGTCGGGAAGCACATCACAGGGAGGACATACTTTGGAGGAGAAATACATAATGTGTAGAGATAAAAAATGGAAAATTATACATGGTGCGTAGGACATGGTGTTGGAAGAGGAAGTGCATAGTATGACGGGAAACACGTCGCTGTACGGATGGCAGGAGGTATACTGCGCTGGCCACCCCCCATACCATGCCGTATGAGAAGGACAGGAACCCAATTGCTGAACCCAAAAACTCTTCTCCTGCAAGCAAAGGGTCAACAACAATCAACCTCTAAAGGAGGAACCAACGCCGTCGAGCAGCGGGCCGCCTGATTTCCCCAGCAGGGGGCGCATCCGTGCGCAGGAGAACCACCCGCAAGCGGACCGCGTGAGCGGGACGCCTGACTCGGAACGTAGCCTCCGACCGGATCCCGGCTCGAGACGGCGAGGGCTCGAACGGCACCGCTTCCGCGCGCGCGCCCCCGCGGCCGCTCTCGCCCCAGCCCGCCCGCCGCCGGTCCTTCCAGCCCCCGCCTTTTGACAGGTTCACTTCATTCCGCAGTTCAAAGGGGCCATGCCTGTCTCGCCTGAATTTTTAAAAGGGCTGCAGAGTGTTTGAGTAATGGGAGCGGCTCTGCGGAGCAAACAGAGTCTTTACTGACACTGTGTGACACGGAGAGCCATAACCCCGAGTATTGTATTGTGAAATTCCATTTCTGCTCCATATCCCGAGGAGACACAAAAGGCAGGGGTTGTGCAATGGAAGCCGCTTTAATAGAAGTGCGCGCGGCCATCGGAAGAAGCATTCCTGTACGGCGTTTCAAAGGGCCGAGGCTCGGATTGAACCCCCGTAATCTTGGGCAAACAAGTCTGCCCCTCTTTATCCGAGGGAAGGTCTCAATCCGCGAGGCTTCCGCAGTTATTGGCGTGCCTCGATCGATAAAGGAGGCCTCTCGCGGGCCGTCTGCGATTTAGGCCTGGATTCAAGCAGAACGCAGAGCCACCTGCTATTTCAAATGACGGGCCTCGTCTTCCTCGGTCGCGCCTTCGAGTCCGGCGGGAAAGGAGCCCCTTTACGCAAACGGTGCGGAACGAAGCGGCACCGCCAGGTATTTGTGAGTTTGAGCACGTGCGCGTTCGTTAATCCGCGCCTAATCCATCAGAGAAATACGCAAACCCGACGAGGGAGCGTTTCGGAAACAACACGCTCGCGCGGAAAGATTTAAACGGGGCAGGAAACACCGCGGAAAAAAATTTCAGGTGCCCTCCACCTAAACGACAAAGACGGGCTCCGTTAAAGAGAATCGCAGGAGACTCTCGATGAAATTTCCCAAAGTCTTTCGAATTTATTTCTAGTAAGTGCGTGGTAACATACTGTGCTTCGTACTCTACGTTTTCTCAGGTCTTTTACTCCGAAGCGAAATGCTAGGATGTACCCCTGGGACCTGAACGGGCTGCCTTTTGGTCAGTGTCTCTTTACTTTAACTGCTGTCGCATCGGCACGTGTGTTCGAATGTTGTCTGTTAGAGTAGGCGCTTGCAAGAAAATAAGTGCAGCTAGTTGCCCAACAACTATTTCGTCACTATTGTAATATATCTGCAGTAAATAAGTGGCGATGTATTATTATTAAGCTGTGATCAGCTGTTGATTTTGTTCCGCATCCTGTAATGTTAGATAATGGACGTGACAATCGTTCGTACGGCAACTTTTTCATTGTGCATGAATTCAAGAGTAGCGCCTTCATCGAGAGCACTACAGTTGGAGCGGGGTTCGATCCAGGGACCTTAAACTGTAAGGTAGCGTCCTTAACCACTAAACCGCCCGCTGTCCCGAAGAGCGACGCAGCCCATGCAGTGACGTGCTCTGAAAACCAAGTACAAAATATAGTCAGTGCCACTCAACGTGGTAATTCGGCCTCCCGGGAAAATGATCTTCGGATGAAAGGAGACTGAAAAGCAGGCGGTGCGTCAGCAGCGCGACGTCCGACCTGTTGAGGATCAGCGAGGGTGTCACGCTTGCTCAGAGCCCCACGCTGCAGACAGGCTTTCAAAACTCAAACGGCGATGTGACGGTGTATAGGCGAAAGACGTCTGGTCGCCACCCCTAGGTGACCATCAACAGGTGAATCACGCAGGTAAGTCGCGGCTAAGTGGGAGGCAACCGCGAGCGATCATGAACATAAATATTTCCTTTGGCTGAACAAGACATGCTGAGCTCCCTCTTTGCCCGCAGTACCACTGCCTCGTACATCATCAATGCCCGCTCCTGTTTTGCCTGTCACTTCTGCTCCGGCTGACCCCGCCCACCCACCCTGACTGGCCCCTCCCACTACGTCTGGCTTCTCCCTCTCCCACTTTTCCCAGTTCCCTCCCACTCCGGCTGATCCTTCCTCCTCCCAGCTTTTCACAGTGCCAGGCGCTTTCGCAAGTCGAGATCATGATTCGGCCACAGACCGTAAGCTCGGTACACGTCACCCGCTATAATTATCTGACGCAACACTTACCTCAGGCTCTCGGGGTCTCTGCCTTTTGGGTGCTCGGCCCACGTTCAAAATTAAGGTCTTCCTCCTGGAACTGAGCGTCTTCAAGCCACTCATCCTTACCCCATCCTCTACCGTACTCAAATCGGCCTTCTGGTGTTCCTCGGTCGCTGCGTCAAACCTCCCGGCTGACCCTCTCTATCGCGTTCGCCAACTCGCTCGGTCGTTTCTCTTGGCTGCATGAATTTTTGCAGCCGCCGAGGCTGCCTCCTGTGACCCGAGACACAATGGCGCGTGGATCCGCAGAACGGGCTGACTCTTTCCTCACATGCTGCGACTCCGCACGCCGAGTGGGTGGTGCTCCGATGCCCCGCTCCCGTTTCACCTCCAGATGTTTGCCAGTCATCCTGATGAGTAGGTACATCCTGTGAGTTGAAACAGCCTTGTGAAAAAGCTGCTTCTTCCTATCCTGCATCTTAAAGGACTGGGTGACAAAACAAATGAATGCTAATATGTGTATGCGAGCCCATAAAAATTATCTTACATTTACATTTCTTCAGTTAGCAGACGCTTTTCTCCGAAGCGACGTGCATCTCATAGAAAATACAGTTTGTCCACTACGTTAGGAGAAAGAGTCATAGCTGCAGATGTGGGATTCTTAAGTACAGTTTGTTTTCTTTGCCGTAAACACCGGTGTTCATCACGCAAGGAGCTGCATAAAACTTTACCAGAGTATCACCGATTCCTAATCACCGTCCAAGTACTTTTTTTTTTTGAGATACATGTAAACATTTACATCTTGATTACACACACTGGCTGAAACTGCTTGTCCCAAGTGGGGTCGTGGCGAACCAGAGCCTAACCCGGCAACACAGGGCACAAGTCTAGAGGGGGAGGGGACACACCCGGGATAGGACGTTAGTCTGTCGCAAGGCACCCCAAGTGGGACTCTAACCCAGGCCCTGGCAGAGAGCGGGACCCGGCCAAGTCTGCTGCGCCACCGTGTCCCCGGCACATCTTGATCGAAAGCTGGAAAAAGGCCATTTTGGCATCCAAAATCCACATGGAGCCTGGTTGGGGGAAATATTTCATGAAACCTTCTACGACAATTTGGATGGAGACCTCTGTCTCCTTATAGTATCGCAGGAAGGCTTTCTGTGTGCAACCATGGAATTAAAAGCATAACCTCTCTGAAGAGCACTTGATTTATTGCAGTTAAGCTACACACACACACACACACATTTTCAGAACCGCTTGTCCCATACGGGGTCACGGGGAACCGGAGCCTACCCGGCAACACAGGGCGTAAGGCCGGAGGGGGAGGGGACACACCCAGGACGGGACGCCAGTCCGCCGCAAGGCACCCCAAGCGGGATTCGAACCCCAGACCCACTGGAGAGCAGGACTGTGGTCCAACCCACTGCGCCACTGCACCCCCCTTTAAGCTACACATTTACATTTATTTATTTGACAGACACTTTTCTACAAAGCAACTTCCAATGAACTCTGTGTAGTGTTATCAGCCCACATACCTTATTCAGCATGGTGACTTACACTGCTAGATACACTACTTACACTGGGTCACTCATCCATACATCAGTGGAACACACACACTCTCTGTGTCACTCACACACTATGGGGAACCTGAACAGCATGTCTTTGGAGTGTGGGAGGAAACCAGAGCACTCAGAGGAAACCCACACAGACACAGGGAGACCATGCAAACTCCAAACAGACTGAGCAGGAATCAAACCCACATCCTCTTGCACCACCCAGGTGCTGTGAGACAGCAGCGCTACTCGCTGTGCCACCATGCCACCCATACACAGCACTTGTTTTGCGAAGAAAGAACTTTGGCACAAAGTACAGTCGTTATCATGGCACCCTTCTTCGTTCTACCTGTACTTAATTAATGAAGCAAAACAAAAGCAACGAATTGTACAGTGAAACACGTTTATTCTCGCATGCTGTGTAGTCGAGAGCGACTGAAGGCACGGCGACAGTCAAGGCCGTAAGACCCGGCTCAAAAAAGAGAGTTCTGCTGCTCAGACAGATTGCATTAGACACAGCCTTGACTCAATGTCAATTACAGTGCCAGTGTTTACACTTGGCCATTATGGTCCTACGCCCTCTAAAAGATTGTTACCGCCATGCAACTGCTGTTAGTAGTCATATTTTAGTCATGGGCCAAAGTCTATGATGATAGCAACCCAGATTTCCACCCTGTTTATCGAGATACATTTGTACCATTATTGTTATTAATTATATATTTATTTGTTATTCCCAAAAGATGCCTGTTCCGTAAGTGATGGAGGGAGACCATTGAAACACGACACGATAGCATGTAATGGCAGAAAGGATAAGAACACAAAGGTGCCAAAGGTAAACATTTAATAGGGTCAATTCAGCAGCAAAACACAACCCACAAGTTCACAGTGTGAGGGATATGCGCTCAGAATATGAATGCGACATCTACCATTCTATCTAAAAGATAGGAACGTGTAA
Organism: Scleropages formosus; assembly: GCF_900964775.1. Classification (NCBI taxonomy): domain Eukaryota; kingdom Metazoa; phylum Chordata; class Actinopteri; order Osteoglossiformes; family Osteoglossidae; genus Scleropages; species Scleropages formosus. Next base: position 28,565,693 of record NC_041814.1, on the reverse strand, counting down.
ACACAAAGCACTATATCCGACAGCAGTCGGGAGGACAGAATCTGACTTGTGAACCCAACGCAGAGAAGGGTTGTGATAGTTTAACCCTCCAGCGATTTAGTGCAGAGAGTTGCGGTCGAGTACTTTACAGCGGTTTTATCAGTCCATGACAGCCATGGGTGTCACAACTGAGGGAATGTATCACACACAAAACATTTAAAGAGACCTGGAAGGTTCCTCATAAGAGCAAGATTCTTGTGGGAAATACAAGCGAAAAAAATCTCACACCTTGCGAGGCAGCAATATGGACTTTTAACCACATGACAAATTTTTTTGATTTCTCAAGAAGCTGGAGGTCCCCACACTATAAGGAGCAACCCGTCGTATTCCTAATGGTTTCACTTAACAATGTATGGAAGGGCAGACAAAGACTTCAGATATTGGGGGGTGAAGGGGGATGGGCTATAAGATTGCATTGGCAGGGGCACTATCAAATTCAAACCTTGAGCCCCAGAGCCTCCACGTTTTCTGGCATGACAAAATTTTAATTTAAATGTAAATAGTTTGGGAGGCCCGTGCTTTCACCCCTCCTATTCCTCGTGTCCTGTGTGGCCATCGTTGCCCATGGATATTATTCCGTAGAACTACACCTTCTGAAATGACCTTAGGGTGAGGAATGTGAGGGAGAAGTGCAACACTGACCCTTATTTCCAAAGCCTCTGAGGGAGTGTACCAACCGTGCTCAGCATGTCAGCCGTCTTGCTGGAGTTTGAGACGATGGATGGAAACCCAGTGGACTTAGAACATGGTACCGATAAATGGAGGTGTTTCTGTAATGATCTTCCAGCCAGCAACTGGATGTCATCAGGGAGCTACAGGAAAAAGTGTTAGAGGAGTTGGAAGAGTTGGAGGAATTAGTGCCTGTCAGAGGTACGGTGGACTTAAGTGACAGAGCTCAACAGGAGAACTTCCAATCTTTGTGTAAGACGGTCCAGAAAACTGCAATAAACATGTTATCCCAATGTTCCAGAATGAGAGTCTTTGGAGAGGAGACTTCCTGTAAAACATTGCGGCACACAATGCTCTGAGTTTTGATGGGGCGAAGAAGGACGCACGGGCAGCATTCCTAACAAGCATTTATTGGAACACTGGCACGCAGGGAAATAATTCTCTTGGTCCAAGGACCCCTTTTCCGCAAGGACCTGCTCCTCAAGCCAGCCTTCCCAACCTGCTTAGTGCCCCTCTGGGTTTTTTCTTTTCTTACTGGCAAAATGATATTCCCCGTAGGTCCCCCCAGTGGTTGAACACTTATTACATTTTTCCCATAATCCCACTATTTACAATAAACAAATCTTCCCCCTCAGACTTAAGGTAACGTAGGTAGTTACAATATCTTGATTTGCAATGCCAAAAAAGTAAAAATCTAAATCCAAAAGACTTTATTTCAGACTACCAAAGACTCTACCAAAGTCAGTGAGCCATTGTTGTAATAACTTTCATGCATCTAGGGCGAATGAAGGCCCAAATTTAACATCCGTCATTGTTGATAAGGCACACACGGAACATCGAGAAGGAAAAGAAGAGCATGCCTGCCCTGAAAAAGCAGATACAATTTGTCGAGGGAACTCCTGCCAGAATTTCCGCATCTACCAGTAGCAGATAGAATGAAAGTTAAGGAAACTCATCCAGCGAAATGTCCTTCTGTAAACATATACACAAGAACATCTGCATGAACAACAACTAGAAATCACTGTCCGCCATCGGTAGGTCCTGTCTGCTATGCTGGAATATTTGGACTTCTACACTACCATGAATTCAGGGCTGCACTACTACTCATCATCCCTTCCATTATAGACTGGGCCAATGCCAATATGCACCCCTCTAGTTGTGGTTCTTTCAGTCTCAAACTCCCAAAGTCCTATATGCACAGTTCTTTGAGCAGGCACCCATAAAAATGCAGCAAAAAGCTACCAGACAAGGGTTCTGTTAAAGGTCAAAATGATGAGAATGACAGTTAATACAAGCAACCCCAGTGCAATGACAATAGTGTCTTTAGTTGTACTTAATTCATTTACTGAGCACATGCTTCTCTCCGAAGTGACCTTGACAATTTTTCAGCCATTTACACACCTGAATCATTATAGGGAAAAACTTCCTGCTCGAGGACTTCCGGTCACAACAACAGCACTTTGACCATTATACTATGCATTTACAACAAGTAAAATAATTAACTTGGAACCCCATTAATAATATCTCGACACCAGCTGTCTAGTAGAAAAGGACTGGCTCTAGCAAGAGGAGTTTCTAAGTTCATTTCATTTAGATATATGGTGTTGTTGGAAGTCTGAAGGACAAATTTTACACTTTAATTAATTCTACTACAAAATCCATTCTCCTAGGTAGGAAGTCATGGATAGTAATTCACATTGTTCTTTCATATGATTTAAAGGCCTTATGGGGGTGTTGTGATTATTTTTATATGTTAAGGCACAGTGTAATTGCTGATAATGTCTCCCTTGATTTTGAATCCTATCAATGTTTTTAATCAGTCTCTTAGCCTCTGCCTTTTATTGCTTCATTATTTTCTTTCTGTTTTGTTTAAACACACATCTTTTGGTGTTATACTTTCTGTTAATTCCCTTAAGGATGCCTTGAACTATTTGTGCGAGAAAGAGTTGAACCATCCCTAGGACTTGAACAACCCCATGATCTTCATGTCAGCTTCGTAATCACTTCTAAATCAAATCCCAGAGCAGCCAAATAGCAGGTAGGTTTTATAATTAGGCAAACTTAGGCAATTGCCAAGAGGTGCCAAAATTTTGGGGAGCTGAATTTTGCCACTAAAATCAAAAAATACATTGCAGTCATGTAAAAATATTTCTAAAAAGAATTGCTTAACCTTAACCCAAAGTTTAACCCTAGAAAACATATGCTTCTAATAGAATATTTCAGATCTGCTACCATATACTATATATACATATAGTGTGTAAATATTATATGATGCATCGTCACCCCGTGTCTTTTAAATGTTGCAGCTTTATGGGTTACATTTTTGATTAAACTGTCACTCCGCACGGTGACACTTTATTTGTACTCTTAACAAACTTCTGTCTTTAAAATGTTTAGTTTTTAGTGCATTTTCTTGAATAATAGGTTCTGTGTATATCTAACGTTAACACAACTTATTTTACTTATAAATTCATTTTACTTTCTTTTTTATGTGTATTTATCTATACCTAAAATAAAAATAATTTTTGTCTATATGCATACCTTTATTAATTTAGAGTTTTGCCTATCCTGTCAGCTGGTGAAGAAGAGGTCTGTGCACCACAGTGATGAATTTCATCTGGTGGGACTGTGCAGGACAGGACCAGCAATGCCCTCTCCTGAACTTGGGACAGCTGCAGATTACATTTATTCATTTAGCTGATGCTTTTCTCCAAAGTGACTTACAGTGTTAAGGTTACAATTATTTACCCATTTATACAGCTGGGTAATTTTACTGGAGCAATTTTAAGGTACCTTGTTCAAGGCTACTACAGCTGGAGGTGGGGATCAAGCCTGCGACTTTTGGGTCTAAAGGTAGCAACTCTAATCACTACGCTACCGGCTGCCCATAGATTAGACTTTGCGACTGCTATGGGGCAGTGAATGTTGTTGTTAGTAGCTCTGCTATGATGAAATCACCAGGTGTTTTGTCTCATTTTTTTTTCCAACACAGAGTTCTGATCCAGACAAGTTGGTTTATGTACACAGGAGCCCATTCCTACCTTCATAGCCCAGGGCCAGAGGCTTAGCTAAGCTGTGTCTTGGGACAGGCCACCTCAAGCCTTGTGGGCAATATGTGGTACTAACTGTGGTCCGTCTAAATGAGTCATAATCTACATGTATTTATAGCAATAGGGAGGCAGTGAATATGAAAGTATAACTCTAGACATGATCAAAAATATCCAGTTAGCAGAGAAACATTGTGACTCATCTGAGGTCATGAATGTGAAGACTTTACGTCAGACCATTTTTCTTCTTCACATTGTGCTCATCCCTGTACCATGTTTTTAATGAAAATGACCAAATCTGTAATTATAGAAAACATCCAATTACATGGATTTTGGGAAAACAGTAATAATAATAATTATTATTTCAGTTGCCTGACATCACTTTCAAATGGGTGTGCAAATATGTCAAAATCTGACAAATTACACATTTTATGTTTTTTTTCACTTATGTTGAATGATTCTTCATTGTCAGCAAATTTATTTGTATTTTGTACTTTGGCCTCATTTGCCTCTTTAGGTTTTACAGTACAAACTGTACACACATTTAATATCATTTTTGTTGTTGTGCATTCCCGGGGATTATTTAGAGCACAAGTGAACAGTTTTCATCAGCAACATGGAGCAGATGCACACCATGAAGCTGCAGCTGTTTGTGAGTAAACAGGGAAGGGAAAAGAGAGTTTTGGGAAGTTAGATACAAAGGAAGATGCAAACGAGGTAGGGGTTGTGGTTGTGGTTGCGGGTGTGGGTCCGAAAACCAAGTCAAGGTCCGAAGTTCCAGGGTTGTGATCCAAAGAACTGGCTGATGTTCGAAGAGCAAGGGTTTTGATCCAAAAGAGGAAAGAACAAGGAGAAAAGGGCAATTGCTAGGATGGGCGTATCGTTTCAACCAGATTCCGCAACCATTGCGGCTTAACTTCATTCTATAAAGAGTGTTCCAATGAGGCACAGGTGTGAGGAATGCATTTAGGTGTTACCAGAGTGGTACCCCCTTTAGTCATCTTGGGTATTGGGCAAGTTAGAAGTTGGTCAGGGTGCATCCCGTGAAAGTCCTCTGCGAGGGCTGGGTCCAGGTTGTCTCAGATAGGGATCCAGGACTGTTCCTCTAGACCATACCCCTCCCAGTCCGTCAAGTAGTACATCTGGCCCCTTTGTTGTTTAGTGCTCAAGGAGGCCAGATGTACTAATCTCTTTTTCCATATCTTGAAGGGTCCAATGTATTTAGAAACCAACTTAAATAGTGAAAGACAGCAGGCAGTCCAGTCACAGAAAGCCCACACTGACTGGAGGCAATGCATGCTATTTTACCAGCCAGGGAAGAGAGTGTGGTCGTCCATTCGGGACCTTAAATTACTATTGCCATCCAATAGCAATAGCAATGGCTGGTAAAATAGCATGCATCGCCCCCAGTTGGCATGGGCTTTCTGGGAATGGACTGCCTGCTGTCTTTCTCTATTTAGGTTGGGGCCAGGAGTTCACTGGTGAAATTGTCTTAGGGTCCAGTTCAACCCCCTCGGGCCTGAAAACAAAACCCAGGAACTCAGCAGTGTCCTAATGAATTTGGCACTTCTTACCTTTGACAAAGAACCAATTATCTAACAGTCTTTTTAAGAGTTCTCTGATATGCATTGCATGTTCTTCAAAGAAATGGGAAAACATAAGGCTGTCATCTAGACATATTAAAACAAACAGATTGATCATGTCCTGGAGCACTTCATTAAGAAATGTGGGGGAAACAGGGTGCATACAACAGACCGAAAGGTATAACTAAATACTCATAATGCCCAAGGATAGTGCTAAAGGCCATCTTCCCTTCACCTCTCTCCTTAATCCTAATCAAGTTGTTTGCACTCCTATGATCTAACTCAGTGAAGTTCTTAGCACTTCTAACCTGTTCTAGGGTCAAAGTGATCATGGGAAGGCTGTGAGGATACTTTATCATTGTTGTTGTTAGGTGCCATTGAGTCGATGTCAACTCATGGCGACTCTATAGATAGTTGTTCTGAAAAGCATCGATCCTTCTGCCAACCGGCTAAGACTTGTAAGTGGGGTATCCATGGTTGTGACGATTGTGTGAATGCACCGCGTAGCTGACATTCCTCTTCTACGTTGATTTTCCACTCATCATTACTTTATCATTATAGCATTTTATCTTTAATGATCAATATAAGATGCAATGCCTCATCTTTCTTCTCTATAAAGAAGAAGCTAGGCAAAGCTGGAGAAGTTTATAGCCAAATAATAGCCTGCTTTAAGGCTTCAGCCACATAAGTTTCCATAGCCTGTCATTCTGGTTGAGAGAGGGAATCCACTCCTCCCATAGAAGGCGTAGCGCCTGGTAACAGATCAATGGCTCAGTCCCAGTGCCGATGCAGAGAGAGTTCCTAACCCAGGACCTTACTAAATGCCTGAGATAAATCTTTATACTCGATGAGGATATGCACCAGAGTATCTGCATTTGGGCTTTCTGCTGAAGTGGCTCTACACAGATTGTTAAGAGACCTCTGAGAACACTGTTTCCCGAAGTAAAGCAATTCACCGGTGCTCTATGATAATGCAGGGTCGTGAGCAACTAACCAGGGGTAGCTTAATATTACAAGACCAATGATGTCTCTCTTCCAGGGTCTGATATCCCCCACTGTTTCAGGCTGTTTCACTTTCACTTTGAGAAGGGTGGAATCGGTGACAGGCTTCAGGGGTGCTCTCTCTCTTTTCTACGGTCTGTACTGGTGTGCCATACTGCTAATTTGCCCAGTGTAAAACGCCTGTTGTGCGGCATGCGGATGGGGCTGGTGTGTCCATCTGCAATTCCCTCCCATCAGACCAAGCGCACTGCGCAGGAGTTGAAGTACCTGCAGCACGGAGCCTATGAGGCACTGAATTTCCTGTTGGTGCACTGCAAGACGTTTTCCAGTAGGGGTTACTGTCTCCACTATGCTAATTTTTATGGCAGAATTTTCTGTCATGGTTCCTCACGGATTATTTAGGATGCAAGTGCAGAGTTTTTGTCTGGAAAACAGAGCTGATGTGCACTGGGAAGCTGCAGCTACATGTATGTGAGGATACAGGAAAGGGAAAACACAGGATGAGGGTTTTGGAGAGTCAGATGCGAGAGAAAGACAAAAACAAGATAGATGTTGTTGTCATGGTCGTGGGTCCGAGACGCGGTCGACATCCAAAGAGCAAGGGTCGTTATCCAAAATGCAGGTCGAGGTCCGAAGATTCCACACTGTGATCCAAAGAGTAGGTTGAGGTTCGGAAAGTCAGGGTCATGATCCAAAATCAGGTCGAGGTTCGAAAAGTAAGTTCAAAAAACCAGGTTTGTGATCCAAAGAGCAGGTCGAGGTTTGAAGAACCAGAGTTGTGATCCAAAGAACAGGTCAACATCCAAAGAGCAAGGGTCGTGATCCAAAAAGTGAGGAATACAGAGCAAAGGGCAATCGCTAGGAAGGGTGTGTCATCTCAACAAGATTTCACAACCACTGTGTTTGGACCTCACTCTTTTAAAGGGTGCTCTGATCAGGCACAGGTGTGTGGAATGTATTTAGGTGTGAGTAGAGCAGTACCCCCTGTGGTCATCTTAGGGTATTTCCTCCATGGAATTGTAATGTTGGTTAGTTTTCCTTAATTTACTTTCATTGATTTTATTATCAGACGTATGGGTAATCGGACACCTGATTTTCTTACAATAGACAGTAACAGTAATCATAGCTAGCCTCAAAAATACGTAATAGCGCACTTTGTGATCATAGTATTTTTTTATTTTATTTTTAATTTTTACATTTTTTACGAATCCGACTCAACGTGACTTCACATCTGCTGGATTTTCAGGCAGTTTGCGAATCAATAGCTTTGCTAACATTTATGGGCTGCGCCATGGCAACGCTTTGGGCTATTTGTGTTTGCAGAGAATTGTTTAAATAAAGTGAGAAATGTGTGAAATTGATTTGAAAACCTTCATCTGCTCCCTTTATCAGGGTGCATCAGCGCTACTGCATTAAAAATCTCATTTCTGTTACAACAACCTGTTGGAATCCCTGCAGTCTGTTAAAATATTTCCAAATCCACTGATCCTGCTCACTTTTCTGTATAGAATCAAATAAAACGTGAAACAGCTGTGTGAAACAATGTGAAACAGCTGAAGTTTTTACTGACTTCGCGCATATGATGCATGTTATTAGTCCAAACAGTACAGGTGAAATGATAGGAAAAAAAATCAGTGCACAGTTTTATGCACTTCGATCACCTCGACCTTTTATGAACTTCAGTCCAATGTGCGTGGAAGTTTAATGTTTGAATTATTAGAGGGAACACAGAACGGAGTGAACTGCAAACCGGTGATAAAAGTACAAAGAGCATTTTTAATGGAAAAGCCCTCCTCATTATCCTGCTCAAGAACACCGTCATTTTGTCACTGCAGCTTTATGACTGCCTTGCTTTCTGTCATCCACCAACTCTTAAAAGCTCCAATCGAATGGTTTAATCACCCTTAAACACTGTAACAGGTCCTTAATAACAGCTAATAAAGGTCACTCTGGGTGCATTTTTTTCATACGGGACAGTTTGGGGACTTGATGCGTACTTATGTGAAGATAATGCAAAAAAAAAAGAAAAACCTCTCACATGGACATTATATTTGATTTGCACCACGCGCATAAAACGGGGGAAAAAGTTGAGAAGGAAGATTTAATTATTTAAAAAATATAACAGAAAAAAAACGCAGAATACGTGCTTATACCTGAATTCTTATTATCGTATTACTGCAATTATAAACCTCCCCCCCCCCCACACACACACACACACACACACAGACACACACACACACACACACACACACACTAAAGTGCAGATAACTGCTCGAGGGTTCTTGTAACCTGGGATCTTATCATGAATTACTAATATAACCACCATGAAATACATGTTCGGGTTGTTAGTGGAAAGACCAAATGTAAATTAAACAAGCCTATGCGCTGTAATATTTTAAACATATGGGTTATTACCCACACTTATTAGGTATACCTGTATTTTTCATGCAGCCCCAGATGGGCTTGTTTAATTTCTCAGTTTTACCATCAGACTGATTGTTTTCTGAGTGCCATGTGCAGGTTTAAAGCAACTTCCAAGAATTGAAAAGGAGGGTGGCGGTGGGGTGGTGGAGGAGGAGGAGGAGGAGGGGGGGGGCCTTGTAATTGATGTTTTCCCACAGAGGCCAGCCCCTCCCCTCCAAAACCCACCCTTCAGGTGGAGCAAAAAAAAAAAAAAAAAAAAAAAAGATTCTTTAAAGATTTTTTGTGTGTGTGTCTTATGTCTGATAACATCAGTGTAGTCGAGCCAATCAGCTTTCTCCGCTGCCATAGATCTGAGCTATAACACAGAGCAGTAAAGGCGCGCTCCTCTCACTCCTCTCACTCCTCTCACCCGCCGCACTCGTCTCGCGCGCGGTCCTGCGCCTGCTTTCCCACCTCTCCTCCTCCTCCTCATCCTCCTCCTCCTCCTCCTCCTCCTCTTCATCCTCCTCTTGTCGTCGGTGCGGCGGCTCCACTCCGATGTGTTCCGCTATTAACGGCCAGAAGCCGTCGTTTCCCGCACCTGCCACGGAACTGATCGACGGATAGTGGAGAGGACCGAGCCGGGAGACGAGGCGAGGGGGGGGCCGAACGGGCCGTCACACATCCGCAGCCGCCGGGTTTCGAGTCGTTTCGCGTGTCCGTGGACGCGATGCTGCTGCTGCTGCCGCCGCTGCCGCTGACGCGCGTCGCGCTGGTGGGCTTCGTGTGCGCGGCGCTGCTGTCCCACGCGTGGGCCTGCGGACCGGGCAGGGGCTACGGCAGGAGGAGACACCCCAAGAAGCTGACACCTCTCGCGTACAAGCAGTTCATCCCCAACGTGGCCGAGAAGACGCTGGGCGCCAGCGGGCGCTACGAGGGCAAGATCACGAGGAACTCGGAGAGGTTCAAGGAGCTGACCCCCAATTACAACCCTGACATCATCTTCAAGGATGAGGAGAACACCGGCGCCGACAGGCTCATGACACAGGTACGGTAAATCATACTCGTGATGAGGGAAAAGGAGCCGTGCGCATTGACGCATCGTGTCCTCTCGGACCGTGACTATGCGCCAAAATCCGGGGCCGAAATGATGATGGGCCACATGAGTGGAGCGGCTCTTAAACTCTCACAAGTGCGGCTCATCGATCCGATCACAGCCGAGGAGCTTTGTTCCGTCCGGGGGTCAGTTTATTGGGGTCGTCGTCCCCCCCCCCCCCCCGCCAATTTGTCCGACTCCCGAGGGCAACAGTTAAAGACGAACGTGCGCACGGTGCAGGGTGTCCAGGTGGACAGGCGGGACACCACCTGGTCAGCGCGACACCTTGCTGGATATACGGGTGTCCTTTATAATAGTGTACAGTGAGCGCGTCTGCGTTCCCGACTTCCACACCGCGGGGTTGCGTCTCTGTGCGTGATTTAAAAATATGCACTAAAATCGTGTATATTTAGAACATCCAATTAATGTTTTAGAACACTTAGAAATAGCAACATACATTAATGATATGACAGCAATACAGTATAAATTAAAATCTCTAGCGAATCTCTCAGTCTCTGACCTATACTGCAATGTGATATATATATATATATATATACAGTATATACATACATATAGCTATATATAATACGTATAATGTAATGTATATATATATATATATATATACATAATATCATTTATATATATATACATAATGTTTAAAGGAGTGTTGTTCAGTTCGTGGAAACACTGACATTTCTCTATTATTGCTCTGTATGCAGCTGTTGATTAATAATTGTGCGGACTTTGTCAATTAGTGCCGTTTTAGAGCCCAAACTCTCGGTGTTGTGCTCGTGCAAAAGGCACGACGGGGGTCCCTTCCGCACGTCGTACCGGCGGGGGCCGTTTCCTCTGTCACCTGGAGCGCGAGTCGGAGCCTCGCTGTTCCTCGTGTGCGCGAGCCGCGTGGAAATGTGCGTTCGCGTTAAATATGGGTCACAAATGAGCCTTTTTAGAAAATGTTCCCACACACGTCCCACGGTGGTCTGTCGGGTCGGGTCGGGTCGGGTCCTTTTCTATAATCACTGCTTCTTTCTATGAGGGAATTCATTCATTCATCGAGTCATTCATTCTCACTATTTCTTTTTTTTCGTTCATTGCTTCTGTTTTTAAGAAATTATTATTTCGGGAAATCGTCCTCGCGCAGCCTCTTTAAGAACGCACCGCGAGCTGCAGGCGCGGGAACGCGACACGCGCCGGCTCCGCTGAACTGGAGCGAGGCACGAGCTCCGATTAAATATTCAGAGCCGGCATCCGCGAGGGAGCGCGCGTGCGGTGCGGTCCGGCCCGGGCTCGCGCGCGCTCCGTCAGTCTCAGTGGAAATAATCCTACCCCCCCACCAAACCCCCCTCCCGCCCCGTTGTCTGACTCGGTGTCTGCGAGCTAACGGCAGGCTGCACGAGCCGGCTCGGTCCCGCAGCCCCCCCCCCCCACCATCGGTCCCGCAGCCACTCAGTCCCGTCTCGTGCATTTTCAGCTCCACTTGCTCTCCCGTTATCGATCCGCAAGATAGGGTTTCGGCTTTTTTTATATTTCATACAAGCGGTGGAGAGCGGGCTGCGCGCGCCCCGGAGACGTTCCTTCCTTCCTTCCTTCCGTTTATAGCCTCCATCCTACAGCAGCAGCCCAGCAGAGTGGGTGCGGTAGCCGCTCTAGGGCTACATCCGTAGGAACCCCTCCTCACCTGGCGTTCCGAGCAGCTGCCCGACTCGCTGTCCACCTGGCGCGGCTGAGCTCGCGACCCGCCGCTCACCCGCCGTTCCGTTACAGAAGCGCGTTCCGCGGTGGCGGGACACGTGGTGGATATGACACTGAATGACAGCGCGATTCACTGAAGGGTATTGAAGGTAACCGAAGGTAAATGCTGTACACAGGGAGGTGATCGGGCTGAGAAGATGTGCACGGCGGGACGCGCTGCTCCCTTTTACCTGGCTTTTACTTTATGCCTATTGCGCTGCATGGCGCGCACGTGCGCGGCGGGTGCCACGCAGTACAGTAGTACAGGTGCAGTGAAAAGAAAGTTTCCCTTTGCGACGGAAAAGGCTGTATTTGGTGATACGGCGGAGCCCGCGGGCGAAACTCGGCTTTTGTGCGGTCTTCCTAAAATGTGAATCACACGGCGGCTCTGAAAGCATTAACAGCCCGAGGGCGCGCGCAGCCGCTCGGACGCACGCGACTCCCCCCCGTCCAGGAGACTTGTGTGAAGCCGCCGGAGGGGGAGAGGGAGGCGGGGGGGGGGATAGCGGAGTTCCGCTGTTAATAAAAGGTGAGCCGATCATAATGGAATAATGACGGAATTATTAGAGGAAGATAATAATAATAATAATAATAATAAGAAGAAGAAGAAGAAGAAGAAGAATGAAGTGCGGAGGGAACCCGCGCGCGGGTCTTTGTCTCTGGCAGGTGTCCCGCATAAAACTGGTGAGATTAGACGGTTTTCTGGACAACTAACTTCGTGTGCGGCACAATGCGCGCGTGCGCACGGCAGGTGGGGTGGGTTAGGGTTGCGGGGGTCCCGCGGCGCTTCACGGTGACTGCGCAGAATTGGGCTCGATGTGCGGCACACGACCAATGAATTAATAAACAGTTTGGGCTCCACGGCTTTGCACTTTGGCAGCGCGGCTCGGGTCCGGGGGGTGGGGGACCGCTTCACCCTCCCACACCTCCCCCCCCCCGCGCCCTATCTGTGCGCCACAAGTGCCTCGCATTACTGTCGTACGTATTTTTATCGCGCCGGGTTCATAATATCTGCGTGCGCGAGAACCTGGGGCATCATGCCCCCAAAGGCGGGTGGCGCTGCTCACGTGCGGGGAATGGGGGTGACACGGAGCAGGAACCGGTTCACAGCTGCACTCCAGAGGCTTCATCCAGGAATGTTCTGGAAGGGCTGCCCGTGCCCTGAACATTTTTCACACACCGAAGTGAGAAGTCCACGATTTCTCCCAGGGTGCCCCTGTCTCCTTCCCTCCACCCTCCCCCTCCCACGTGTGGGTCTCGCTAATTGGTCCGTCTTAGGGGTGATGACTGCGGCGATGACTGTTTTATGGGCTGGAGGTGTCAGTGTTCAGCAATCCCATCACGTCCCCAAAACTGGTTGGTACCACCCGAATAATTAAGAGCCCCCCCCCACCGAGCCCACCCCCCATCCTGGCGCACTGAATGGGCTCTTTGTGATGTTTTATTGGACATATCGGTAAAGTGCGGGGACGGGTTGTCCTGGAGAAGACCAAGCATCCCCACCGGGGGTCTCGGGAAAGGTTACCGAGTTCAGCCACCCGATGCCGGGCGGCTGAGCTTGAACCCGGGTCCTCCGCGCACGAGGCTGATAAATCCCGACGGAGGGCGGGGAAAAAACGCCCCCCCCCCATGACCCCCCCTTCACCTTTCAGTAATTTTAAAGGAAATCATTACTGCCGCCTTAACCTTTTCCCCATCTTTTAATACTTTGCCCGAACGATTCAATTGTCACACATTTTGTGCCCAGATCTATATGGTTTAGGTCGGTGAAGCAGAAAAAAAGGCCTTATGAATATTTCATCACTTTCCTCTGTCCCGCGCGTCTTCTTTTAATACGCGCCCTTGCAGAGGCTGCAAAGAACCAGCATGGGCATCGGCCCATATTGCTTTAATCATAACTTTTTTGCAGTGGAACTTTCCGAGTCCCGAGTTGCCTATCTATAATTCCGAACGGAATCTGGACCCCCCCCCCCCCCGCACCCCCCACCACCCCGGTTTACTGCAAATACTGAACCGTTAAGCACTTTGCTGCGTGATTTGTGAAAGCAAAGCTGCTAAGAGTTGATAAATCCATTTGGTGGGGAGAGGGAATGGGGGGGGGGGGGTCATAACCACGTGACATCTCTTCAAGGTCCGAGGTGTTGGGTTTTAAACTGGACAGATTTGACTGAGTTGTTTCACTTGGTTGCTCCTCCAAATAAATAGGAGCGCGTTTTGGATTCCGTCCTGGACGATGCCAATTTATGGCATTAAATACCTTTAAATACCACAGTATTGCTTGAACAAACGGTATCTTTCACGTGGTCCTAGTCAGGGATGTTCAGTAAATGATAACCCAAATAGTGATCAACAGAGAAAATTTTTTTTTTTGCGGAATAAACGGATTTGGTTTCGATTTGAGTGAATAAAATGCGTCGACGTGGGGGAATCATGCGCTGTGGGCCATTAATAAATTAATAAATCATCTTTGGAGCTTTGATTGGGTTCATATCTAATCTTCGGTGCCCCCCCCCCCCTCCCCCTTTCAGAGATGCAAGGACAAGTTGAACTCTCTGGCCATATCGGTCATGAACCAGTGGCCCGGGGTGAAGCTGCGGGTCACGGAGGGCTGGGATGAGGACGGTCATCACTTCGAGGAGTCCCTGCACTACGAGGGCAGGGCGGTGGACATCACCACCTCGGACCGGGACAAGAGCAAGTACGGCACGCTCTCGCGACTCGCCGTGGAGGCCGGGTTCGACTGGGTCTACTACGAGTCCAAGGCGCACATCCACTGCTCCGTGAAAGCAGGTGCGTCCTGGGGGGTCCCGCACACGGGGGCAGCACAACATCGAAATAAAGTTTTTTTTTTGTTTTTTTTTTTTTCTTTTTAGTTATATCTAGGAGGTGTGCGAAGAACACCAAAAGCAAAACTGTGGTCAAGGGGAAAAAATGAACAAATAAATCAATAATCCGTTTATTGTCCAATAAATGGACGTAACGGGGGGGAGGTGTCCCCATAATGGTGTAGCCCCCCCCAAAAAAAAGTACAAATATTTCTGATGCCCCGTTAACTCAGTTTCTACAGCCCCGATCAATTATATACCGTGATGATGACAAGGGAAATAAGCACTGAAGTGTCACGTGCGAACACGAAAATCACCGGTATTAATAATTTCAGGTGTCGGTATGTATGAGGTTCAATTAGCGCTGTCCTTATCACTCATCTCGCAGTGGATTTTAATTTCTAAATAAGTCTTTCAAAAACTGAGCAAGTTTACAGACCGAACCGCTGAGAATTCTTGGAAACTGTTGTAGAATTTACTATGGATCACCGTGAATCTTTTTGTTATGAATATGAGGTAAAAATCACAGTGGCGCTCAGGAGCTGGATATGATGCACAATTAGAGGCATTGAAGTGGGCTTTTGATTAATCGATTACTATTCCGATAATTTCTTACTTTCCAGTTTCAAATTTTCTAGAAGTACATGAAATAATAGCACTGCCTGTTGAACCCAATATCCATATACAGCTTTTATAGAGGATAAACTTTCAACTCTTTCAACTCGGTTTGGACGCTTCTCCGAATGGGGAAAAACGGGTTATACACTGAAATATACAGTATGTTCCATATTCATGTGCGCTGCCTGAGGTTTCTGTGAGAACTGGGTGTTCGGTGATGTTACACCGCCCCTCACTGTCTCTGCCATGGAAACAGCAGCAGTTACTCGGGGTGCGTATAATAAATATTATTTCATACACCAGGCTCGCGTGGGTGACTCAGTGTGCTGTGTTGTCAACATCTAAATCGAAATTTCTCAGAAAAAAAAAAATCCTTTTTTCAGCCTGCTTCATAAAGCCAGGGTAGTAGAAATTATTATTATTATTATTATTATTACTATACAATAAGAATAATCAGATTAATACAATGTTTTACATTCTACACCTTTCATCTAAGATTTTTGGGCTGCATGACCAATGTTAAGGTAAAATGCCTTTTTTTAATGAGGCATCCTATACCTTTTGTGAATTACTGATGCCCCCTAGAAGACTGGATGCCCCCCACCCCCACCCCGCTCCCCCTTTGCTGTGTTTTAAAGCCCGTTTGCATCTTCTTATTGCACTAAATCAATGCCACGATTCCCCGCCGCGAGTGGAAGCGAAGGGCACATCCTTCGCTTAGAATGCAGCACACACTCTTTGAGATCATATTGGTGCCGGTGTCATCCGGGGTCGTGTGACTGTACCCAATGGATTCGGCCCGCTGTGCTAAATCTGCTTTTCCAGCGGTCGCCACCTTCCTCCGTGGCCCCGAATCTCATGAGAAGATTAAATGGCGAAATTCCGAGCCGGACGATCCCCTTCTGCAGGCCTCTGTTTGCACAGAGTGTGATCCTAGAGACCGGAATGTGAGGAAGAGTTCTCCCGAAAGCCTGAATTATTGTCATTGGGGCCGAGAACAGAGCAGGCACTGGGGAGGGAGGGGGAGTGGGGGGAGGGGGGGCAGCCGATGACAGTTGGCTGTGAGCGTTAGGAGCCTCTGCCTTCATTTAAAATTCAAATAGACAACTTGAGTGCTTTGGAAGAGTGGCTGTGCTGTGCAAACATTGGCTGCAGTGCTCCCCCCCTCCCCAGCTTTGGAGAGTGTGTGTGTGAATTGGCACATAGGGGTTGCTGCACCTGAGCAAATATGGGAGGGGAGCTGGGAAAAGCGCGTGTGTACGTGTGTGTGTGTGTGTGTGTGTGTGTGCTTTCAGAGAGAGAGGGCCCACACTGCGCCGCATTACAATCACAATGTGGCCCCTTCGTTGGCTTTTAATTAGAGCGACCGGACCGTGTCTTTGCAGGACAGCGGTTCTCACATCTCGGCCAAGAAGGACGTCTGCTTTTTGTAGGGATGAGAACAGCAGCGGTAAACAGCCCCCCTCCACACACACACACACACACACACACACAAATCCAGGATGCCGGTTGCAGCTTTGCTAGTTTTTGGGATATTAATGTATTGGGTTTCATCGACGGGGTCAATGATGAAGAGCGCAGGCCTGACTGGGAGGGGTTTAAATCCGTAGTACAGCGTCATCCATCCATCTCTCCATCGTGTGTCTTCAGTCCCCTAATCCCGCTGAGAGTTTCCCAGTTTTTGAACCTTCATATCCGCAAAGCGCTTTTCCAGCCGAGCGGGCGACGCAGACCTTCCGAAGGAGCGTCGAGGCTCCCGGGGGCCCGGGCTGCGCCTTTCGCTTCCAGCTTCGCCCAAGTTCGCCGACAGCCAACGCTTTCGCGCTTTCTGCTGGACTTATGATTGTGCATCTTTACTTAGCTCTCACCTTTGTCCAGAGATAAGTACTGGGGTGTTACACATGGAATTGCGCACTCATTCATCCCCCCCTCCCCAGTCGTAGAGCGGAGTCACTTTTACTCTGTCAGTCCCGGGCGAGCACCTCGCGCACGCCTACTGCAGCAGGTGGCCAGGGGTTCGAGCCGTACGGCGGGCGTGACCCCGGTCTCATTTCAAAGGCGGCCACTCTAACCACCACGCCCCCTGCTGGCCTCTTAGCTTTACAGGAATGACAGCAACAGCTCGTGACCTTGTCCCGCTCATGTTTTGTTCCATCAGAGAACTCGGTCGCCGCCAAATCAGGGGGCTGCTTCCCCGGCTCCGCCTCCGTCACCCTGGAGGGCGGCGGCAGGAAGCGCGTGCACGAGCTGCGCGCGGGCGACAGGGTGCTGGCGGCCGACGCCCGCGGGAAGCTCCTCTACAGCGACTTCGTGATGTTCGCGGACCGCGACGAGACCACCCGCAGGCTCTTCCACGTCATAGAGACCCGCGAGCCGCGCCGGCAGCTCGTGCTCACCGCCGCGCACCTGCTCTTCGTCCTGGACAACGCCACGGACGCCGTGCACGCCATGCGCGCCACCTTCGCCAGCCGCGTGCGGCCCGGGCAGCACGTGCTGGTGGTGGCGGACGAGGCGCGCGGACGGCTCGAGGCGGCGGCCGTGGAGCGCGTGTACGTGGAGGAGCGCCGGGGCTCGTTCGCGCCCGTCACCGCGCACGGGACCGTGGTGGTGGACCGCGTGCTGGCCTCGTGCTACGCGGTCGTGGAAGACCACCGGCTCGCGCACTGGGCCTTCGCGCCCGTGCGGCTCGTGCACGCACTGACCTCCTTGTTCCGAGCGGAAGAGCCTCGATGGGAACAGCGGAACAGCACGTCGTCGCAGGGGGGCGGGGTGCACTGGTACCCCCAGGTGCTGTACCACGTGGGGCGGTGGGTCCTGGGCGGGAACTCGCTGCACCCCCTCGGCATGCCGGTGACCTCGAGCTGAAGTCACCCCCTCCCCCCCACGAGACTGATGATGAGGGACAGCGAGCGGACAGCAGACACGTGGACGCAGAGCCCCCCCCCCGCCCCACCACCGCCACCGCCGCCGCACCCCACCCGCCCCCCCAGGAGGAGCTGGAGTATTTATTTAAATGACATTTACGTGCGTCCTTTTTTTTTTCAAAGAATAAATGGACCTTCGAGAGCCTTAAAACTTAACTTTTGAATAATTTATTCGCGCGCGCGCGCCCGTCTACTCGCCGCGCGCCACGGACCTCGCGAAGGCGCGCCCGGCTGCGGCCGAAAGCGCAGAATCTATTTTTGTATAATCACTGTCAAAACACAAAGAAAAAAAAGGTGAAAAATGGAGAGGACAAAAAAAGAGAAAGAGAGAGAGAGAGAGAAATGGAGAGAGTTTGTAAAGTCCCGTGCATATGTGCGTCAGACTGTTATATTTTGGGGGTATAAACATTCTTCGTGGGGGGTCCATAAATTATATTTTTATACACAGAATTGTAAATTAGATTTTGACAGATCGTTACTTACTGAATCACGTTTCGTTATTTGAAATAGTGTAAGATACGAGAATATATTTTAATTTAAATAGCTGCAAAGAGTCCTGGAAAATCTTCTGTGTTTTTTTTTTTTTTTTTTTTTTTAAATATTATTATTATTGTTATTGTTGTTATTATTATTATTATTTTCTACACTGGTTATGGCCAAGTGGGACAGATTTCATCTGCCTTCTGTCATTCAGTTTTTTCCTCCATTTCAGTTTTATTTTTGACAGTTTTAAGTGCACATTCTGACCGTTTCCTAATATGATATAGTAGAACAGAACGAGATGTTTCTTTTAATAAATTAACGACTACTGTAAATGTACTAAAATGTATTTTTTTTTTCATATTTTGTAATAGGGAAATAGTTTTATAGAATTAAAAAGGCGCCAGATGCACAGTTTGAATAGTATATATATATATATATGTATATATATATATATATATAAAATACATGAGGTTTCCGTACCATTAACTTTCCAACGGGGCGATATGTCATAAAGGAATGTTTAGAGTTTATTATTTATATGTTTATTACAAAATGAGATAAAGAAATACTCAACTCCCATCTGTTACACGTCCTTGTTTCTGGTACAAAATACTGTGGGCCGGAACCACTGCAGCATTGTTCAGTGGCTATATTAATTATCATTGTATTGCAAATACAATACTTACACTATATGCAGACATACTCTATATATAAATTTTATTGTAGCTAAAAGCCAATTATAACATTGTAGGTAAATGCGCACTGTATTTACAAGACATCACTTCTGTTGTGTTTCTGTGATGTCAGTTAAAATCAGTGGGTTTTGATGGTCACGTGACTGCGGACCACCTGTACAAACACATTGGGTTTCGCAGAACAATATTTACATCGAATCATAACTTTGTGTTAAAAAACAAAAAAAAAAGATTCTGCGGGTAAACAGGCAGGTTTGATGAGATGGATCTTCGGTGATGTGTTGAGAACAGACAACTTTTCTCATGGGCTGCGCGTTCGGAAGTGAGTTCGAATCCGGCTCAGTCTGTGTGGGTTTCTGCCAGGTGCTCCGGTTTCCTCCCACGGTCCACATGTTTCAGGGGAATTGCACCTAGTGTATTTAAGAGTGACTGAACGCGTGTGTGTGACTGCCCTGCGACGCCCTGCGACGCCACACCTTGTGCCTCTAGCAGCGACTATGAAGCGCTGCGACCCGGTACTGTACTATACTCTGCTGTACTGTACTCTGCTGTTTATGCGCTCATTGATCATTTCAGTGACACGTCCTGGCAGTGAAGGATTTAACAGAAAACGTTCACATTTCGTTTCTTCATGGGACCTGTTTAGGTCGCAGACCCCCCCCCGTATAAATTGATCACAGATATGGATTCATTTGAACGAGTTACTGGGGAGCAGGCGGACTTTAACGGATTTTAGCGCGAGCCTACGAAAAAGGGCGATTATATCCCAGACTGTAAACATAAATAAATAACTGAACTGTATTACCACGGTTTCCCGGCGCGCGCCCGGTGTCTCCCCGCGAAATGTGGAGAGGGTCCGTTACATGGAGAGGTGGGAGCTTCTCGCGCGTTTCTTCCAGCACGAGCCCGAAAAGAAAAGAAAAGAAAAGAAAAGAAAAGAAAAGCACGCAGACTGATTCAACAACCTTTGCGCTCCTCGGCCCCAACTTTCCCGTGGATTTTGTAAGCAAACTGAGGGTAAATTCTCTTTGCATAAATGGATTTGGCTCCGGGGAGGGGGGTGGAGGGGGGTCCGCACACAGGCAATTTGTACCGTTAAACCGATCCAAATATTTACACTTAATGAGAACGTCACATGAGTTCTGATTAAATGTGGGCAGTTTTTTTCTTTACCTTGTTATTTACGGTATGATTAAAAATGTGAACATCAGACAGTCCACATTTAGGATAGATGGATATGAATAAATAATAATAAAAAACTAAAATAAAAAACGCATAATAAAGCAAATGTTCTCCTAATATGCAGCTGCGATCCAAGCCCGGTAATATAAGTGTATCGAGAGATGAGCCGCAGTTTTGCTCATTCAACGAACTGAGACGTGAATGTGCGGTGCGAGCGCGACCTCTAGTGGTCAATAAAGGTAGATCATTACATTGTATCATTACTGTACATCTTTTTTACCTTAATTCATTTAGCTGCCACCTCTCTCCAAAGAGACTCACAATGTTAAGTCATTTATAACTAGTCACCTATCTAAGTATTCCTACTGGAACAATTTAAGGTAAGTACCTTACTCAAGGGTACTGCAACAGGAGATGGGATTCAAACCCGTAACCCTTGGGTACCAAGGCAGCAGCAGCACTCAGCACTATGCTACCAGCTACCACATTTAACCACGCAACCAACGTCAACAACCACTTGTCCTGAGCAGCGCCACGGCAAGCTGGAGCCTATCGCGGAAACAGAGGGTGCAAGGCTGAACCGGGAGGGGAAACACCCTGGACGGGAGGCCAGTCCATCACAAGCCACCCCAACCAGGACTTGAACCCTGGACTTGCAACACAGTGGACACCGGCCAAACCCGCTGCAACATTTAACCGTTATCTGGCTATGAACAAACATGCATCACCTTTGTAACACCACAACACCTAGAAAATAATCCAACGGAGATAAGAACCAAGCCAAAACTGTCGACACACACCTGTGTGTTAACATAGTTCAGAGGTACATGTGTCAAAGCTCTTGTCCCATCTGTGGTGTGCGTTCGTCCAATCAATCAATCATTTACATTTATTTAGCAGACACTTTTCTACAAAGCGACTTCCAATGAACTCTGTAGTGTTATGAGACCACACACCTTATTCACTGCAGTGACTTACACTGCTAGATACACTGCTTACACTGGGTCACTCATCCATACATCACTGGAACACACACACTCTCTCTGTCACTCACACACTATGGGGGAACCTGAACAGCACGTCTTTGGACTGTGGGAGGAAACCAGAGCACCCGGAGGAAACCCATGCAGACACGGGAAGAACATGCAAACTCCACACAGACCGAGCGGGGATCGAACCCATGTCCTCTCACACCACCCAGGTGCTAGGAGAAATCAATCAATTAATTATCTACCTATCCTAAAGACACAGAGGAGCAATGTTCACCATCCTGAGAGGTCCTTTAACGAGTTCTGTGGATCTTCGACATGCAGAATATCTAATACACAGAACAAGGAGGGGGTGGGGGGTTGGTCAGTAAAGAACTGCAATGAATATATGTCAAACGAAGGCTATTTTGCTTACCTGCTGACCCAGCTTCCACATTGGGAGAAAAAGTGCACTTCTGATCCTCTGAGAGAAGATACTTCCAGAAGACTCTTCTTAGAAGGTACAAGGAGATTCCACCGTACCTTCTGGAAACAGGGCGTTTGAAAACATTTTGCTAATGTGTCTCACCAAGGAGCTTTTCTTAGTCTTATAGTAGAGCTGCGATGATATGAAAACTTGCTTGGGGTGGGGGTGACAAATGTCATTACACTGATTTACCTATTTATAAAGCAGGGTAATTTCACTTCATCACTCCAGGCAAGGTGCCTTTATCAAGGGTACTATCGCAGGAGGTGGGAGTCAAACCTGGCTGTGTTCATCAGTCCTACAATGGAAAAGCAGGGGCTCTAAGTACCACGCCACCTGCTGCCCAAGTGTAACACTTGCCTATAAAAACCAATTAAAGCAAAGTCATTATGTAGCTTTCAAAATGGAAAAATTCTCCACTCTTCGAGTAAAATGCAGCACAGGCAGATTGGTTGAAAAATAACAGCATCGCCTTGGAGTAGGAAGGTCAGCGAGCCGCTGTCCACAATAGCGTTTGGATGACACCGAGCCACAGATACATGACACATCCTGCGTGTAACAGCAGCGGAGTGTGTCGAATTTGAGCTCCAGTGTCTTCCATTGAATTACTTCTTTTGGAGGAAGGATCCATAACATATTCAATACAACATCCTTGAAATTAGCAAATTTTGAAACCAGGTTCTAAGCACCAAATATTCCAATACCTTTTAGGTCCTGATGCTTTCTATCATGTTCTGGCACCTTCTAGAATCTTCCAACGGCTGCTACATTTGTGCTTTTCTGGAAGCTTCCAGCGCAGAGTAACTTTTTTTTGTTAATGGCATTTAAAATCTTTCAATATAGTGTTCCTTATATGTGAAAGTAAAAATTTTTAAATTCTTGAAAAATTTCATGAAACCAGTGAATGCAAGACACTCCAGAAGAACTAGTGGTATTTCTAATCGGTAAACTAATCATAATACAAAAATCTACAATTAACTTTGGAAAATTCTGTTGCATTGTGTTATAGCAGATGGTTTTGGACTCATTTATGGAGCTGACAGGAGACCAGGAGAGAAATGGGTCTGAACGAGATTGGTTTGGGACCCTTGTCTGCTGGAGGGATTCAGCAGCTCTGAGGGACTGAGGAAGCTCTTTCTTCCACATTGGGACCAAAACTGAGAACCTGCTGACTTTAAATGTTGGATCCCTTGTGAGAGAGAGTGCCAGAAGTAGAGATCAGTGCACTTGCTAGGGTATAATGAGTGATCAGATCCTGTAGGTGCTGGGGTCAGGGTCCTCCGACTGTTTTAATGTCATTAATTTACAATGCAGGTAAAGTACCATCTCAAAGGGTTCAACAGCAGTGCCACTACTGGGACGTAGTAGTAATTGCAGGATGGGTTCTGCCACACTGCCTGACACATGGGTGCACATTGCCCCCCACAGTCACGTGTAAACAGTTTGGGGACACGACCACACTGAGCACATGAAGAGCAGAGACCCAGCAGCAGGGCTGCAACACACATTTTAATGTAATTGATTCTTTGAGCAAAGGAGCCCTCACATTCCACGCTCAAAACCTCCAAAACACTCAAAGTATTAGGTTACGGTAAAACATGACGATCCAGAAAATTCAGAAAGCGTGGTTTGTTTCAGGTCACTAATACACAACAAGATCATTTTCACTGTTTCAGTTCAGGGTAGGTACCTTGTTTAAGGGCAACTACAGCAGCAAAGGGATGTGCGTCAGGTGTCAACCGACAGCCAAGCCTAGGGTTTTCTATCACAAAAACCCCACGGAAACGTGAACCAAGCGACATTAACGCTCCTCATGATGGCTAAGACGGTGTTAAATTGGCCCAATGGGCAGCAGGAGGCGGAGCCAAATTGTCTGCAATTAAGGATCACATTTTGAAATCAGTAAGAGAAGCTTCCAGTCACTGCAGGATGACCATGTACCCTGTCACAGCTCTGTTCCACCAATAATTTCGGGGTCTCATTGAATTTATATTGACCTGGGACTCTTGTGTCTGGCTGCGTATGTCTCCGAGTCAGATTCTGTCATGGACTGGGGTTGCATCCATGGTGTACCCTACATCACCCCCTTCCGGGATAGACTGGACCCCTCCGAAGAAACTACAAGAGCTGCCCCTTCTCCTCAAAAAGCACCGCTGCAGAATTCCACTTGGACTTTGGCCGTTCGACCTGTTCCGTCTCGTGAATGGCTCTCCACAGGCCATCTGAGGATAACCTCAATTAATAGACAAACAAATGGACATTTAGAAGAAAAAAACCTTTATTTTTCATGCAGCGATGACACTTCTCACATTGACAAGCATCGTGACAAGCAGCGTGTTTACAATTTCAACTGCATACATGAACATCACTTTCCAAACATCTCTCACATATTGTGTATCATAATTGGTGGTTCAACTCTGTCCGTTCACTTAGGAACGCATTTCTTCTCGTTTTACACCTCGTCACTCAGCAGGATATTGAGTGACTGGTTTTGCAGTTTAAGGACAGATCCCCTCCCAAGTTTTTGGACAATGCTGACACGCATGGTGACCCAACAGCGGAGTCTCTCTTCTACCCCAACCCCGTGAGTGACTCAAGACAAACCCGAGTCAAACAGTTCCTCTGACAGAGAGGCTCGACATTGTGCTGAAAGCCTGGGCGCCGTCCACCACTTCCTTCCCTTTGGCTAACAAGAGAAAGGCCGTCACAGCACCTATTCAACACACAACGGGTCGGTTTATTTCACAGGCATGTAGACCGCATGACCCCCCCCTCGACAGCCTGCTTCCTGGTCCCTCCCCCTCCCCCCCCAAAGCAGAGAGGGACTGGCAAAGTGTGGTTATAAGGTCCTGGGACGGGTTAGTGGGACACGCTGCCCAATGAAGGCACAAGAGGGAGAAGATCGATCAGGTTGCCTCCAGCGGACGACAGCCTGCAAAGTAAGAAGTGTTAAGTACTGCTGATGGCCATCAGGGTTCCTGGGGGAGGGGAGGGCACCAACCTGCGAAAGAAAGAGGCACATTAACTTCAGGAGACATCGTCGACACGGCACCATGCAGACGCCGCCCTGTCCCAAGCCATCGGCTCTAGGGATGGGGAGAAATAACAAAAATAAGGTCTGAGAAGGTGTACTTGCGAAGGCAGTCGCTGTAGGAGAGAAGGGTTAGAACCTGAGCGGTGCAACGCAGCCCTGGGAACAGCACAATTCTATCCCCAATGTTCCGGAAAACACACATTCACGGAACACGACAACCTCGAAAGCTACGCTGCACAAAATGGTTCTGCTGCGTTACATCGTACTGGATGTCCAGAAGACACAGTGCAGCCCCAGCTCAGATTACCTTTGACTCCGTGACCAGCAGCTTAATTTCACACAACTCCAAATGAATCCAATTTTTGTGCAATTTTACCCGTAGCATTTGACACCCTCAAAAAGATGGAAAATGGACCAAAAATCAACAGAAAATCAAAACAAATCAAAACCTCCCTGGCTTGAAATAAACCAGCATACCCGAAGTTCAGTAATTAAAGGTCTTTTTCTACAAAGCAAACACTTCCGTTAAGGTACAGAAATGGTCCGGAATATCTTAAGGATCAGCTTTCAAAGAAACGTCACCAATTTAGTCATCCTGTTACAGGATAACCCTACAAACACACTTGTGTTGATGACATAAAATCTTCTTAGAAGATACCAGGAGATTCAATATGAACCTGGATTTCCTTCATAAGCAAATGCTTATTATTTACGCTCACACTGTAGCTAGCAGTAACAAATACATATCATAATCCACAAGATTCATGAGTTAATTCACACAACACACAAACATCAAGACATTTCGTAAAACATTTAAAGAAGTCCTATGGCAGGTGAATTTGTGCAAGAACCACTTATAAAACCAAAAAGGAGAAAGTAGAACAACTACTAAACCATGAGGGGTGGGGGATGGGTGGGAAAAATTTGACTGTTAAAGCGAACAACAAAAACAAAAATTGATAAAAACACAGCAGTTCTGCCATGATCACTCCTTCACAAGGTGTGTATGAAAGGCTTACAGTGCAGGACATTCATCACACATTCAGTTGCTATCGTTTCGGCTATGAAACATAAACCAGCTTCACAAGGCCATCTGATGCGACGCCTCGGGCCACATTTGCGCCCGTACCGTCACCGAGATGTCAAGATTCGGGACCGCTGCACGCTACAAATGACATTAAACACACACACATTGCAGTGGGAGAATGTGAACAGAAGCAGCTACCTGTTTCCAGTTCAGTACATGTCCTTCTCAATGGCACAAGCAATACAGTCTTTTTTTTCAGAACAGATGGAACCTTTGCTTTTCCATAGGGGGAGGGGCATGGTGAAAAGCCAAAGAAAAGGAAGGGAAAAACAGAGAAAAGATAAAGAGGTGAAGGACTCAAACAGATGAAAACGGTGGTGCAAATTGGACCTTAACACAGAAAACA
This sequence comes from Scleropages formosus, assembly GCF_900964775.1. Lineage (NCBI taxonomy): Eukaryota > Metazoa > Chordata > Actinopteri > Osteoglossiformes > Osteoglossidae > Scleropages > Scleropages formosus. The sequence continues at coordinate 28,539,471 of NC_041814.1, read as the reverse complement.
CACAAATAGTCAGTTAATAAACAAAACACTTGCTCCTCATACACTCCAGATGTCAGAAAAATCAGGCAAAATCTAAACTGCTTCAGTCAAACCTCCGCTAAAGGTAAACAAAACGCCAGTAGCAGCATCTTTATGTAAAATGTTTACTTAACCGATGCAACAAGGAAATGTACTTAACGGACTGGCAGAGAGAAGGTGGACACGTGTAAACTCAGGGTTCGAAACAGGGATGAACTGAAACATTCGGAAAATCCAACTCCTTTTCGGGTTTTTATTTACACGAGTGAACTGATAATGGTTGTCCCGCATCTTAAAAATAAGCAAACTCCAGTTTGAAACAACAAATGGGACTGTCTGTGTAGTGAGGAAATGTACGCTATCAACAAACGTCATGCTTGAGCTACTCTTAACTTCGGAACATGTAAGACATTCACAGAAGATGAGCTTCACAAATTCAAAGAAAATTTTAAAACCATACTTTTGATAAGACAGTATGCCCAAGTAGCGTAAACACGGACGGTGTGAATTACGCAAACACTGATTTAAATGTCACATCACGTGTGGCCCAAGAGACCACACACGCCTTGGTGAAGTTCGACAGTCGGGAATTCGGCAACGGTGACGTGATTTTGTCTCATTCCAGTTTCTGTGGTGGAAAAATTACAGTTCGTACTGCATGTAGTTCTAAAACTGTATCGATGTTACAGTTATCATACAGTGAACAACCACCAATTTGAGGAAGACACACAGGAAGTGTCTAAATGTGTTGTAGTGTTGTAGTAGTGTGTAGGAAACAAGCCCCAGGTTCCGCTCGGCTCTTTTAGGATGTTCATTAGCGGACCCTGCCGCATCAAGCATGGGTCGCCCTGCAAAGGGTGCGAATCCGCACCATCTATATCTTTACCTAAACCTTCTGATACGATGGGAACGTTTATCCTGGGACATAATGAAAACGCATTTCACAAAATCAAACCCGTCAAAACATTTGCATCTAGTTATCAAATGTTATTGTGAAAGGTTAACGAAAAGAAGCTGTAAAGGAGGCAGGACAGTAAATGTGTCCACTAATAGAAACCAGGAACAAAGGTAAAGAATCTCATATGGTGAGCATGTAATTTTGGTTCAAGAACTCAAGTTTAACCCAGGAAGCACAGGAATATACTTTTTGTACTCCCTTAAACAAAAATATGCCATTGACATGCTTGTCTTGACAGATGAGCTCACACACCAACTCACATAAACACGCTAGTGAAAAAACCAGCCAAAGAATTAGAGGGGAAAAAGATTTAAAAGAAAATGACACTACGAACAATTTAAAGGATGTAAGTGTAACAAAAAGCGATGTGTCAATTCAGTTTCCGTAAATATGTAAAGAAGTGAGTTTGTACTGATCCACTGAGTTTTCCGCCATGTGGTGCTCCTGAACTGACCTCAGGTGCAGAAACAGTTGAGCCACATGCATTTAACATGCAGGAAACAAACCTGAAGATGCAAATCCAAGGAGTATAAGTCAGAGTGGCTAAATGACATTACATGACACCCAGAAAGAAAGGGTTAGCATGGTAATTCCAAATGCAGAAATGACCAGACGACCACAGAAGAACATTGCGGAAAAGGCCCAACAAGTTCCAGCTCCAGTCAGTGATGTGTTTACGAATACTTATTTTAGAACAAAACCGAGTAACTAAAAACCCTTGTTCTCGGGACACACTCATACCACGGGGGAGGGGACTGCAGCGAAATCTAAATATATGTAAGCAAGATAAATCCTTGCAAAATACTTGTTTATCGTTTGTGACTGACATTCAAATTTCAGATGAGATATTTGGCCAAATTCATGCTTAAACACACGAAGCGCAGTAGTGGCACACTGTCTTATCAAAATCGGAGCTTTTTCTTAGTGCTAAACCAAAACAATTACATTTTGCAAATATTAATTGCCAGCAACAGCATTATCGCTCACTATGGGTACAGGGTAAGATCTTACAAATACACATGTTCTCCACTAGGTAGTGCTACAGAAAAGTACAAACTATTTCACAACAGCGCAAGGGTCAAGCAAGGTGACCTTTTTAGAGACTATTAAATACTACCACCTACAGGACCTAGATGGTATTGTCGTAAGGGACAAAAATGTAAAAACGGCAAGAGCCTGATCTCACATCATAACATTATTGTCCCCCGTGAAACCTGCATTCTCAAAATGAGCAGTCTCCCCAAACAAAAGAAAAGTTTGAAAGCTTTCCACCGTAAAAGCGACACCTCCACATGGTTCACTTCATCGAGCGGTGGTATCACAGGAAATGTCAAAAGATGGGAACAACCATTATCGAGAGCGAATCACAGTCTGTCGTCGCTGCGCGTGGCAGTCTCGGTGTCACAGAATCACACCGTTCCCTGTGTGTATCACCCCAGGGCTGCCAGACACACGGGCTATGAGGACAAAGATCAGCGGCCCGCGCTGTGTGGCCCGTCTTTCAGCAGCAGCGGGACGAAGTTCAGCCAAGGCTCCGCCATGATGTCCCAGCAAGAAGCGACCGCCTTCTGTCGGCATCACGTGGATCGACCTCGTTCCGCTCTCAGTCTTCCTCCGTATCACTCTGGCATGGCCGATGAGCCCGCCCCCGAGCTCAGCCGTCAATCAGCGAAACATCGATATGCGACAGATCTATCATGTGCCTGCACAGAACAGCGTTTAGAAGGTGTCAAGCAGACGGCAGCACTGCCAACCCGAGATCATGTCAACCGCAGCAGTAGCGCAAAGCGGTGCTCTGGCAGACACAGGCGACATTACCTGTGGAAGCTCTGCTGGAAGCTGTATGCATGCTGCGGGTTGATGAACTTCGCGATGGCTTTCCGTTGGTGGGGCAACATTTTGAACATCTGCGACAAAAAAGCAGTTGTCTTTAAGGGACCAAAAGGAGGTGGAAGAGCTGCCAACTTCAACTTTGCCCTCAGGCACCGAAGTTAAGCAGGATAGTTTCTCTATTTTCTAGAAATAATAAAGCAAACCATTCAAATGATCAAATAAAAAATTTAACAGTGCAAAATGGAGGAACTGTATGTTTACAGTCAACCAAATGTCTGCAACGTTAAAAAATTAGGATAATAAATATTTATGGTGTTACAAGTAAATCAATATACATATGTAATTAAGAATTTTTACAAGGGCATAAATAAGAGAATGAAACAAGATTTTCAAAACCAAACATGTCAACTTCTGCAAGCATGTCTTGACAACTGTGACAGGAGAAATGCAAAAACAGCGCACTACTGACAGTCTACAATCCCAGCAGGAAAAAGGTCAGAAAAACACAGATTAAAATGTACAGTGAACTAAACTGATGTTACAGTATTATAAAACAGTACACAGTACATCAATGATCAGACAAGAGCTGCTACTCTGATTTTAAGCTGAATTTTAAGTTTCCTACATTTTTGTGCTAGTACTAACCATGTCAGTTATAAATATTAAATCATTTTACATGGACCAACCTGGCTCACGTAAGAAACAATTTTCCGAAATGAAATTTCCAAAGCATTCCAGGAAGACCAATAAATTTTAATTCTTATAAAAATTTGAAATTCATCTCAGGACGTGAACACGGTAGCGAAGTCATTACTAAAACTGAACTATAATGAGTACAGACTACAGAGATCATTTCCAAGTGAAGAAACATTTTCATAAGCGGCAGAGAACCAAGAACCAAAAGTGCAAAGAAGAGTCGTGGGTCATCGGTACGCAACGAGATGCATTCGGAAGCTTCCAAATGCTGCACGTCAAACTAAGACGCATTTGCCGTTTCAGCTTTTGGCAAGGCATATGAATCGCGCTGCTCTCTCGACCTCCGTCGCCTCAATGCCGAGAGACGGGGCAGACCCCCGGGGCACTGAAGGCACCCGATCCTCGTGACAGCAGTTGAGGACAGTCCAGTTGACCCATGACAGGTTAAATTAACTGAGGAAAAGCTGCCACTTTGTGTATGCATCTCTGTTGTGTGTGTGTGAGAGAGAGAGAGAGAGAGAGAGAGAGAGAGAGAGAGAGAGAGAGAGAGACACACACACACCCCCCTACCTGGATGGGCCCAATTGACATGAGCAGGTTCTTCAGCTGGACGTCAGTAGTTGAGGAGGACAGGCCCTCAATGGACACCCCGCACAGCTGGTTCTCCGGGGGTCGTGCAGTCTGCCTGACGGCCATGGGTCGGGCACGGCCACGCCCCACCTGAGCTCCACCAGATGCCCCTCGACCACGCCCCTGCACAGCAAAACAACCACCTTCAGACATCGGTGACTTCGATAAAGGAATAAAAAGCGCTCGACTTCACACAGGCTATAAAGAAACTGGTACGGTGCAGCACAGGAGCACAGAGGTGATGCCACTATTAAAGGGGCAACTGTTGTACCCTCAAGAAAGGCATTTAGCGCCAACTTCAGCAAGCTCATTTGAACTGGCATAAACAATGTAACTGCATGCTGTGAAATCCTGTATGGGAGAGTCACACGATTAATTCAGCCTTAAAGCACTACAGCAGTGACTGTTCACTGCACAAACTGTCTATACAGCTCATGAAACTGGTTTGCAACTTCATTTCTAAACTGAAGTCAGTGTGTAACCTGCACAACTAATACAAGCAAATGCTAATGTATAAGCAAGTTTAGCCAAAGGTTTCGGTGACCACCATTTATACTGTCCTCTTTATCCAATGGCCCACCTGCAAAAGTAAAGAATCTGACAGATTCACTTTTCCAACAGAGTTGAAAAATCGTGCAGCCAACAGCATGCAATAGCATGTAGGGAAGTGGGGGGGTGCCCTGAGCACAAACACCCGCACCCCATTCCTCTTTGCAAACATGGCAGCCATTCAGTGCTCTTTTCTCACCATATTTGCTCATGTTTTCAATTTCATTTTTGTAGCAATGCTCATGCTTAGCCTCCCCTTACAAGAGCAGCAGCAAAGAAGCCTTTGTCAAAGCCAGAGAATACCAACAGTACAAGACAGAAACGTCATGTAAAAGGCCCAATTCCCTCACCACTGTACCACCTACTGGCCAAAACACGTCTGAACAAAGCACTGAGCCCTACTCTAGCGGAACTATGCAGTGGGACACGAGACACTGTCATGCACTGACACGGTGCATGTGGACCAACCCGGTTCTGCAGAGGGGCCCCTGCAGAGCCTCTGCCAATGTGGGGAGTGAGCTGCTGCAGGTTCTGCTGGTGAGGCTGTAGCTGTGGCAGGGCGGCAGGACCCACAGTGACTTTCCTTACGGGGACCTGGCGGAGCTGGGGGGGCGGCCGTACCCGATGCTGGTGTTGCTGCTGAAGCGGGGGGCCGACATCGGCATTTGCTTCACCTCCCTGGGGGCACAGACCACAACTTTGCTCAGTAACACTTGTCAATCAAGCCTGATCAAACAGGTGGCATAGTGGTTGGCGTCACCGCTCTCAACTCAAAGAATGTGGTACTCACCCCGAGTTGCTGCAGTTAAAACACAAAAATTACCCAGCTGTATATGACTAAATCACTAAGTCTCAACACAGTGGGCTGCTTGGGAGAAAAGTGTTTGTTAAATAATGACAGTGCGAGACAGTCGAGACACTGTCAGACTTTCCCAGTGCTTCCCAGCAAACACCAAAATTCATGACATCTCAGGTGCAGAAAGTCAGCGGCATCAAGACAAACAACTGGACACAGATGGAAACGACAAAACCCCAAATGCTGCAGTATGATGCCAAAGACTGGCACACTCGCCCCCCCCTCCCAGCCCCAGTCATCTGAAAGGCTGGGTTTGGTCCAGCTGCCTGTCCAAAGTGATGCTCTGGGCCCTCTCCACAGACTCCGCTGCGGGACATGTCTGTCACTGCGACGTTTTCATTTACACACACACATACACAAACAATGCTGTGGCATGGGACCTCTTCCCTCTTAAAAACATTTTACAGATTCACTGTCTGCAGCCAGGTAAACGGACTAATCCTCATCGGCAGGAACCACAGCCCCGGATTACACCCGTCCGATGCTAAGCGGCATTACGATGGAGTGACATCACTTGATACCCCCTCGATTCATCTTCCATCCAGGCTTTGTGCTCCCGTTACCCCCTATTATTCCTTCTGAAAAATTAATTTCCCTTATCTGGAGCTAAGCTTCCCAAATCCAAATCCGCCAAACTGGCAATTCTTTCTTCACAGGTATTATGGAGCAGCCCCATCACCCGCCCCCCCAAACAAAGCTTGCCGTGAAAGATTAATTGCATGTCTCGGAGTGACATTAAATTTGCGCACACCTGAAAGATGGCTGACATGCGGCTGCTCGTTGGGGAGATAACATTGTCAGTCTGGCCGAGGGTGACGGCGGAGGGGCGTCCCACGGTAGCATCGAGCGCAGATCTGCCTCGGCACCCCCCCCAGCCCCCTGCTCGCATGTCTCCAGCAGCCTTCAGGCATCTGCGCGCAGGTTTCTATTAGTGCTGACAGCGTGCTATCTTCATCGACAGCATGAGCTGCGCTCCTGTGCATTGTTCTCTGGGCGATTGCGAGATGGTGGTGGTGTGTGCGCGCACGCACGCATGTGTGAAGGGGGCTGTTCCAAGCACAGCTTGACAAGTGAAGCCACTTTGGGTTGAAAACCTGCAGATGAAATCCTTTCCACAGCTCTCTCAATTTGGACAGCAATACAGGAATTAAGGCTGTCGCAGTCATTTGTCAGAGAAAAGAAATAAAATTTAATAAAAAGGACAGAAATCCACAAGTGAAATATCATATAGGTCTTCTGTGTCTCTTCCTCCTGCCTTAAATCCCCTGAAGGAGAGACACCCCCTGGTTCCTAAGACTGCATCGACCTTTAAGCGATACGCACTTCACGTTTCACTCTGCGGATAAATGTCACTATGCTTAGTTAACGTCTAGCACAACGCGTGCTTTTTCGGCGCCGTGACGACGGGGTCGCGTGCAGCTGGAGCAGGGCCTTCTTAGACAGACCGATCAATTCCCCCCTGTGTCAGAGAACAATTAAACGAGCTGGACAGGATACAAAATTAAAATCTGCTGACCATAAATTGTAACACAAGCACCCATCTGTGTGACATCAACAACCACTTGGCCAATACAGTGTCCTGGTGATCGAGTCCATCCGAGAAACACAGGTTACGAGGTGTGCTACACCCTGGATGGAATACCAGTCCACCAAACAGCCACCACACACAGTTATTACATCACACATATTAAGGACAAGGTAGAGTCATCAATTCACCCGAAACATGTTGCTGGACTGTGGGAGGAAAGACAGGAATATGACAAGAACACAGAGCCCACACAGACGGAGCTGTACTTAAGGCGACGCTGAAGCACACAGGTCGGAAGCAGTGAGGTACTAGCACTATCTGAACAACGCACAACTCATCACGTTGAAGCCCAATACCCTGATCCTGTCTACACATCCCTTCATTGCCAAGACCCTGTTATATTTGTGCTCAAGGGCACATTTAGTTGGGGGCAAAATGCAGAGTTAGTCACAGGCAGTAGAACCTCACGTACCCCTCCGAGCAGTTTGACCACGCGGACCTTCTGGGGCACCTGCAGGCCTTCACGTCCTCCGGAGTTTGCCCGTTGCATCACAGTCCTCTTCACCCCAGGTTTGAGTTCATGAGGCCGTAGTTGGGCCACAACACCCGGCACCTCCCTTCCTCCCTGCGGTTGCTGCTGCTGACTAGGAACGGGTGCTAGAGAGGAGTAGGCCTTGCTGAGGTTCTGTGGGTTCTGGAACTGGGGCCCCTGTCTCATGGGGCCCCTGGCCTGCTGTGGGCTGATCCCAGGGCCCTGCTGCTGCTGGGGTCTTATGTTGTGCTGGGGGGTACTAGGCCAGCACTGCACTGGGGGCTTGTTCAGGAGCAAGCGAGCCTTCACATTGGGCCTGGGTGTGGCAGCAGGGGCAGGGCCGCCGGGTGGCACGGCCTGCACCGCACCATTAGCGGATGGTGCCTGCTGGGGCTGGGGCTGAGATGTGTGGAGCTGTGCAGCTGTGGGCTGGGGTGCCTGCGCCTGTTGCGCCTGCTGCTGTTGAGCTGTGATGCGCTCCAGCAGCTCTTTCTTTCTCATCCCAGCCTGCAGCTGTCTGCGCAGTTCCTTCCGTTTGAGGATCTCCTCGCGCAGACGTTTTTGCTCCTCAATCTTCAGCCGGTACAGCCTCGTTTCCTCATCCTCCTCTGGGTCCTGAAGTGAAGGGAACCCAGACAAAGGTGGCCTAGTTAGCATCTCAAGCCAACTCACCATGCAGAGAGTTTGAAAAACAGCACCAGGGCAGCGGTACAAGGGTTGCGGAATGGTTACAGAAGGTACAGAAGGTCAGTGCGTTAATCTCGGATTGATCTGAAGACACTCCTAGCGAGCTGAACTGGCTACGGTTATTGATCTGCTGCGCTGGACCCCAGCAGCCTTATTTACAGCATAATGAGGTCTAACGAACTGCATGACCATGACCTTTTGGGGCTGTACTCCATCTTGGGAACGGCAAGTTTTAGGGTGGCTCACCTCAGGCTCCGCCTTCAGAGCAGGAGGAGCAGCGGGGGTCTCTGGCTTGGCCTTCTGGACCATGGGCTTCTCAGGTGGCCGGCTGGCAATGGGCGGAGGCTCGCTTTTAGGCTCAGGCTTAGCTGAATGCTGGGGGCCGACGGTGCTGACACTAGTAGGGGCCACTGGAAGCTCACGGAGGTTACTGTTGCGCTGGAGGGCCTGGACTTGCTGGATTGGAGGCTTGATCACATTGGGGGATGGAGAATTCTGTGTGGGACACGAACCCTGAAGTTCACATACTGCTTACCACACCATGAGGAAAAGCACTCAGATCAAACTGCAACCACTAACACAAAGTTGTGCAGATAAGCAGAGATGTAAATTTTCATAAGGAACGGTAAGACAAAAGATCTGTATGGGTACGGGAATAAATCTGACAGTCCAATTGGCCACTTGTTACACTTAAGAGTTTTTAAAACCCAAAATGCATATCTGTCCTCAGTACAAAGAATTTCTGGCAGAACACTGGGCAGTGAGGCTATACAATAGTTGCACAGTAGAGTAAAAATACTGTGCAATACAGCAGGGTAAGGTACACAACCACTGACCATTCAGAATATGGTACTGGTTGGTAGTAGCCAAGTTGGTCTCAGGATCCAGTGATGATCAGATGAGGATACAATGAACATGCAAAAGCACATTTTAAAAATGTACATTTCTTCAAAGCAGCGGTTAGGATTAAACCTAAGCAGTGGGTCAAACATTAGAATATACAATAACTTTTTACTGTTAAAGAGCAGAAAAGTGTGTCTAGTTATGCTGCTGCGGGGGGAGGAGGGGGGGGAGAAAAAAAAAAAAAAAAAAAAAAAAAAAAAAAAAAAACCCCATATGAGCCTGAGCTTCAGGTCTGACCTGAACACAGATCAAGGAAACCAACTTTTACAACTGTAAAGCAAGGGGCTACTGAGGGAGAGAAAAAAAAAAAAAAAAAAAAACCAATTTAGCAACCCTTCTTCAGTGTCGATAAACACCTCCGGGTCTAAACCAGCAAAGTAAGAACCTATCACAGTATAGTGCATCACCAGCAATGACCAGCTAACTTCCTCAGTTTTTGACAAAACTGCAAATTATATTCAAACAGCATCATACATTTCTGTTTTTACGTTTCAGGGACACAAAATGACGGATGGATTGGGAGTCGGGTCAACTAATCAACATCTTCTGAGCGCTAAGTATTAACACAGCATGACTCCAGTTGCGATGCGACTGTTTAAACTAGAGGATCTAGGAAAAGAAGAAGCGATAACATCAAGACAACACGCAGGACTCTAAATTTGGGTGTTGGGATGCCAGGTGTATGCAATACACCACACACACACACCTATTGTTGCCCCCTACATTTGAAAGCCACTCTTTCCTATCTAGAAATTAAGACCCAACAGGCTACATTATGGATTCAGAAAAAAGGTTGGCTACAGTTGGGAATGATCGGTATCCGGCTTGCAATTACCATCCTAGGCTTAATGAGGCCCGATCTCATCGAAGGCCGCTGCGCCCGGGGCGGTGGCTGAGGGTGGTGGCGGAGCGGAGGCTGGACGCCGTGCGGTGGCTGCCGGAAGGGAGGCTGGAGCTGGGTGTGGCCCAGAGGCCTCAGCTCGCCCAGGTGATGTGGAGCGTGGTGCTGGGGGGCCTGGAGTTGGGACTGCGGGAGCGGAGAGGGCAGGTCCTGGCGCTGGTGAGGGTGCTGCTGCTGGTGCTGCAGGGGCTCGTGGTGCTGGGGCTGCCCATGTGGTGGAAGGTGCATCATGCCCTTCAGAGTCGGAGAATGAGGAGACACACAGACATCATTTAGCAACTGGACTGACTCAGTTCAAAGGAAATACAACAGGGTCTCTCCCGGGTCTGTAACCTGCACTCTAAGTTCATTTATCCCTGCTGCTTAGCCATGAAGCCGCCTGCTGCCCAGACAGACACAAAGACCAAGAGGGACCCGTCATGTCCCTCCACCAACATCTCCATGCTTTGTGATGCTGGCCGCTTTCTGGCGCGCTTCTCCTCCCTGCGTTTCGCATCTTCTGCATTCAACGCACACTTTCAGCCTCGTCACACAACATAATGCAGCAATTTGCCCTTTCGTCACATAACCTTTTGTCATTTCTTTGTCCATTTAGAAAGCAGAAAGCAGGACGCCAGGGAACCCAGCGGGGAGGTTCTGAATATTAACACAGATATAAAACCTCACGGCGGTCGGGCGCCACGACTAATATCCTCATTTACATGATAATGATAAAATTAAAACGCCAAAACAATTGCTAAATTGGCACATGAATAAAAATGCAATCAAGAGCGAATGGCTGCAACACTACTGACACAGGTGAAGGACAGAATGAACCATACGAAAAGCAAGATTTTGGCCTTTCCAGTGTAAACAATCTCCTCAGATACAGAATTTCACCCCAGCATTGGGACAAATGTATTTTAAACCCAGTGTTTTGGTAACAAGGAACTACAGTTCCCACCTAAATGTCACGCCACTGCTAAATGGGGGTGTGTCATAGCTGCACCGGACCAATTTCAATTCCAATAAGTAGCGAACTGACAGCGCCAGTCATTGAACAGTATAACCCATATGTGCGCTTAAATAAAAACCGAGCACTAGAGGGCACTCCAGTCTGCAACTTTAGATCTACCAGTACAATCAAACTGAACAAGCTGGAGAAGAGGACTAACTTGTCTCAGATGCCGTCCCAAACCCACGATGCCTCATTTAGTAAGGGACTTCTCTGAAACTGTGACAGACGCAAAAGCATATTAAACTTTTAAAGTAAAGAATAAAGCTTTTCAGGTGATGGTGGACTCATTCATACACAAAAAATGTTTGGGCCCCCTCAATCCCTCTCTCCTAAGGGGCTGACCAACAAGAACCAAGATACACAGCCCTGGAGCGAGAGCTTGTGAAGATAGACCAAAGAACAAAGCATGGCAGTGGTGTGTGCTGTAGGACGACTGTGTTCCACTTACTCTCTGCCATACCTGCATGCCGAAATGCATGTGCTGCGGTGCAAAGGGTGGGCCCTGCTGGGGAAACTGCTGCTGGCGAGGAGGCGCAAAGGGCTGCCGGGGTGCCGGGGGCCCGTGTTGCCCCAGGGGGCCCTGCAGGGGCGGCCCGGGCCTGGGGGGTTCCCGTTGGAATATGGGGGGTGGCTGATGCTGCTGTTGCTGAGGCATAGGCTGCTGCTGCAGACCGCCGCCGCCTGGCTGGTTGAAACCCATGACACCCTGGCCGGGTAAAGCGTGCCCATGGCTCATCAAGGGGGCGGGGCTCTGCTGGTCAAACATGTGCTGACCTGGGAACCTTGGCTCTATCAATTGGGGATGTGAAAGGCAGAAAGGGAATGATGTGGGTCTCAACCACTAATAACCACTCTAAACATTTTAGAGAAGCAAGAGCTAAAAGGTACAGGAAAACACAAGAAAAGTTCTCGTGCAACACTTCAGGCAGCCTTGAGTGAAGTCAAAATTGTTAGTCAACCAAACACTTGTTTACAGGTTTTCTGTTGACAAACAGCAAGAAGCCACACCCATTACTATAGGAATCAGCATGGATCTCGGTGTGCTACAGGGCGAAGCATGCTCTTGTGGTGAAACAGCATATCTTTGCTTCTGAGAAAGTGCTGCAGGGAAGCTGAGTGCAAGGTACACCTCAGACTCACCACTGATGAAGAAAGGCTCTCTCTCCTGGGGCAGTAAGGGTGCCCCCCAGGGCTCAGGGTGGTGGGGCCTCTGTGGAGGAGTGAAGTTGCGAGGAATATGCTGCTGAAAGTCCGCTGGTCCCTAGAGGAGCGAACAATGGAGAAAGTCACAAGGGGGTGGACCCAAAAGTTCTGAACTACTCCTCCTGACCGTACCAGAAAGTTCTGCTTCCTTCTAGATTAGCAAACAGAAAAAACAGTTCAAGTGAGTTTGCGCAGCAAAGAATGTACCGATTTACATGACACTTTACTCCAAGGCAACTTAAAATGTTGGCTTTATACATTACAGCTACTCATTTATACAGCAGAGTAATTACTGTGTCAATTCAGGGTAAGTACCTTGACTAAAGGGCACAACAGAATGAGCAACGGTTTGGACTCATGTCTATTTACTGTAAAGGAACAGTTCTAACCACTACGCTACTATTTTTTAAAGCAGTTTCCGGAAAAAAATTACCTTGATCCGAGGTACAGCACATCTGGTTACATTCCATGTACTTAACCACACAGTGTACTCTATGGCCATATAAACCTATCAAAATTCACTGCATATCCACAAAAAGTATGTCAGCTCTGCCATTTCATTTTATTCGTTCTAGAGTTTAAAGCCCATAAGTTCAAAGTCAATAAACAGGCATGAGGACTATATGTTCTTAGAGAAAATTGCACTCCCCCCCCAGGAAGATTAAAATGATTGGAAAAATTAGCCTAACCATGAAAGACAGACATGAGGGAACACTTCATTTCTCTCCCAACTCCATAACCTTGCATCACCCCATCTGTCTCCCAGCCTGGAGAGATTCCACATGATCTTGCCAATATTTACCACAATGCTGACAGATTATATTTATTCAGTGTGTGAATTATATTGACACACATACATATACATACACGCAAAGCAGCTGGGTGTGCCCAACACTTACCAAAGCCCTGCATATGTAATGTTACAGTAAAACAGAAAAACTATGCAATATAGTCAAGAGTCAACAAAAAAAACTGTATTAATAAAAGGACTAAGTGGTATGACATGCCTTTGACTTCCAAACTTAAGACGAACACGTCTGTCTGTGCGTTCAATTTATCGCCAGCTCTAATTTGAATGGTCACCACAGATGGCCTTTATTTGCACTCTTCAACAAGCTGCCTCTATCACTCACAGTTCAGTGTGACCAGTGTAGCATGATTCTTTAGTGTCATTTCTGCTCCAAATAGGTTCATGTTTAAATGGCATTTATGGCACAACTTGGCTTTTAAGACTAGGTGAGCAGTATGATTATTTTTTGCTTATCCTACTCATGATGGGTTCAAAATCAGAAGTTTGTTGGTTCTTTCTTTGTTTTAGCCCTGATGATGCTTGCTCTGTACAAGCTCCCTCTGTCCCTCGGAGCTGATGAATAACTCCCAGCATTCACAAAAGGTTTCACACCCATCTTTCTCCTGATCTTGCCATTTGGTATTTGAATGTCACTTCCATAGCCAGCTATTTGAGCACTGTGATCCAGCAACATGGTGGTGTCATTTACATTTATTCATTTAGCAAATGCTTTTCTCCAAAATGACATACATCTCACAGAAAATACAATGTGCGCATTGTATTAGCAAAAGAGAGACAGAAACGTGATTCTACAGCAGTTACTTTTCACCATATGAACGCACCAATGTACATCACACAAGCAGCTGCACAAAAAGTTTACCCAAATAATCGTGAATTCCTAATGACATTCCGAGCAAATTACTTTTTTTAAAATAAACATTTACATTACAGGAGTAGCTGTGTGAAAGTTTATTCATTATTCAACAGTAATGACCTCAAAGTTACAGAGCATGAACATTAACACATTACCTGAACTTAAGCGATCATAGGAGAAGCGAGTCCGGAAGAGGCGAGACCATTTTTAACGAGCTGTGATTTTGAAAGTCATACGTCTATCTAAAGCTCTTCATGTGCTGTTGGACTTTTTATGCGTTTGAACATCATTTTGGTGTCTGCTAAATGCATTATTCACATACCCATAACAATTAAAAACCAAGCTCACCAAAGTGTCATTTCAACCTACAGCTTCCCCAAAATGTAGGCCTATGGTTCATCAACATTGTTCTATTAACAAAATCTATTTGATAATAGAACTGAAACGTAAATGAACAAAGGAAGTAACAACTGAACAACCATTATTCCTTGCAAGAGAAGTCCCATCATCTGTTTAATCTGTCGTATAGCTTAATGCAAAAGGCACCCCAGAAAAGCAGTGCTTAACTTCTTATGGAAGACACGATAAGATTCCTGTAATCCTTTCAACGAGTTAGGAACCACTTTGATTCGGCCTTTATTCTGTTAAATATCCCTGTCGCTTAAGAAATTAACCTTTCTTCACCATTTGATGATTAACCCAAATTAGACCCATACCTATTCCCAGCCATTGTAAGCTGTACGATGCTATCAATGCTAATCCTCGTTTTTTCACAAGTAGTGATGACTGTCGCCAGGCCGCTTCAATACAGCTAAGATTCCAAGCCTTAAGTTGCTTAACAGAAAGGTAATCGACACATGGTGGCGCAGACAAAGGCGATCAAAATGCCTTTCGCCTACTTTTCATCCTTTCATTCAGAAGGTCAGCTCCAATTGCGCACAGTAGACTTTAGAACAGACAAGACAATAAGCACACATAACCCCTGGTCCCAAATCCATAAAACGATGGAAAACAGGGGTTATCGCACCAGTAAAGAGGCAAATGAGATCAAGGACAGAGGTTCTTTTCATACTGCTGCAACATTTGGCCATAGAGGTCAGGTAACTTGGGAGTTTCTTTCTGGAAATAGACTAACTTCATTAAGATAAGGGTTAAGGGTTCAGCAGACCACTGAGTAAAAAAAGACTTACTGTACATTGGCAAATGTGGTGTAAGACTGCACTACACATGAACAAGTTTTATTATTTGATTTTTATTAGTTTTATTATGCACATGAGGACTCATCCGAAATACTGCACAATTAAAGAATAATTCAATGTCAAAAAACATAAAAAGCAGTGCCAACTATCCCGTGACCTGTTCACACTTATTTATCAATCACTGACCATCCCAAACTAATTACTTAAAACAGCAAGAATTCTTGATCATTGTATTTTTCTTGCCATTTAACATTAAACCTCAACTAGACCACTTCCACACCATTAACAGCACAACCGCGATAACCAAAAATGCAAAGGGGATGAAATAAATGCAAAGAGGGGCAATCGGTTCTGGACGAATAACTTACTAGATGAATTTCCTATGCAGCTTCAACAATGTGTTTGAGCAACGCAGTTTTAACGCAATTCACCAAATTAAGTTTTAAACGATAGGCGGGATTAATATTTAAACACTTCTGCTCTCAGAAAACATTCAACAGAGCCACAGTGCAGATGGAGGCCTCCTCCTATGATTAAATTTGAACGCTTTGAATGATAATGTATGATAATCACGATTAATCAGATGCCCACTAGCAAATGGAAGTTGCTTGGCGTTTTGTCACCTGCATTTTAAATTGCACCCCCCCACACCCATCCCCATGCCAGGCTGATGACCAATGACAGCAGAGCGGCGGGGTGGGGAGACTGACTTCATGCTGCATCTGGTCTTTGCTGAAGCTCATCACATCATCAAACTGTCTACCCATACGCTGTTCTTAAAAAATCTGCCATTACAGACTGACAATTAAAAACATCGGTACAACTAGGGGGATGAGTGTACCATGTTTGAGAAAGCAGCATCGCCGGCCACAAACAGACATACAACAACTACTACTCTCCCAATTCACCATTTGCATAAACTGTCACAAAACCTTTTCTTGAGGAAGTGTCAATCAGGCACACCTGCTTCCTGGAGGCACTGTGCGGGAGAGCCACACAGGGGGGTGTTCGGCAACGCGTGTCCAATACGGCAATGTGCCCACGGCACAACGCTAAGAGCGCAGTCACAAACACACAGCCCCGGACGTCCCAGCTACGCACCTGAACGATTGTGGCGCAATCCTCCAGTGACTTACTTCCATTCTTCACAACATGACAAGCACTGAAACACTAATGAGCTCATTTTCCAGCATCCCTGAAGCGCTCATTTATACAAAACAAAAAAATTTTCACTAATTTTGTCCAGCAGCAGGCAGGGTGGGTTTCCCCCCATACACCCAAATTGAAAAAGTGCTTGCCACTAAAACCCTCATGCATAAATGAAACTGAAAATGGCACAAGAGCTGCATGCCACTGGAGACGCCGACTGTTGTCAACAAAGATGTGTGGGCAAGCCACATGATGACTGCTCACCGGGAATCTCTGGGGCACCACTGTTGGCCGAGGAGGGTTCTGCGCGGGCATCAGGGGAACTGCAATGACAGGAAAGTCACTGTTAGACATTTAAATATTATCAGTCTTTTAGAAAAAAGCACTGCCTGCATGGTGCTGAAAATGCGTGACCAGAAACATATTTGTAAGTTTTCAAATTTAGCTGACACTCCAAAGGAACAGATTAAAACACAACCAGATGTATATCACCCCATTTTCATTACAAGTCCAATATAAGAGTGCATAAAGACAGGGGAGCACATTAACACCACAAATGGTTAAGACACATGGAGAAACACACACGCACACACTGCCAATTGGCAAGAGAGCCACGGGTGCCATTAAAGATGACTAGAGGCCATCTCTGACACGCCAGAGAGCCTCTCCCTGCCTTGGGGGCAAGTCCCAAACCCTGTACACTTCCACTGCGGGTAAGGACACCACTCTGCCTGCTGGGACCCCTTCCCTTTATCAATTTATTTACTTGCTCCCTCAGAAAGTGCCCTTATTCTAATTGTTTTCTGACACGGTGGCACAGCAGAGTACCATGGTCTCACAGCACCTGGGTTGTGCCACTGGACATGGGCTGATCCCCACTCACTCTGGAGTTGTACATGTTCTCCTTATGTTTGTGCGGCTTGCTACCAGGTGCTCTGCCTTCCTCCCAGTCCAAAGATGTGCATTTCATTTAACGGATTCTTTTCTCCAAAGCAATGTACATCTCATAGAAAATGCAATGTGTACATTAGCAGAAAGAGACAGATGCAGACGCATGATTCTTATGTACAGTTTGTTTCTTTCCAGGTGAACTCTTGACTGAAAACACTGCCATGTCTGTGAGAAAGAGACAGCAACAGAGCAAGACAGAGGGGAGGAATTTAGTGTGTCCAACACCAAGTCACTTTGAATAAAGGTGTCAGCTAAACACTACATAAGTCATTTCCACTGTTTTTTTAGGGGGGAATCTGCTAATACTGTAAGTATATAACATTTATGCCTGTTTGTACAGTGGGATGTTTACTGAAGAAACTCAAATTTATTCATTTACCTAATGCTATTCTCCAAAGTGACTTATAATTTAAGCTACCTACGATTAGTCACGTATACAGCTGGGTATTGATTTCTGGAGCAATTTAGGCTAAGTACCTTGGTCAAGGGAACTACAGCAGAAGAGATCTGAACCCGAGACCTTCAAATTCCAACACTACAGTATCATATAGCGTCCCCTTGAACTCAAATTGAGAACCCAGTTCTAGGTTTTAAAACAGGAAATGTGGTCCTGAGAGACAACTCCGCAACCCTTCGATTAATGAGCCTACTGATTTAACATCCGAACCCTTCCCGTCACTTCCACCAGAAAGCCAGAGCAGAGACGCTACGCTGAACAACGACTACGTGGACAGCAGCAACTGTTAGAGCCCAGCTGAGCGCACCTGATCAGGTGGGAGAACCAAACCGAACCTAGTATGGCAGTGGCAGCTGGTCAGTGAGCAAATAGGCCGTCGACAAACCGCTGGCAGCCGCCCTGCAGCTGGATGTCAACACCGCTTTCACAGGGCTGTCTGAGCACCTTATCAGGTAAATTGACACTAACAAACACACTCCTGGCAAGACTGTCTGCAGCAGGAGATGCACACACACACAAATGTGTGTCATCACTGACACGCATCTACAATACATATACACCATATACACATTTAAAATGCTTGCGCTGGAAATCCTGTGTATTGTATGCATTGCAGATGCATGCAAACACTAAGTGAAGCACATACACAACATACTTGCAAACTAGGTAATATATTTACATTACAGTTCTAAAAGATGTATCAACACAATGTAAAGGCTTCAGAAAAAAGACACGCTTTTATATATAATATAAACGAGAATGTATAGTAGCTACAAAAACTATACATGTGCACGCACACACACACACATATACAGGTATCACTTGCTATAGAAGCCATCTGTTAAAAATGTCACTTTTACAAGCCTGAAACATTTTGCGTGCAACATTCTTTTTAAAACTGGATGAATGAAAAGACAGACAACTCCTTTCATTCATGTCATGAATGTGTGAGCTACGTGCCTGTATTATTTAGCTGCAGGAAACAAAGAATTCAAGCAAAGTGATTTGTTCAATAATATGAGTATCTGCTGTGCAGTTGTGAGAAAATCAGAATGTATTTTAAACCTCACACAGTAAACACCAAAAAACAAACACTGAAATAAGACACTGAAAATTGATACTGTACTACTATGTATTAATGTTCGTATTTCTTGCTGCCCTTCACACTATACAGTTACTGATGACAAGAAATACCCCCCATTCATTCCAATTGTATCATAAGAGAAAAACAGTGTAAACAAAGCAGGGACCTTGTACAGGGGAGGAGGAGGGGCCTCTGAAGTGTGGGTTGATGTGGATGTTCTTTGGCTGTTGCTGTGGGGACCGTGGTGGCGGCGGGGGGCTCAGCATGCGCCCTGTGTCCATAGGCGGGGTGGCAGCACGGTGGGAGAGGTGCGGCGGGATTAGCGGCTGCGGCGGCTGCCTGGTCGGCCCATGATCCTGGAAGGGCCCCCGTGGTGGAGGGGTCTGCTGGTGCGGGTGATGGTGCGGATGCAGCTGGTGGTTGTGGTGTGGCCGCATCCTTGTGGGGAGCTGAAGTGTCACGACAAACACAAAAGGAGTCATCCTTCAGTGACAAACTTAGCCGGTGTCCCAGCAAACCGTCACGAGAATCTACAGCCATGGTATTGATATAATATTCGCAAAGCGAAGAAGCTGAAAACCAGCTCTGAGCAGTGGAATGGCGCAGCCCAGACAGGAACAGCAAACCTAAGTTAATATTGACCAGCCCACCCCAACCAGCAGAGCTTCTAAGGATTTTGCATTTAACAGGATGGACCCGTGCAGCTACCTGACATCTTCGCTGCCGCCCAAGGGCTCAAAGCCATTAGCGAACGCACTTCCAGTTTCGCGGATGACAAAGACGAGTAAACGTCAGGGAATCGCAGACCCGCCGAAGTGAAGGGAAGTGCGCCGGGCAACGGCAGCTCACCATCAACCTGCCAATCACCTCACCCTCGGCTGTCTAAACGCATTAGGATTTAGCGATCACTGCAGAACAAGCACCGAGAAACGAGAGGTGGCAGGCAGCCCCAGCATCGCTTGAATTGGAGAGTGTCGCCACAAAGGTGTAGTGTGGACAGGACAGGTGCGCCGAACACCTGACATACCATTACTGCTCTGGGGGTGACCTTCCTCTGAGTCACACAGGCTCCTCTGAGGGCCTGAACATACGGTTCCACAAGCCCAACACTGTTCTCCATCTTCCAAAATTTTTATCAATACACCCGATACCTTTGTCCAAAATAACTTACAATGCTAGCTGTGTATTCTAAGCTATTTGTACAGATCTAGTCATTTATAAAGAAGGGAACATTTTACTGTATCAATTCTGGGCAAGTACCTTTATCAAGGGCACTACAACAGCAGATGGTGGGATTCAAACCCAGGTTCTTTTGATTGTAAGAAAACAGCTGTCACTATTCAACCAGCACACCAGGTTATGCATGCGTCGGGGGTACGTGGAGGCAAATCAGACAATCAATAGTAACACCACAGCCTATCCTTCTGCCTTTGAGTCATTTTATACCAAAAAACCCTCCGAAATTAAAGAACAAGTCATTATTCATTGGGCTTTTGAAAAGGATAAGTCACTGTTGCACAGGACCATTAAATTATGCTAAAAAAATCATGACCTGTTAAGTTGCAGTTGTGCTCTGGCAAGGTCACCATGAACGCACTCAGCATTCAGAGCGCCAACAACCGAAAAAGCCATTTACTCCTGCTGCACAGTCACTCCAACGGCGACAATTACTCAGAATTTGCTCCAACAGGCGTCACTTCGTAGCATGAACAGCCTAAACGAACAGATTACATGCTTCAACAAACACCGAATAATAACAGAAAAAAAGGCACAAGACACTAAATCCTGGGTAGGGGACAAATTAAATTTCATGTAATGCTCTCTGAATGCACTTGAGCCAAGTCATTTAGTATAATCCATATATCAACACGGATAGAGGACCAGAGACCCCGGTTAATTGACTTTCACACAAAGTAAACTAGCACTGTTCCAACAGGTCACATCAGGAGAAGAATGCAGCTCCACAGATAAACAGCCATGAAAAATCATAAGGGGTGCTGAGCTCCGCCACACACACACACACACCTCAACATTATCGTATGGTGGACAAAATTAAAGGTAAATATCACTGGTTCAAAGGCCTCTATACAGACTTATTAAAAATGACAACTGCTAACATTTGGAAAGAGTTCATGGAAGTATGGGTAAAACTACATAAAAAGGTGAACCATGCATAAAATACTTTATATTTTACCTGCCATAAACTATAGGGCCAGTGTTTAACAACACTGATGGGTGTTGACAAAAAGGACCTCCCAACACAACCCCATCAATACACTGTCACATTTCAATGTATGGTGAACAAATCATTTCAGCCTCAAGACTATTGGCTGCCAAGTTCAATGAGTCTTAAAATAATTTCCAGAAGGAAAGAACATTATTAATGGAATTAAGCCAATATCATTAATTAAATCAAGCTGTCCCACACTGTAAACTGAAATTTCATAAAATAAAGAAAAGTCAGCTGCAACTAAATGGTGAAGTACTACAAGAACTACAAATGTTTATCATGTGATGGCCCATTTTTCCCCTCTCATTTACCTTCCCACTAGACTTGAGTAGTTATATTTGTTACTATAATATATTCTCCAGTGTTTTACCTGCACAGACATGGGGATGGAAATGGGCAGTGCCATCCTCTGTTCATTCATCCTTCCTTTCCCCTCCCCGCGGAAATCTCCTAGACCGAAACTCAGGAACCGTCCCCTTCCTCCTCCTCTCGTGCCCCTCGCTCCTCTTCCCCGGCTGCGGCCTCCAAAGCCCTGCTTTCTCTGTCGCTCCTTCTCTTCAAACTCCAGTAGGTCTGCTTTGGCCTCCTCTGACAGCTCTGATGGGTAAAGGAAAGAAACAAGATGCCAGTCAGATAGAAATACCAGGAAATCCCCCCAAAAACTTGACTATGGGCCTAGCTATAAACAAGAGGGAGAGAACCTTGCCATCACAGCTACCACTGGTTCCCTGAGCCTCTGACAGACAAGACAGGGTGGCGTGGCACACACAGAAATCTAGGACCAGTTCATTGGGTGGGGAGACCATTTTAATGCCACTGACAAATCACTCGAAGAACCACTTTTGGTAAACATCATACCCTCCATCCTTCATCTCTGCATATATCAACAAATTCCCTCACCCCAACAGCACAGATAATCACCTTCTTCCAGTACTAAGTGTGACAAACCTCTTGAGCACTCCTCTAACAGCTGGTTTCGGGTGACACTTTTAATGTGTAAACAAGTACTGTTTGTCCCTTAAACAATAAGGGAGAGAAATAAGATGTCACACTAGGTCAACAAAAGGTGACAAAATGGAAACCATTTCATTTGAGCTGAAATGTCAATAGTTTCTGTTGTGTTTTCCCATTCCATATAATGATCTTACCCAGAGTAGGAGTTCTGCACTTCACAAATAAGGTGCCTAACAATTCCCACCCCCCTCAAAAGTAGCTGGGAAACACACCGCTGTAAAAAACATACAACTTCTCTTACCTAGAGTTTCTGGAATGTTCCTCCTTTTGCCAGCAGCGTCAGACAGGCGTACCACCGTAGAGTTCTTCCTCTCCGTTTTGAAGCGCAAACGACCTGACTCCTCATCATCATCCTCTTCTTCATCTGACTCTTCTTTCACGTTTTCATCCTCCTCAGGCTCTGCCTTGTTCTCCATCTGAGAAAGAGCAACTGTTACCTCAGCAATCCGCTTCACTGACTAGCAGGAATGCATGTTTTTTCACTGACCACGCTCATAATTTTGCTGCAGTTGTGCCAACAGGCAGCAGCACCATAGATGGATGCCCAGTGTGGACAGCATGATACCCAGGAGCTCCTGAGAATCTGCAAGCTTGAATCCCAAGAGCACCACTATTACAATACTTTTGTAGAACCACTCCAAGACCCACTTTTCTTGTGAAATAAAGCTTAACACTCTCAGTAGTAACTGAGGTGGTGCCAACATCTCCCTGAATAAGAACCTACCTCCTCAGTCTCTAGCATCTGAGAGCCAGCAGGCACCTCTTCACCATCCGGCTCATCCTGCTCATCCTCTAGGCCCTGGAGCTGCTGCCTGCCATCATCAGTAACGTACTCATCCACCTGGAAGCACATGTGAACCTGGTGAAAAGCTGGTCAAAGGCAATTATTACTGGGGGGGGGGGGGGGGGGGGGGGGGGGGGGGGGGGGGACAACAAAATGTGAAATTTCAACTGTGGGAGCATTAGAATCATTGCTTTGCTGCACTTCAAACCCAACAAGACATAAATGCTCTAGCGCCTCAGGTTAGAAGTCCATGCAATGAATTTTCAAAGATACAAATAGAACTGGGAAATGTTTGTAATTGTATTTTTTTCACCACTGTACTACATAAAATTTGCCTGCTATGGAACAAAAACTTGTGTTTTTGCATCCAGCCGAGATAGCAGTAAAACACACTCTGAAGTAACACAAACAGTATCGAATTGTTGGACCATCTTCATTGATGAGTCAGTACAGAAAATATACTGTTTTCAAAAACTTTACTTTTAACCTGAATGTTGCTCAGAGTCAATAATGTTAAGTCAAAGCACAGTACCTTTTTCTTATAGCAATACTACAGTTTTACAAAACCTACACTGTGAATAAATGGAGGACCATCAGTACCATTAAGCTTATTGATTCTGACTTAGTAAGGAAAGCGATATTGGAGTTAACGTTTCTGACCTCAGAAGTGTGTATAAGTTGAAGACCCAGTGTGTTGGGCAAGATGTGAAAACACACACACAAACTTGCTGAATCCACTTGTCCCAAGTAGGGTCGTGGCAAGCCAGAGTCTAACCTAGCAAAACAGGGCGTAAGGCTGGAGGGGGACACACCCAGGATGGGACGCCAGGCTGTCACAGGGCACCCCAAGCGGGACTTGAACCCCGGACCCGCAAGAGAGCAGGACCCTGTCAAGCCCGCTGCGCCACCGTACCCCCTGTGAAAAACAAACTAGCTTAATATTTTAACTAAATAGAGTTCACTGGTCACACAGCACCCAGTGAACCATGTCTGAGAAAACAGAATGTGAGAAAACTCGATCCATTTCGGCAAGTTCAAGGAATAAGCAGCAATTTTGCCTCTCTCATTTCATACAGGCACACACTCGTTCATAAATCCATGCTCTGCAATTATTTCTCCTACCCCCCTTGCCATTAATGACCTAAAATTCGCACTCAATTTGCATGAATATAAAAGCAGAGAGCACAAGAGCTGCTAAAATTCAATGTGCAGGGCAACAGGCCGGTTTGAGCTGCTGAACACGAGTAATTACCATGGAAACGGTGCATTATTACAGACAAACACCCATAACATTCCAGTCAACAGGCAGAGCACCGCCTGAGGGGGAGGGGAAGAAAGAAGTCTTAATCCTTTAAACTGTTCCACACATTACCTCTAAATACCAGTTAAATAGTAGTAAACAAATGTTGAGCCTGGTAAAGGGGATGACCTTGTAAACAAAGATATTACCCTTCCCAGATAACTCTCAAATTTATGGGTGTGGAGAGTTGTACACTGCTGCAGGGGGAGGATATAAAGGTCAAATGCTTATCTTTAAATATTAAACAGAGCCATACATCTTTGTCTGAAGGCCCGCATCAGCTCTCCAAAGAGCAATGATAAATGGAGCACGGAAATCAGACATGACTCCCAGATCTGTGGGTTAAGCTTGTTACAACGTTATAGGAGCAACAAATGGAGAAGAGCATCAATCATTGCAAGCACCCCTTCGTCCCCCGCAACCCCACCAAACTATATCGGTGTCTTCTAGAAAGGTCAATAATCTTTTCACCTATGTGCAACTTTATCAGATTTTGTTTAAAGGCTGGATAAAGGGCTGCCGCATTAACCACCTTTGACAACTGGCAGCGAATCAGCGGAACACAAAGCAGCTTTCTGCCACGCCGACATGACCTTCAAGGTCACGGCCATGCGGCTGCAGCGAGCCGACAGAAGAGTATTACCTCACGCCAAACAAGCTGTCAACACAAACTTTGTCAGGGAGCAGATAAACAAACTGGCCAGGAGTGATAATAGATCAGCACCATCGCCCCAGCCCCCACACTGCCACCCAGCTCCCCCTAAGGACCAAAAACAAACTGGAAACCTGCCCCAAAACCAGCAGCAGAGCCACATTATCTTTCAGGAACACAATAGAGAGAACGCACTTGGAAATCGTCGTCTATAGGGTCGTTGATGTCGATGTCTAGCACTTCATCCTGATAGACCTCTCCTTCTGGCTGCTCTCCGCCGTACTCCAGCTGGTCTTCTGGGAGTTCAGAACCGTCAGCCCCGTACGCATCCTCGTAACTCTCGTGAGGATAGCCCTCCACGCTATCCCCCTCCTCGTAGCCCTCGGCCCCCAGGCCATGTACATCATCGACCACATAGTCCACGTCTTCTAGACCTTGCTCTTGAAGGTCAAAAGTGGAGTCCAGGCCACCTGTGGCATCCAGGCTCACAACTACTCCTGGACCGCTAAAGGGAGGAAAAGGAACAAACATTAAAGTCTTAACCAATTGAGTTAAAGCTTAAACATAAAATACATTCAACTACTTTAAACAAAGTTTTTAAATTAAAATGGGACAAAAATGCAGGATTATCCGATAACTGAAGTTCCATGACAAAAAGAACACAAACTGACACAATAGCTCTTTATGTTAGAAACATTCAAGTTACTAATTCTCAAAAAAAACCATTACCCTTTGTTTTTAACTGCATTTTATTTTAAAAATGTCTGCAGTGAACATGACCTGTGTTCACCCTCCAAGTCAACAGACGGTCATACAGAGCACCCAAAAAGTGTGGGACTACCGCAATGTTGATTGGTAAATGGTATTGATGATCAATAAGAAGGTGAGAAACACAGCACGTTTATGCTGCAAATCGGTCAACAACAGGGACTGAACAACAGTATGTGGAAAGAACATTTTACCTGTCATTTTGAATCAGTTTTAATGTGTGAAGTTAAAAATGATGAAACAGCAGCCGAGTATTTCTATTGCATCTTCAGTGGTTTTTACAAGAACATAGCAAATAAATCAAGCAACAACTATATTTAGCTTTTATCATCACTTAGTGGGAAAACTGACCTTGGATTTGAACACAAGTGAGTTACAGACTTCTGGTCACAGCTGTGTTCATAAGGTTAAGAGCCCACGTGTTATACCATTGCATAAATATACAGATGCAAGTAGGTGAAGTTCTTTTGACAACATCATTATTACTCACTTGCACAGCAACAGCTAACAACTAGTTATAGTATTTTTAATATGACAGTTCAGGTTAGCTTTATTCCCAAGGAGCAGTGTATGAAGACTACAGCGAACCTTTAAGCATACCATAACCTTTAGTCCAATAATAGTGCAGACACAGGTGAGTCTGCCTTACCTCATGTTTTGATCTTCTTCATCACTTTGCAAAAGGTCATCATTCAGTTCTTCTTCAGACCCTTCAGAGGGGTTCTGTTAAGAGACAGGTTTGAGACATTAAGATGAGAGCCAGCACAATGTAGCTGCCCCAGAAAGCAGGCTGAACATCATGATGAAGGTCCCACAAAACAAAGCCCCTCTTGGCCCAGTGGAATAGGAAACAATGGGCAATAACTCATCTCTAGGCAAATCTCAAAGCCTGTCTGGAAGTGCTGATAAAACCCAGAGTTTTCACAGATCAATTGTGCCCGTCAGGCAGCTGATCTTCTAGCTTTGGTGTGTCCAAAAACATGGTCAAGCTGGCATTATTTTAGAGCAAAGGTATCACTTTTAGGCAAGAACACACCACAGGTAGCCCAATTCAATGAAATTTTGGGGGATAATCCCAAACCAAAATTTTGCACTTAAACTATAATCCTTTGTATAATTCTTCATTTTTATAGAAAAAATATTTCATCGTGGAAATACAATTTTTACAGTGGATTTTAGAAAAACATTTGCTTGTATTAAATACCTTCACAATAGCTCAGACGATTTGTGGCCAAATGTCTCTGCTTTCACTCTACTGCAAGAAATGCATCTTACATTTGCTACAGGCTGTCATTTTACCATCTTCTTCCAAAACAGCAACAAGTCTGACATTTAGGGAAGCTGAAGACAGACATGACCACCTTTTTTTTTTTTTTTTTTTTTTTTTGCTGTATCACAATGTGTCTTGAATAGACGCTTTGAAAAAGACCACCTGCTGCAAATATTGAAATAAAATATTCAAAAACATGTCTTTTTTGTACTAGTGCATTAAACATGGTTCACCAAACTAAAGACACATGTAAACTGATTCCTGACTACAGCCCAAGCAAATGACACACGCATCACATAAACAAATGAGAACATTTCACTGCACCGCCAGCCAATGGACACGACCCTCTCCACTGACACTGTCATAGAAGTACAAGTTTCCAAGAAATTTACAAGGCTTTATAAAACATTCAATACCTGAAGTAAACATTACACTTGTTAACAGTGGTTTATGTTAAAGGCAACACTGCTGATAAACACAGATCCTTTCAAATATTTACAAAAAGATCAGGGATAAATGTCACTTCTTAAACTGGAAACATGGCAGGGAGAGACTTAGAACGTGCCCTTCCCCTTGGCCTGCCAGGCCTCCTAATAAAAGCAAAAGACCAAGAGCACAAAGAGCAAATATCGCATGCTGGACCCTAACAGCTGGGATACGCTGGGAAATACTGTGTACTTGGACAAGTAACATCTCTCAGGCACCTAACCTGCAGATTTCTAGAACTGATGTGTTGAGTCACAGTTGAAGAAAAACATGTCAAAGTGCTAAATAATGAAGCAGCATACACACACACATATATAAGAAACGAATGTAAGCAGCACTAATCCTCTGACCACATTCTTCAATACGTGCAGAAAACGTTATAATAGTTCTCTTGTCCCTGCTGTAAGTCAACTATAATATTAATAACCCAACTTGATTTATCGGAAAAAATGGGAGAAAAGCATCTTTGACAATAACAAATGGTTTTCAAGTATTAAAAAGAATGTTCTACACTTACCTTTCTTGCTGAGAGCCAGTCCTCTTCTAGCAGGTCACCTTCCAAATCACTTTTCAGGAAAACAGACCAAGAAGTTAATTTACCCATGCAATTTACATTTCCTGCATAACAGAAAATCTTCTCAACAGCTGTAATAGCAAACAATCTGCACAATCAATTCCACAAAGTCTAAAATTATTACAGCTATTAAAAGTTTAAAGTAATACATGGTAATTGCTCCTCTTTTCACTAAGACATGAAAAAGTACAGTAAAAGAATTTAATGTGATATTGTGTCATATGCACCTTGTTAAGAAAATGACCTCAAAGAATACCTTTTAACTTTCAAACCTGGACAACATGGTCATGCATAACACTACAACTTGTCTTTGACCTGCTTAAGTATTTCCTCACCTCCCCTACTGTCTTTCCATTGCTACAAATCCAAGCTCTAATCAATTGCAAAAACCTGACACTAACTTTCCAGAGAGCCAGAAGAACAACTTAATCCAGCCTACACTCAAACTAGAGCTCATTCTCTCCAGCAGTCAGAACTTCACAATCCATTCCAAGCAAGAAAAAAAAATTCACTACATCAGGCATCATCTAACCCCTGAATAGCAGTCCAGTTCACATATCAAACAAAAGCTTACCACCATATAAAGGCAATATTTTAACAACAACAACTTCTGGACTATTAATTTTCAAGCATTGGGATAATGAACCACTGGTTTTATTCCAGCTCAGTTTCTCATGGGTGAGACATTGATTTAATAAGGAAAAAATTAAATATATAAATGAATGTTAGCACTATCCATAAAATAGGAGACTGCATTAAATGTTTTTTTTTTTTTTACAGTAACGTAAATAGTGCCAGGTAAAGTTCTTAGAGTGATTGCTTAATGTTCTTAGGCAATTAAAGACTTCATTATTTATTCAGTTTTGCATTAGTATTACCAGAGCAGAAACACCTCTCTAAGAACATAGTGTTTCACACAACTGTAAAGTACACTGGGTCCTGCACTTTGGTATTTGCTTTGACACTGCTTGATCCAGCAATTCACTCAATCGCCAACTAAATCACAGGAATTAATTCAGTGCTCGGCTGGAACAAAAACAAGCACACGCGAGTGTGTCAGGAGGAGGGCTGAAAAGCAATGTCCTAGAACGGGGGTCGGCAAACCTGATCCCCGTGTGCCGCAGGGCATGCAGGATTTTGCTCCTGCTGAGCTCTTAATTACTCAGCTTTTATTGGGATTTTGATTGAATGGATTTCAAGACTGAAGCCAAACTAACCTGACTCTGCTAGTTGAGTATTCCATTATTATTAAACTAATTTAAACTGCTAACACAGCCACTATCATTTACAAAATAAATAGAGAGACACACATAAGCATTCAATAGGGTTGAGTATTGTCGGTCATTTAGCATTCACCTATTGAAGTGCTGAGAAGGAACGACTGAACAGTGATTTAGACAATTCAAGGTCACACATAACACTAGAGAAGTTAAACCATCATCACGGTAAAACATGACTGCTTACACTATGGGCCAAAAAAATGCCATCAGGCAGCGCAAAGCAAGCTGCACTAACCAGAATCTACTGAAATTAATTGGCTCATTGACAACTGTGTCAAGTTATAAAGGACTGCTATTATCTACATAAAGATTTGCTATTCAGCTGCAGAAAAGCTGCTACTGAGAGAAAAACTAAATTCAATTAATGCACTAACATACCTCTGACTTAAACATTTGAAATAAATTAATTTCACATTAATGTAATAGTGCTGTACAAAAAACATGCACCATCATACATTTTAAAGAGATTCCCCTTATATCACTCAGCGGAGATGCAAGCGCCACATTTTGAGAGCCTTTGTACCAGTAAAAACAAGCATTTGAATTTTAACTCCCTTGAAAACACAAAGTTTTCTGCAAATGGTCATCTGTTGAACCAGTGTAAACCAAAGCAGTACCTGTCAAAGTCTTCATCTCCCCTCCTTCTGCGTGACCTCTCAGCACCTGGTTTGTCATACTCGTCAAACTCATCATCTGTAATAACAGAACACAGGACCTCAATTAATTTACACACAGCATATCATGTTTTTAAATGACTTTTTCTCAGGCTAATAACTGTAGCATATTTGACACTTCTGTTTTTGGTGCATCTGAATACCAGGAAAGCATAACAGCTACAACACAGTAACTTAAGGTTCAAACAACTTATAAATCTAACTGTTTTTTTGCACACATGATACATTTAACCTTCCATTTCACTAAGGGTTGACTGAAATTAAGCCAATTCCTTATTCATAACATACAAGTGGTATATCAGGAAAAACTGTTAGATGCAGAACATGGCCTGGACACTGTAAAAAAAAAAAAAAAAAAAAATGCAACCAGTAGAAGGGAGAGCAGTTAAGGTCTCAGAAGTCTGGTTATGTCCCAGGTGGAGATCAGGTGCTTCAGCGCAGTCTATTACCTAAACGGTTTAAATAACGTGTACCTGTATGAACGATTAAAGTCTGCATTAGTCAAAATAATAGCTAGACTACTGAACAGCTCTTTCTTTTAACATCCAGACCAGAAATCTGTAGGCTATAAACACATTTCAGTGTTAAAAAACAATGGTATTCAAGAGCAGAGACTGCTTCCAGTAGTGTGGCTAAGCACAGTCTCACAGCCGTCTTTACTAAAACATGCTCTTGCAAGATGGCAGCCACTAAACACAAAAGACCACAATTACCCTAAACCGACTCTCCAATAGTGAATCTATAATCATTTACCATGTTTACCTGTTTAAAAGTCTTCTCAACACTGGTTTTGCATTGGACGCCAAGTTACAACCACTGTCAAACTCACTCACAGAAGCGAGTATATTTAGAGAACTCAGACAGAACAAAAACCCATTAAGTCCCCGTGTTTAGTGAATTTAGGTAAATATGAATTAATATTATTCAGCATCTACAAACCTCAACAGTATGTGTGTCAAATATTTTTTAGAATGAAACAAACGTATATTCATTTAATGTCTATATTTAATTTGTAAACCGTGTCTGATATTAAAATTAAGGGAGCAACATAAGAGAAGAAAGCCCAAAGTTTTCAAATGCAGATCAGCGTTTGAATCTTTCTATAGAAATAGGTTTGGACAGTTCAGGTCCACATATCATAACATTTTTAACAAAATTGTAGGCCTAACTGCTAAAATCATGACATACTTTTAGGAAGCAGACAGGAAGAAAGACAAAAACAAACTGCTACTTTGTAATTTGGTGGCACATGCTTTTGAAAAGAGGGTTTCATGAGGGGCAGAACTGCCAGCTCGAATTCCAAAAGCTGACCCCTCAAGCACTGATTCTGTAATGTCAGAAAACACATGTAACGTCCAT
The DNA here is from genome assembly GCF_900964775.1 of Scleropages formosus. Taxonomy (NCBI): domain Eukaryota; kingdom Metazoa; phylum Chordata; class Actinopteri; order Osteoglossiformes; family Osteoglossidae; genus Scleropages; species Scleropages formosus. Next base: position 28,508,285 of record NC_041814.1, on the reverse strand, counting down.
CTTTTGCCATGAACCACTTGTCTGATTTTGGGCTGAAGTGGTCCAGAGCCTATCCCAGACACATGGGATTCAACTGGGTGCACCATGGACGAGATACCCGCCCATCACAGTGCACTCACCAAGGGGCACACTAAGCAAAAATCTGATTTACTCACCTCACAACTATGAATGTGGGAGGAAACCCACAGAAGCAGAAGACTGTGCAAAGCCCACACAGACAGAAATGTATTCAAAATGACAGTTGCACTAGACTATTTCATGTAAATAGGGAAAGCTGGTAGCGTAATGGTTAGACCTACTGCCTTTGCACCCAAAGGTTACAGGTTCGATCTCCAGCTGTAGTACCCTTGAGCAAGGTACGTACCCTAAATTGCTCCAGTAAAAGAACCCTGCTCTACAAATAATATAGGTTAAAAACTAACATTGTAAGTTGCTTTGGAGAAAAGCATCAGCTAAATGAATAAATGTAAACAGTCTGCACAACAGATAAAGAGACTCCTGCTGTTGTATCCTGTTTCAAGGTACCTACCCTGACACAGTAAAATAACACACCTGTAAATGGGTCGAACACAGCAGATCGCCTTGTATAAAGCATCAGTGACGCAACTAACCAATATTAAAAATTAATTTCTGGAGTCGCATGAAAACCAGCAAACCCTACACTGGTCAAGCAGTTACTGCAAATGGATGGAAGGATCATTTTAAAAGCACCTGCTAAAAGAAATGTATGAAACAGCAAGGTAGGGAGGGGTTAGAGCTGTCACCAGGCAGTCTGAAGGTGCTTGGTTTCAGTCCCCACTCCTGTTCTAGTACACTTGACCAAGGTACCAGGCGTGATATAGTAAAAATACCCTGCTGCAAAAATAAGCATCACTGTAAAGTTGATTAACACTGAGTAACCTTGGATAAAGAGTCAGTGAGTTAAATCCATCTATCCATCAATCTCTATAAAACTTCATGACCAGTATGAGAGAACAGATGAGCCCTTTCAGGAAAAGCGGCAAACAAGGAAAATGTTTTTTTGAAAGGCAAAGTGGAAAGAGACTAGAGACAATGTGACAAGAAGAATGAGGTTTTAACCGAGGACGGTACGGCCTTCATTTCGCCCCGGTGTTTCTCGTCAGACCTCGCAGCTTCTCCAGACACAGTAAATTATTGTTCCATGATGATATTTACTTTTTATTTTACTTTCTTTATCAAGTGAGTTTTTTTCCCCTCCTTTTCGGGCATGATTCGGACAGGAAAAAAACTCACCTGAATACTAATATAACGCGTCCAAGGCAAAATGTAAAGTAAGGCCCAACAACGTTGTTTGTAGAAACACGATTCTGTCACAGACACACTGACTGACTGAGCAACGTAGGTAGCTTAGTTAAGCAAATAAACGAATGCTTCCTCCAAACACACAGACTCGGAAAGGAAATTTTAAGAAACCCAGTGTAAAACCCATGTGAAATGGTGTAAGGACACCCCGAGGCCTTGTTTTCGGACTCCGCGGCCCCCGCTGCGCGGCACAGCCGCCGTCCCGTCCGTCGACGGAGGCGTCATACCTCGGCCGCACGCAGCCATAGCGAAGGACTCCCGGGCGGCGGGCTAACTCCGAGCGCTGGTTGCATCCAACGAGTCCGCCAATTTAGTTCAATCCGCCAGATTCGCTGCTCTCCGCCGTTCCCGATTTGGGATTTCTGAACATTATCTCAACATGGCGGACCGAAGAGGCTGCAGTCGTTCCCTCTTCGTCTTCTTCTTCGTCTTCACCGTCGTCTTCTTCGTCTGCATGGGTTGAGAAAGGCTGCGTCCAGCGGTGCATTGTGGGATGCTGGAGGTTCGAGTTTGTGGACATGCGCAGTGAAGGATCTCAGCGACTAACGCATCCCCTTCCAGTTCTTTCAACATTTGGTGTTTTCAAATATATTTATTTATACCGGACGGCTGTACAATTTGCTTTCCGACTTATAAAATTAAAATATAAGAATGAAGCTTGTAAAGTAAAACTCTTTTAAGTAATGGTAATATTTTATTTTTGCCTGTTACTGTTAGCAAAAAGTAGATGAGCGCAGCAGGTTTTGTTGAATAGAAAACTTGCAATATTCTTTTACACACATGCATGCATTGTGCACATTAGTTTTCTACTTTAATATAGTCTGCAGAAGACCTGTGACAAAGGCATCAGATCAGTCACAATAAAAGATAATGTCTTTGCCCAGAACAAGTAATAATTTACATTTATTTGACACTCTTCTCAAAAGCAACTTGCAATGTTAATCTACCTCCCATTATTTACCCCATTTTACACATTGGTGCTTTTACTAGAGCAATTTTAGGGTAAGTACTTCACTCAGGAGTACTACAAGGTGAGAACTGAACCTGCAACCTTTGGACCTAAAGGCAACAGCACTAAGCACTATGCAACCAGCTGTTCCGCATCTGTTGTAGATATGTCCCACAATAATTGTGACAAATAATCAATTTTGTATGTGTTAAAGTACTCAGCAGTACAGCATGGCCTTGAACTATTCTTTAATTACTGTGATAATATAGGGATTGTGTCCAGATAGGCACAGAAGTGTGGTGAATGGTTCGATAAATGAACTGTGGGAGGAAACCAGAGCAACTGTAAATACTGCTGATGTAATATGTGTAGATGGACGTAACAATGCGCTGTAGTGTAAACCAGGTGAGGGGTGCCCAGTCCGGCCTATCGCTAAACAAAAGCTCGCATTAAAATTTCCACACAGCTGCCGTGTTTGAAAATACGGCCGTGCGCTGAGACACACACATTCGAGTTGCGAAGATTTAACTTTACGGGGAGTTCCATTTAGCGCCCCCGGTTCAACTTACGGCGCGTTTCTTTGCACTCACGAGGACCAAATCCGGATTCGCCACTCCTCCTGACCGCTGAGCGGCACGGGACGTTTACGTTCATTCGACTAGGAGACGCTTTTCTCCAAAGTGATGTGTAACGATTATCGTGTGACACAGAATCACACGCTACGGGCACACGCGCATACGCAGCCATCCTAGGAATGCACTTGGACCAAGAGATTTTTAAAGACCCTTATTTAGGGTACTTGTTTACAGGAACGATTGCAACGCAGCCAAACCGCACTCACTGACAGGATCTGCTTTAAGAGATGAGTAGAACTGAAATGGGGCAGCAGGTGGCGTAGCGAGTAGTGCGGCTGCCATCCACTTCAAGGCCCCAGGTTTGAATCCCACCTCCCGCTGTAGCATTTTCAAGTACCCATGGTACTTACCCTGAATTACTCCAGTAAAAATATCCCTGCTGTATCTCTCTCTCCCTCTCACATACACACACTAACTGAAACTGCTTATCCCAAGTGGCGTCGGGGCAAATCGGAGCCCAACACAGGGTGCAGGGGACACACCCAGGACAGGATGCCAGTCCATCACAAGGCACCCCAAGCAGAACTTGAACCCCAGACTCACCAGAGAGCAAACACAGGCCAAGCCTGCTGTGTCACCACACCCCTCTTAGCTTTCTGGAGAACTACAGAAGGAGCTGTTTCTTAGCAAGCCTAATCTCTTCCAAAAAACATGATGCCATTTCTCAGCAGAAATAAGCCTCTGTTTAAGCCCGCAGCTGCATAAAATCCCATGTTATACCTCAAAATGACAGGTAAAAACTGTAGAGTCGAAAGCAAGTTTGACTTAAGCTGTGGGACGCTGCATTTAGGAACGATCACGTCAGAACCGTCACCACTTGGTTCCAGCTAGTGGTACACATTGAACGTTTTACCCTACATGAAGCCCAAAACTGCTCCAAACCACAGATTTAACACTTGAAATTGAAGGCCACAATAAAATCCACTTCAGGCTGAGGAGTACCTGAACATGGTAATTGCATTTGTCACAACACTTAAATTGGTGGTACATCATCAACACCCCCCATCATCCAGGACCATGTGGTAACCCTGAAGAGTCTACATTCACTGAGGGGTACAATTCTGTGTTTGCAGATGTTGAAGTTTTTTAACACAGCCTCCTTGCACCTACATTTGACAGAAGTCCCCTTCAAAAAACCGTTACGGCAAAGTTACCACACTTCCAACCCAGGTGGGACTCGAACCCACAATCCCCAGCTCCGGAGGCTGATGCCTTATCCTTTAGGCCACTGGGTCTTCCAGTTGCTCCAGGCTCAGCTCTATAGATGTTCACCTTTTTGCTGTCTACCCTTCCTCTCTGCCATCCCTTGTCATAACAGGATGTTCTTGCTGAGCTTAGAACCACAAGAGCCTTTGAGCCATTAGCATCAGATGATCATCCAAATTGTCCAGACTTCCTATCTCATAAATTTATGTAGTCTGTGTCAGTAACTCTGTGTTGTTTTATGTAACACCGTGGTCCTGGAAGATCGTTGTTTCGTTTCACTGTGTACTAGGCTGTGTGTGGTTCAAATGACAATAAAGCCTCTCTTGACTTGACTCTTGAATGAACGTGGTGGTAATTTGAAATGCACTCACCTTATTTAGACATGCAGGCTTCCTGGTGGTCGACAGGGGACACCCCCCAATCCTAACTCGAGAAACAGGTTGGGTCTGTCGCGGAAAACGTACAAGGTCAGCGAGGGATAATTCTTCAGCCGAGGCTTTCTTCGCCGGAACGACAGCGAGGCCGAGCGCCCGGTCCCCCTCCGCGGTCCGTCACACCCAAGCAGCACAGTAGCCTTCCGTTCACAGCCCAGGTTCCTCAACGTTTGCACAGTCTACAGGAAACAACAAAAAACCAGGAAAAAACTGAACATTTGCAGTGAGGAAGAACAAAATGATTCTTGCGGCTAGTTTGATAAAATACTTTATTGTTTCGGCCAAGGCACGTATGGGAAGTCACTGAGAGATCTGCAGAAATCTCCAAATAAAGGCAGCTACTGTATTTATACCAAAACACGGTGGGAGTGCTGCCAACCTCAAGCTTATTCACCAATCAAATTTAGGAGCGAGGACCGACCAGTCCAACAGGGCGTAATAAAACAGAGTATGGCTTGTCTCTACTCATGCCGTTGATAAATGACCTCGACACAAGGACGCTGAGATACGGTGAAGCATTTCTCCAACATCCCGGACCAAAAGGAGACAAGGAGTTACCCAGTAGGAGACAGGGAGTTGGAGCTGCTGTGTCTTGGCACTGACATCAGTCAAGATAAAGAGGCTGCAGGAGCAGCTAAGCAAACATGCCTTATCGTGTAGGAATTTTTTACATACACAGCCCTGGTGTCAGTGAGTTTTTCCGCCAGTAACAAACAGGACAGATCTGCTTAGTGGGCACATTCTGAAAAGTCAACGTCTTCTCTCCCCGGAGACCGAAGACATGCGACTGAAACGGTTATTTCAGCCTTTCTTCATCGTGAAAGCAGTCTGTTGGTTGATGGACAGTCTTAACGTGGTATGTACCTGGAACAAAGGTGCAGAAAAACAGACAATAATGAAAATAATTTCCAGTTCAAGCCTTTACTCTGCCTTCGGGTTAGGGGTTGTAGAAAGCGAATGATCGATTACCGAGCGAAGCTTTAACTTTATCTCTCTTTCTCAGGGACTTGCTTGTCCAACCCAGTGGCCTAATGGATAAGGCATCAGCCTCCGGAGCTGGGGATTGTGGGTTCGAATCCCACCTGGGTTGTGTCTTTATCCCTTCTCCTGTAAAAGACTTGCTTCTCTTATAACTTACAGAACAAAGTGCCCAAATGTGGGGAACAACACATCACCTGCACCCATGTGTCATAACAGGCAAGTAATCAGAGTCAGGAGCTACGAAGCAGAAACGTACAATGGACACAATGACATAGCCAGTCTTCCTACTGGTGTTATTTGCATTTCTGTCAAGCTTGACTGAACAGCTGTGGAGTTTAAGGTGCTTATGGTCATTCTCCTGGTAAGTGTTGGCAAGAGCAGGCAGCAGCAGATCACAGGGAATGTCCACCTCTGCCTGAGACAGCTGGAGGAGGGTGCGTTGATTTCTCATATAATTTCATGAAAAAGGTGTCAGTGAAACGGACAGAAACATACAACCAATAAAAATAATGTGTCTGAAAATATCTGAGTAATTACCTTCTAAAGGAATCGTCTAAAGGAGCCCAAGGATGAAAGACAGGGCAGCATCTCTCTTTTGGCACCTAATTGTGTAATTCTATCTATCTATCTATCTATCATTTATTTAGCTATTCATTCATTTATTCTCTGTTTATTGTCCGTTTATTACTCTGGACCTTCGGTTGTAAATGTAAATGCATAAAAGCAGTGAATTGTGCACAGTGTCACGCAGAAATCCCATTTGACATTTATCCATTCCTTGGATGGCACGTTTTTTATTTGCTGATGGAGATATACCATATTTTAGTCAGATAAATACACGCAAAGATATGTTTTACATTACTTCATGTAGCACTATTGTACCATATAGCTATGGAAATTTAGTGTTGTACTTTGACACCTGCTAGTGTCACATGCTTTGTCTTTGCACCACTGCTTCTGTGACTTTTGCCACAGTTCGAGTCCTGTTTTCCGTTGCTGAAGGGGAATGCAGAGCAGTGATTCTTAACCTGCTATAGTCAACTGTCTTCTTTGTTGTGTGTGTTTCTTTGCCCTATTCCTGTGTTCAAGTGCTCTGTGTCCCTGCGTGAGAAGAGCGCTCAGTAAAAATAAATTGAACTGAACTGAATTGAATTGAACTGAATTGAATTGAACCTTCTCTAGGCCACAGCCCCCCTTAAGAATCTGGTGAAAGCTAAGGACCGTTTCCAGAAAAATGCTGATTAAAAAATTCTCGGGAAATGTTTAACTTGGTTAAAAATGTAACACATAGAATTACATTTACATTTATTTAGCAGATGCTTTTCTCCAAAGCGACTTCCAATGAACTCTATGTAGTGTTACCAGCCCACACACCTTATTCACCGCGGTGACTTACACTGCTCCATACACTACTTACAATGGGTCACTCATCCATACATCAGTAGAACACACTCTGTCTGTCACTCACACACTATGGGGGAACCTAAACAGCATGTCTTTGGACTGTGGGAGGAAACCAGAGCACCCAAAGGAAACCCACACAGACAGAGGGAGAACATATAAACTCCACACAGACTGAGCGAGGATCAAACCCATGTTCTCTCACACAACCCAGGTGCTGTGAGACAGCAGCGCTACTCGCTGTGCCAAATAATATTTTTATATTAAGAATTTACTTTGTGTTTTTTTCACCCCCGAGAAGCCTGAGGACTGCAGTTTGAAAATTACTGACACTTAAACTGAAACTGAAACTACACTGAAAATTAGGACACTTGATATCTCGATACCCCTCTGTACACTGTCTCATGGCAGCTTTCCATTGAACTCATTGTGTTGACATCAGGGAAAAAGGAGTGAGAAGATCTACATCACTTTCTTTGATTCACTTAAAGACTGTAGTGTTGTAGTGTTTTCTTTCCCATTAAGTACCATCCTGTGTCTTGTGTTGTCCAGCCGTGATCCTCAAAGTCTATCCATAGAATTAAAACAAGAATCATCAGCTCATAAGGTGCAGAAAAAGCAGTCCTTTAAAGATCACCACATTCCTGAGACTCCCTGTTTGCCTTTCTTTTCTATACAACTCCATTCTAATTAGCATTTTTTTACAATACAGCACAATAATGGGCTTGCATTTAAATCTCAAATCAGTTTAATAATTAGACATTTTTTCCAACTGCATTAAATTTAAAGAAAGGAAAATGTCCATTCATTTTGAAAAAATCAAAAAAGAAACAAACATGTCCTGACCCTTTAAAATTTACAAAAAAAATGTAAGAGATATTCACAATGTTCAACAAAAAGGACTAATCGTAAAACGTTATACAGCAATCTACCCTGTTCCTGTTGGTTTCCACTTGTGTTTGTTGTTTCCACACTTTTGGGCAGCGACAGTGCAAGAATGACTGCCAAGCCGCCGCCGCCTCCCTCCACCCACCACAGCTCACAATCAAAAGTTTTTCTCTTCACTCTGCCAGTAACACTTCATTACAGATGCACATACATATTTTATTATATATGTATAATAAATATATTTCTTATATATTTTAAAATATTCAAAATAATAGCAAATAAGCTTTCAGTACCCAAAATTTCAATATCTGCACTGTTTTCAGGAACAGATTAATTTTGTCACACAAAGGATGCGGTAATCAGTAACTGACATGACACAACTTTAACAAAACCTTGCAATTAACAGTTATACGTAATAGAACCCCAAACCTGGCATGCACTAATTCAGTCCAACACGGTTGCATCTTTTCACAGTGCTTCAGTAACTCTTCTTCGGCCTTCCTTCTAGCATTTTCTTTGTCCTGTCTGTGAAAGACGCAAGGTCAGCAGCTCGGGACTCGGGGCATGCCGTTTAACCACCGTTTATGGTAAACTTGGCTTGCCGAGAAAGGCGGTTGTCTTGCTTTACAGCAGCCGTTGCAACCTGGCCGTGTGGAGCCCTGCGAGAGACGTGCCCTTGAACGGATTCCAGGTGCTTCTGCGCAAGACTTCTCCCTGCTCCGTGGCGTCGGGAAAGACTCCGGCGTGCCGCGTGGCGTGGACAACACACATATAGGCCAACAGCTTGGGCTTTATGAGCTGCATAGGGATTTCACTGCCTGCGTGTGAAGAGAGAGAAGGGGTCTAAAAATAAATCCAGAGAGGAGCCTTTGCTCTTATATGTAATACAAAGAGGCCAGGCAGCATGGTATTCACACCAGGGTGCGAGATCATTTTTGGGTGCCCTTGAAGCAAAAGACAGCATCTCACACAAAATTTAAAAAAATGCACTGGGAACTACAGCAGATGGGAATAATGAGGTGTATTACGATCATTTATATATAAATACAGTGTAGACAGGGCAGCTTTGGTGGGATGTAACTGTTAAGGTGGACTGCATGGGTACAATTTCGGTACTATAAACATATAAAACGATACACAATATACAGCCAGCAGGGAACAAGCTACGCAAATAAGATGCAGGACAATACAGAAAAAAAAAAAAAAATCACACCCTCAAAGAAATAAAAATAACACCAGTTCAGACAAAATCCAGCCAAAGCACCAACATATAAATCTGCTAACTGACCGGTGGTTGGCATGTGTTTCAGGTGAATGGGTGGCTCTAAATTACCCTTCTGGTAACACACACACACACATCGTCTGAACCCCTTGTCCCCTACAGGGTTGCGGGGAGCCGGAGCCCAACCCAGCAACTCAGGGGAAAAGGCTGGAGGGGGGGAGGGGAGACACCCAGGACGGGACACCAGTCCACCGCAAGGCACCCTAAACGGGACTCAAACCCCAGACCCACCGGAGAGCAGGACCCGGTCCAACCCGCTGCGCCACTGCTCCACCACACCCCCCTCTGGTAACACAGCCTATCTGGTAATATGATGGCAAAGAAGTGCAGGAAAGATAAAACATTTACATTTCTTCACTTAGAGGGTGCGATAGCACAGCGGGCTTGACTGAGTCCTACTCTCCGGTGGGTCTGGGGTTTGAGTCCCACTTGGGGAGCCTTGTGATGGACTGGCATCCTGTCCTGGGTGTGTCTCCCCAGCCCTATGCCCTGTGTTGCTGGGTTAGGCTCTAGTTCACCGCAACCCTAATCGGGACAAGCGGCGTGTGTGTGTGTGTGTGTGTGTGTTCATTTAGCAGGTGCTTTTCCCAAAGCGACGTGCATCTCAGCAAAAATACAAATTTGTGCATTAGATTAGGAGAAAGAGACATAGCTGCAGACATTTACATTTACACTTATTCAGACATGTGATTCTGAAGTAAACCTAACTTGTTACTTTCCACTTGATGCACCGACGTTCATCGCTCGAGTAGGTGCATAAAACGCAGGATCGAATCCTGATGGGGATCACGGCTGAGGGCTCTGCTGATTGGCAGCGTGCTATTTTTAATTGCTCTCTGTGTCCTTTGTTGTTTTTTCTCCATGTTACAATCTATGCTTCTGAAAATGTTTACCGGTCACTTGGCCATGCTGCTTTCTGTAAATGAGACATTGGTTGATATCAGGCCACTGTTTCATGATCCTGATGTTGAACCTGAATACTCAGCTTCTGAAGGTGACACAGTGATATGAACTGTGTCAAAGAGGGGAGTGTGAGAGAAAAATGTAATATTATGCATTAACGTTAAAGCATTATACATAACTATGCAGTATTTAGAAGGATAGGTACTTATGAGAAATAACTGAGGAATATTATGCTGCAAGCTGTAATAGGAAAACTAAATTTCCTGTTACAGGTAACAGCATAATCCTAATTCTTCTTTTTTATAAGGTGCACAAACATTCACGTACAATGCCGGAGTAGCGGCTGCGCAAAGGCCGATCTGGGGATGATCATGAAGTTAGGGTGCATGAACACTGACACTGTAGGTGAGCTGGAGATATCCTGGGCAAAGTGGGTGCATTTTTTGAATGTAGACAGAGTTTCAGCAGTTCTGAGTGAGAGGGGGAGGTCATTCCAGCACAATGGAAAAACAAGGAACAATTAACACACACACCCTCCGAAACCACTTGTCCTGAGCAGGGTCGCAGCGAGCCGGAGCCGAACCCAGCAGCACAGGGCGCGAGACCGGAGGGGGAGGGGACGCACCCAGGATGGGACACCAGTCCATCGCAAGGCACCCCAAGCAGGACTTGAACCCCAGCCCCACTGGAGAGGAGGACCCAGCCAAGCACACTGCACCCCCCTAACATTTAGAAGTATTTTTTTATTATTATTATTATTAATTTATTTGTTTAATAGACCCAAGTAACATTGTGGGCAGGAAGGATGTCTAAAATGCCTTTGAAACCTAGGAAGATGTTTGAAGCCAATAATATTGCACCATGGCTATCGTGACCCAGTAGCAAACGGGTCAACAGAACACGACGAGCAAATTTGGCTCCGCTTGGCAACGTCTTGTACAAACAGCTGAAGTACACAACTTTAGAAGTGTAAACAGTTTTGTTCGTAGGACAAAGAGGAACAGCATGGACAAACAGGTGGACATCACGCCCTGGGTTAGGGACGCTCTGACTCGAACAACAGTCCCCCGACTCTCGCAACAGCCACGTCCCGACTCGTCCGCTACATTTGCGCTCGGACATTAGAACTGGTGCGTTTTACTCGATTTCCACAATTTCTCAGTGACACGAAATTACGTTTTATTTTGCATCTTCGCAAAACAGTTGAATTAATTTTAATTTGCCTGCACGGAAAACTGGATGGCGCCGCGGATAATTTCCCTGCTGCTATGCTGAAAAGGCCCGATGCCCTCCCCTACAGACAATGGGACTCCAGCGAGAGGTTCGCCTCCCAGGGAACTGTGAACCTTTCTGTCGGAGAAGCCCCGTCATGTCTAATGTGAGCATCCGCGGGCGAAAATCCTGACCGTACGCCGTGAGAGGCGCGAGCGAAGGGGGCTGGAGCTACTGTCAAGATTTCGGGGATGACGTGTCCCTCCAGGGATTAATATTCTCATCCCGGCGAGCCGGAGCCGAGGCAGGTCGGCGGAGGAGCGGAGCGGCGGAAATGGCTCGGCGTGCGGCGCGCGTACAGGTGTCGGGGGGAGTTCCGCCATTTACTGTACTTATTTCCAACCTTTATATCCCGGATTACACGGATTGATACGCAAATGTCTGCTTTGCAAAGGGCTCCTGTCAGCCTCTGACAAGGAATAAGGATACTTTTAAATGCTATTCATTCTCTTTTAAAAGGGAAGGATTAATCAAGTAGTATCAAATATTTAATTTCGTGTGGCGAAATGCTGTTATTAATGGAAATCCCATAAAGTGGTGTGTGTGTGTGTGTGTGTGTGTGTGTGTGTGTGTGTGTGTGTGTGAGAGAGGTGGCGGAGTGGAGTGGAAAAACGATTCATGCAATATTTAATTTTTTATCAACCGGAGGTGAAAAGTAAATGATGCATCATCATAATAATACCAAAATCTGCGATATGATATTCCAGTAATATAAAGTAGCACAAATGCAATTTTACTATGTAAACAAAAACTATGAGGTAAACTGTAAAAATTCCCCCCCCCCCCCCCCCCCCAATTCTTTCAGCTAAAATTATACACTTATGCATCCGGTATCTGGAACCGCTTGTCCGGTGCAGGGTTGCAGTGGTCCAGAGTTTATCCTGGAAGAAAAGGGTATCAGGCAGGATACACCCTGGTCGGAACACCACATCATTGCAATTGACATAGACACACTCGCACACTCATTCGTTCACTCACACACACACACACAAATTGACATGGAGGGTAATTTAGAACCACCCATTCACCTGAAACACATGCCTCCGGTCTGTGGACAGAAATCCATACAAACCCCAAATGGTGTGAATCGGATTGAAACCCGAGTCTGAGCCGACAGCCCAGGAGGGTGAGGAAAATGTGCTGCGCAATCTGTCACCATGGCAACTTCATACACATAGAGTCTGAAACTGCTTGTCCCAAACAGGGTCGGGGCAAACTGGAGCCTAACCCGGCAACTCAGGGCGCAAGGCTGGAGGCGGAGGGGAAACACCCAGGATGGGACGCCAGTCCATCACAAGGCACCCCAAGTGGGATGCGAACCCCAGACCCAACACAGGACCTGGCCAAACCCATTTCACCACTGCACCCCCTCCAGGCCATAACTTTTCTGCCATACTTTTGTCTTCCAGCTGCAGGTACATGCAAGGCATCCTGGGGCATGCATGACAAAAAAGGTGAAGCAGACAAAACTGAGTCATTATTCTCACACTTGCTCTACTAAGAGTGTTCCAGTACACACACACACACACACACACACACACACACACACACACAGAGTCCCAAACCCCTCAACTGTTTTCTGCACTTCCCTTCAGTGACATAGCAAGTGGCAGTAGAGTCCGGTGACAGTCACTTCTACATAAGACATCACTGCATGCTGTAAAATAATCTACAATACTGAGGCAATCAACAAATCTGGGAGCCCTAAAATCACTCTTTATTGCATTTTTTTTTTTCCTTTTTCAGATCAGAATGGAGCACCAACCCACCCAAGGGTGTTTGGCTCCACACACTGTGTTACTCAACAGGAATTTCTCCATTCATCATTTACGATGATTAAAATCTTTATTTAATAAATAAATTAATCCTAAAAACTGCCATGCAAACAGTAAAATTTAAAAGAAATACTAAAATCAATAAGACCAACTAATAAAAGAACCGCATGGCAGAACCTTTAAAACACTAAAGGACATACCCCAAGGCTTAAAACCATACTTAATAAATAATTAAAGGAAAACTTACCCGGTAACATTTACCGCTCAAGAGGGGTGGTCCCCTGGCCTGTTCCCAGGATGTTGCCATACACCTTACCTACCCTTTTTGGGTGATTCCCTTTTCGCAACATGTCTCCCTTATTGTTGTTTTAGTAGAGTAGGTAAATGATAAAGTACATATACAGAGTTACCACACAACAAAACCAAATTACTCTTTATTGCAGAACTAGATTTCAGGGTATATACTAGGAGCAGATGCTTTACAAAAAGGGTGAAACCCCTATAGGCGACATGAACTGCAATAACACACACACTCGTGGTGGGTAACAAAGCACTGAAAAAAATGTAGAAAATTATTTATCCCTGTAACTCCTGGCCACCTAACATGCATTACCATGAACCACATTAACGCGGTACGTCATTAAAGCTTTTAAATGTCCCGGAAACAGTAAGAACTCGCAGAATTGCAAGGGATGATGGGAAAGCTTTCTCTTTCCTGTTGCGGCAAAACAGTCACAATTATTCATTTAGCTGACACTTTTCTCCAAAGCAACTTACAATGTTAAGGACATAAATGTTGCAAGCTTACTGTAGCCTAAAGTGGGCAGCAGGTGGTGCAGTGGTTAGAGCTACCATGTTTACACCTTGAGGTCAAAGCTCTGAATCCTGCCTACTGCAGTAGCAGCCTTGCTCAAGGCTCAACCAATACAGTAAAAATTACCTAGCTGTATAAATGGGTAAAGCATTGTAAGATGTTTTGGATGGAAAACAACAGCTAAATGAATAAAGATAAGAAGCTGTCATTGTTAATGATGTTGAACTGTATGGTACTTAGTGTGGATTTTCTTCATTAAGCTGCAGCGGGAACTGATCAATAAAACAAGTGATCCATCCATTTACTGATCACTACTTCAGCATCAAAGTGGAAGTCAGATTTTCACATGGAAAACAGAGCTAAAGAGTGCTGTGCATTAAAAACCCTGAAACAAGGGTGAAAATACAACGAGTGCCAAAAGGAACAGTTGGTAGTCTAGTAATGAGAGCTACTGCCTGTGGGTCTGAAGGTTGTTGGTTCAATCCCTTTCTCTAGCTATAGTACCTTTGAGTAAGGTACTTACCTGAACTTGCTCTAGGAACATCACCTAGGTGTATCAATGGGTAAAGGACTGCAAGTACCTAAACATTGTAAATCAGTTTAGAGCAAAGCACTAGCTAAATGAATAAATATAACTCAGTGCAAAAATCAGATTTTAATGATACTGAAGAAAGGGGTGGCACAGCTTCACAGCACCTGGGGGGTGCGAAAGGATGTGGGTTCGATCCCTGTTCAGTGTGTGTGGAGTCTGCATGGGTCCCCTCTGGGTGCTCTGGTTTCCTCCCACAGTCCAAAGACATACTGTTCAGGTTCACCCATAGTGTGTGAGTGCTCCACTGATGTATGGATGAATGACCCAGTGTAAGTAGTGTATCTAGCAGTGTAAGTCACCATGGTGAATAAGGTGTGTGGGCTGATAACACTACATAGAGTTCACTGGAAGTTGCTTTGGAGAAAAAGCAGCTGCTAAATAAATAAATGTAAATAAGACACCATCAGAGGAAATGATGTAATGTTGTCATACAGCTACCAGGTCAACATGTCAGGAAGATGAGCTGTGGATTTGAACCCTGTGTACCTGATCGCTACCTTCAGACAGGAATCCATACACACATACAGGTCCACTGAGCTGACTTCATACCTGAGTTTTTGGGGATTCCTTTCCATGGTTCCCTCCCACAGAATGGACCAGTCACGTCGTCCAGGTTCGGGGACCATCTGCAACAGTAGCCACAAAGGACATTCACAAAAAAGAGTTGATGTTTTGGCGCCCAACAACGAGTCTCCTACAGCGACGTAGCTTAATACAGTGAATGACAGAAGCTTCTAGAAAGCCCTTGTAGTGTAGGTTGATTCATCCTGAACCTGGAGACTGGAGCTCTGAGCAGCTGAAAACAGGGACCACCTTAGCAGCTGTGGGGCCCAAACTAGACCACTTCGATAGGTCCTCCTGGCTGATTATTTATTAAAAAAAAAATTAATTATTAATTATTATTGATTATTTCAGATTAGGTATTAGGAATATGACATTAGATTAAAAACATAATATTTGTATTTATCAGGTTATATTTTGGCATAAAACATTAATATAGTATAGAGCTGTGGATTAGCTGGTTGAGTTAGCGGGGTTGCGGTAGTTGTTGAGTGTGAAGGGCATCAAACATATGTGTGGAGGGGGGTGCGTCTGGGACGCCGGATTGCACTGTTGAGCCTTCCGGAGGTGTCGTGGGTCTAATTCAACGAAACACCGATGAAGGGAGGTGACCACTTGATAACCTCAATGAAATACTCATGTTGGTGCTCGGCTGGTGTGGTTTGTTGGTTTGGTTGGTGAGTTAGTCTTGGTCTGTAGATTTGGCTTTGTTGGGGTTGGTTGATGGTGTCTTTTTTGTGTTGGTGGTTAGCCTTGGTTTGGTGGTGGATCAGATGTGGTTTGTTGGTTGGTTTTTGTGTGGGTGGATTAGACTTGGTTTGTTGGTTTGGTTTTTGTTGGTGGGTGTGGTTTGATGGTTGGTTCTTAGGCTTGGTTTCTTGGCTTGGTTTTGCTGGTGGTATGGGTGGATGGTTCTGAGTTGACGTGTTAGACCTGGTCTGTATGGTTTGTTGGTTGGTTTTTGTGTTGGTGGGAGTAGGATTGGTTGATTTCTGTTGGTGGTTGTGCCGTGGTCTGTAGGTTTGAATTTGTTGGGTGTGGTTTGGTGGTTGGTTATTGTTAATGGGTTGGCTGGATGGCTCGTTTGTTGGGTTAGGCTTGCTTTAGGTGTTTTGTTGGTGGGTGTGCCTTGGTGTTTTGTATTAGTCGGTTAGGCTTGGTTTGGTTATTTGTTGGTGGGTTAAATCTGGTTTATTGGTTTGGATTTTGTTGGTGGGATTAGTTTCGGTTTGGTGGGTGGGTTAGGTCAGTTAAGTGTCTTGGTTTCAGGGCATGAAGATCTATGTTGGCTATGCTCTGTGGTTTTAGGGTGGTGGGTGGACTGGGTCCTTGTGTGCAGCCGTTGAAAAATACAGATGGGGTGTAACATCTTTTACTGTGTATCTTGAGTGTATAGTTGTAAAGACATATTTCATTTTATTATTGAAGAAGTTAGTTCACAAATAAATGTCTTATGGAACAAAAAATGTTACATAATATATTAGACTTGCTCACATCTACTTTACTCTGTCTATTATTATCTGTTAGGTGCCCTGTTACCTTGTCTATTGTTTATAAATTGTTGATGTTGCCTTCATTATGTGAGTTTGAACCTTTCTTTCGTTTCTTCTTCAGCAGTTTCATTCCTGCGTATTCATCCTTTGTGCAAAAAAATAAAATCCATAAAATCACTGAATGGCACTGATGAACGTGGCAGAGCTCTAGACATTGCAACACGCAGCCTTTTCCCTTTTATTACATTTTTCCTTCTTACTGCACACCTCCCAAGAAAGAAGCGGCAAATATTTAACTAAAACCCGAAAGCTGTCAGAAGACTTTTTTTACTGTCTTTTTTATATTCATCCTCCAACGATGCATAAATCAAAATCAGTCATTATTTATGGGCTTGGCCTCAGCAACTTGAACATCTTACCACAAGTTGAGCATTACCTGAAGCCCAGATGCAGACACCATTCTTCCAGGCAGAGCATCACTCGTCTTCCCTGGATGTGAACCCCACTGCGTTGCGTTCTTTGCGGGGAGGAGGTGCTTTGTTACTCAACGCCGGTGTGGAATTACATTTTATTTTTCAACAAACATCTCTGGACCCTAAAGCCAGGTGAAATCTCACACAAGATGTGGGCAAAGCCCCAGCGTGGACCAGCAGGATTTACACTCAGGCACAATCACTAATCCTTCTGCCACCATAGACGTGCTGTCTTTCTAAGTCAAGGTCCTGGTGGCACCAGGTGAACTTTACAGAGAAGGTGAGCGGAGCGACTCCGGCTGGAGGGACCAGAGAAATAGTGGGATTCGTAGCGGCGGCGCTGAAGCGTGACCCTCCGGGCTCGACAAACTCCAACTAGCGCTGGAGTTGCGGGGTCGGGGATCTCGGCTGGGCTGCGAACCGCTGCCTCATTAGGGTAGCTCATCGAGTGGCGTGTGTGGAGGGTAGAGGCCAGTGCGAGTGTCCACCAGGGTCAAGGGCTCAACAGTAGCCCTGTTGCTGGTCCTCACATCTGAGGAAGACTGTAGGGTCTCTCCTAGAGAAAGACCAGTGAGAAACTGTGAAGGATTTGAGCAACACCGAGAATGTGATGTTGATCTGTGGTTTTTATATACAACGTGATGTTTTCAAAGAAGGAATAATGAGGATGAAGGGTTACCTCAACGAGTCCAATGAGTGTAAGATTCCAGGATATGATTACAGTCTTGAAGCTGGTGCCTTCAGGAAATCATCGCCTGAACACAGGCCTGCTAAGGAACTCAAGTGGAACTATTCTTCCTTTACATTTACTCATAGAGCTGGTACTTTCCTTCATAGCTACTTACAATGATTTACCCTTTCATACAGCTGGGTAAGATACGGTGGAGCAATTCAGGGTAAGGACCTTGATCAAGGGTAGCAGTGAAGGGGGTGGGGATTGAATTTGCCACCTTTGGATCCAAAGGCAGCAGGTCTATCCACTACGCTATGAGAGACCCCTCACCCCCAAGTTTCATTTTTAGAGTTAGAGCTGCTACCTTTGGTCTGACTCACTTCCAGTAAACGCTTATCTGGTCAGGGTCACAGTGGTCCAGAGCCCATCTTGGAATCATGGGCCACAAGGCAAGCAGGTTACACCCTGAATGGGACGCCATTCCATCGCACTGTGGCCACACACATTGGAGGCAATTCATGATCACCAATCCACCTAAACTGTATGTCTTTGAATTGTGGGAGGAAACCAGAGCATTCAGAGGAAACCAAGGCAGACACAGGAAGAACATGCAAACTTCACACAGGCTGAGTTGGATTTGAGCCTATGCCCGAACAGCCCAGAAGCTGTGAAGTGGCAGCACTACCAACTGCACCACTCTGCCACCCCTTCATGCTCAAAGGGATTAAAGGTAAATTATTATTATTATGTCACCGCATGTCATTCTTTGCAAATGAAAGAAATAAAACAGAAAAGAGAAAACAGATTAATTTCTAGTAAAAAAAAAAAAGTTGCTATGGAAACCAATGTGATGCTATGTCTCCATCTGCCCTAGCAAACCACACCTTTGCACCTTACCACCCAAGACACGGGGAATGCGCAGTGTGATGTGAGAAACACTAGAAAATTCCTTGGGTTGATGCCTTCCGTAGCATCTTCGTGGGTACAGGTGCTTGGATGTGCAGTGAAATCGACTCCTTGACACTCGCTGTGTTCGTCTTCGTTTCAGACGTGTCACCTCATCTCCTAATGTCTCAGTGTTCCTCTTAAAGTATAAGAAATGTACGACTGGCCAAAGAACCCACAGGTTATGCTTTTTTTTAACCTCATTGCACTGTTTGTTTTTATCTTGAACCTGATGGGTGCATGAGGTCCGATCCCTCCTTGGACCCGTGGCGTTTCTGGACAGAAAATCTGTTTCTTTTGGGGTGCCTCAAAGCACTTTGTAACTTCCCATCACCACTGGTGTTCTGCTTTGCAATTTGCCTGAGTCTCAGCTGTACCAATAAAATATTTCACTTCATTGCTTGCGAGTGTTCTTGCTTTTCTTCCACAGTGCATAGATTCTTGTCGTCATATGTTGTAAAATCATAGTTCTTCTTTTCCGCACGGGTCTCATGATTGCTGCAGATTTTCTGAAAACGACAGCTGTTCAAGGATCACGCGCTTCTCTCATGCAGACGCATCGTCGATAGCGCAGTGCTGCGGCAATGAAGGGCTCCAATGAGTGAGCAAAACCTCCGGGTTCCACCAGTGTTTAGAGCCGCTGAAGGGACTAATTCACAGCAATGAGTAAAAGCCCCACAAAGACATGTTCTGATCATCCTAAACTGCTTTGGATAATGACTACAATTCATGATTTATGGGTTTCTGTGTCCGAAGACAGCAAAGATTTTTTTTGCTATTTGACTGATGGTGTTTTCTAACAGTGATGGAGATATTTCTTTGACAGCACTATTATATTTACAGTCCACATTTTTCCCCCTCCTTCCATCAATATGCGATGTGGCCGGATGGGCAGGACAGAGCAGGACGCCAGCAGGTTTTCCAGCACCAGTAAGATTAGATTTTTAGGATAGAAAAAATCAAATCAAAGTTGTGGGTGAGAGACACACACACTCTGAAACCGCTTGTTCCAAGTGGTGTTGAGGCAAACCAGAGACTAACTCAGCAACACAGGGTGTAAGGCTGGAGGAGGAGGGGAAGCACCCCGGACAGGACGCCAGCCTGTCACAAGGCACCCCAAGCAGGACTTGAACCCCAGACCCAACAGAGATCAGGCCCTATCCAAGCCCGCTGGGCCACCGTGCCACCACACCCCTGTCCCCACCTGCCCCCCTGGGTGAGAGACCTTTATGGCAAAAGACACAAATGGAAATATGCAAAATGTCCCACCAATCTCAAATACACAATCCAGACCAATTCACCTGAACTCTACTCCCACTATTATCTCTCTTAGTACTCTGACCAGCTGCCTTACATATTGAGATTCAGCAAGTCTGAGGGACGGAGGGAATTTGGATGTTCCACCTCATCAGAGCCAGGAGTGGGAATTGATAGACTTTCAACGTCGGACCCCTTGTGAGCCAAACCATTAAAGGATCATAGGTGGAGGAGCACATCATTCTAGCTGGAGTTTTGGTATCGGGGTGCGGATCCTCTGACCCCCTTTTAGACCATAACCACATTATTGAACATGGTGATGGGGAAGATACATGGAGACAATGTGGGATGTCAGGGACAACTTGCCCAGCTGTATTTTGGATTAAATGAAGCGCGCCAAAATCAAAAGCTGGAAGACCAGACCATGACCGAATCAGCTGTTATTCCCAAGCCCTCGACTGACAAAGTGGACGGAATGAGCGAGTTCTCTAGTCTGATAGTGCAGGACTGAGTGATGGAGCAGCAGGGAGACGGAGAATCTCAGTCTTTGGATCTGACTCTTTGAGTAATTGGGGTTAAGTTCTTTGCTCAGCAGGGACATCACCCAGCAACCTAAAGATGATCAGTCCATCTACAACCACTAAGCCACCCTGCTTAAAGACTGCAGTAGTTAAGGATGTGGATTTGTATCCCAAAGATAGCACAGGGAGGATCCTGTGTTGGGAGGCCAAATTAAAAATGGGGTGAATGATCTTAAGCCACTCAGATGTGTTGAGATCCTTTATACTGTATAACTATGAGGATGCAAAACACTGCGATTTTCTGCCTTCGTTTTCTGCGACACGTCAATTTCTATGTGGATTTTAATAACACTGACATAGAAAGTATCCCAATGTTTAAAAGTGTATTCAGTCAACTGGCCATCACTGTCAAATGTCATTTGGTATCTATAACAGGCCTCTGCTACTCCTTTCCAGGACTCTTTACATAGTAAAAACTCATAAGTTTGCCGAAATTTTGTCTGTTTGCTCATTGCATACATTTATCCAGATGAGACTTTTTACAGCTTTCAGTTTTGTATATTTACTTAAGCAATGCATGTAAAGTAACTTTCTGAAGGGTAAAATACCACCTAACCATCTCGAATACAAATGCTCCGTCTCTGGGCTGGAATCCAACTGCTAACTTTCTTTTAGATTATTTATTTAAAAAAAAAAATGTTTTCGTGCATAGTTATGCAACACAAGCCACCGTTTTTTTTTTTATATATTTTAACCCTGGAGCAATTCAGATTGAAATACTTTGCTCAAGGAAAGAGCAGGGCTGCAGTACTTGTAGTTGAATATGTGGAGCTGGTTATGATATTTACTGAATATTATGATTATTGCTGTTGTTGTTATCAATAATAATAATAATAATAATAATAATAATAACATCTGGAATCTGTTTCTACCAGACTTCTCTGGATCTACACTGCACATTTGCAGTTTGTTTCATTAATCTTAATTTCAAGACATTTCTCTCCATTGGGGGGATTTCAGTGAGTGTGTAGACTGTAAAGGCCAGGGTCTCACACACAGCCATCATCTGGAACTCTTCGCAGGCCTCAATGTTCCCATCCAATAGAAAAATGCAATAAAAAAATACAGCAGCACGGTATACAGAGCCCTACTTCATTTACATGTAAACAAGAGAGTGAAGTAAAACAGGAAATTATGACTAAAATGCATTAAATTAACTATTATCGCAGGAGAATGGAGGGAATTGAGTTTGTGGGACTGTGAGTGATTCCCTCCCCACATGTAATATCCCCTCTATTGGTGAGGTTCAGAACTGCACACCTACCCCTCCAGTAGCCACTGTGCAGTGAGGGGTTCTTAACCTTTCCTAGGCCACAGACCCCTTCTAGAATTTGCGGAAACTTAGGACCCCTTCTAGAAAAATGTCCGTAAATAAACTTGTAAAAATTGTGATGCTTAATTTATTGCTTTCACAGCTGATTGCCTTTACACAGAATTATGCCATATAGTGTATAACAATAGGACAGCAATATGTGCATTTTTTTTTACTTATTTTTAGTTGTACAGTGCTGTTTTCAAAGCAAACCTGCACTCCAGGGACCCCATGGAGCTCATACATGGAACCCCAGGGACTCCATGGACTCCAGGATAAGCCCTGCTGTAGTCTAATATATAAACGGGCTTATTCATATTGTGACAACTGTAAATTAATCTGAAATTGTCACACATCTTATGAGATCCAAGAGTCAGTAAGGACATTTTTGCAGGAGACGTTGTATAATTTGGAGAAAAATGGTTATGAAACCTGGAATAGTTCCTTTAAAATGTTAAGGTGTATAGGTAAGGTGTATAAGGTGTAGAATTAAATGAGTTTGGATGCAAGTAATCCAGATAATAATAATAACAATAAGAAGAAGAAGAAGAAGAATAATAGGTTTTATAATTTGTAAAATTTTAGAAAGTAAATATTATATATGAGCAGAAAAAATAAAGAGGTATCGTTTTCTCTAACGTCGATTTTTTTATAATATTAAGGATGCAAATTTTCCTTTGTCAAAGCAGATGACGAGTTGCGAATTATTATTTTATCCCGAACCGCTGCATCAATAATTTACCCCCCCCCCCCCCATCGAGACTTGTTCTTCTTGTGCGTAAACGTACGTGTTTATTAAATATCAAATTATTCTGGCGAAACTCAGAAGAAAAAAATGCATTTTATTGGCATTTAGGAAGTACCTCTAAGAAAACGACGAGCCGTTTAGTGAGATCCTGTGTGTGTTGTCGTGAGTTTTTTGTGTGCTTGTTTTTTTTCGGAGCGCTCCGATTTCAGGCTCCAACGCCAAACACTGCTTCACTGTCTGTTTCCCCGCACATCCGGGTGCTGGGGGCGGTCCATTCTTCGCTCTCATTGGTCGGCCGACGCCGCTCTGCGCTCCCATTGGCCTCTGGGTTGTCAGTCGGGGCGCTCGCAGACTGCCCGCAGACTGTGGCGGCGCCACAGACGGGCACGGCCGTGGTCAGCGCGTGTCTGTCTGCCGTCTGTGAGTGTTTAACTGACCCGAGAGTTACAGGCGGGCTGCAAACGGGTCCCAGCGACGGGCGCGGACAGGAGGCCTCGCGGCGGCCCGGCGCGCGCCTCACTGCGTGCGCGTGTTTGACGGAGCCACGCGTACAGAGTGGTTTTCCACGGTGAAAAGTTTTTTTTTTAAAAAAATGTCTGTGTCACCAGACAGCTGTTCATAAACACACAGGTAAGGGGAACCCTCTTCTTCAGGACAGAAAATAAGGACGCAGACGAGACGTGCGAATTATATACACCTAACTTGTTCTTAACAAAAAAAAAAAAAAAAAAACAGTTTAATTAATAAATAACATGAGAATTAATAAAACGGGAATAACCCGGACGTTGCTATTGTTTAAAACGTATTGCGACTGTAACTTGGGTGTCTTAAATATGTTGCGTTTTGTGATAAATCCATATTTAACGGAGAGACTCGGGAAAGAGGCGCGTTCTCGGCCAGGCGAACCTCCTGCTCCTGTTAGTAGCGCGAGACGCAGGTGACGCACCTGTGCTCACGTGAACGGCGTGGCTCGTGCGGCGCCACTTTCCTAGCGATGCCCCAGCCAGCGGTGTGCTGTAAACACTTTATTTTACACGCGGCAAAGCTGCGGTTCGTGTGTTCAGGCAGTTTCCGTACGTTTTTACGTCTTGGGGGGGGAAATTGTGTGAAGGCTGAAATAACGTGTTATTATTTTACGTGTATAGAATGCGTAAAGTTTTACGCACTTCCTGCGCACACAGGCTTTGTTCACGCGCACCTCGCGTTCGTCGCTTCAGCGCTCGACTGAGGCCAGTGAGGGCACAAATCGCGTGTGGGTTAATAAAGAAAGGGGAAAAAAATAAAGAGAAGGGGCGGAGCGTGTCAGCCGCGTGCGCTGGACCGGTCTGCGGGCGCACTTTGAGCGCTCGAGCGGTGGCGCCAGTTCGTACCCTCGCGCCCTGAGGGAGGTGCGCGTGCGTCCCGCCTAGTCGTCACTTCGGTACGCGTAACAGTCAAAACGCACGATAACCATGCATTCGTGAAAATGATTGTTTATTAAGTTTATTTTTAGCGATTCGGTTCAAGTTGGAAGAAAAGGAACTGAGGAGGGCCCATTTTTTTGTATTTATATATTTCTGTTTTTGACGTCACTGCGCTTTAAAATTTTGTGAATAACGTAACTGTTAAGCAGGACTTTGATTATAATGTATTTTCTCCGGTTACATACACACGTAAGGAAATATGTCACTGAACATATGACGATTTTTTTTTTCGTTTACACTTAAGTATCGAAGAGTTGGGTCTCCTTGAGGCCATGGTAGCCGTTAGCGAGCAGAATTCCCGCCAAAATGGCCGATAGTCCAGCTAGGCAAATCAATTATTGTGACACGTTTTTGAAAAAGTACCTGACTAATTAATACATGGTATAAAATATAACAGCAAAATCGTGCGGGATCGTTGATTGCATGCATTGGTGACTTTTAACTTTGGAGCAGAAGATGGTGCAGTAGTAAACTGTCACCTTACCTGAAGGAACCTGGTTCAAATCCCACTCCTGCTGTAGCACCCCAAGGTACTCAAGCTGAATTGATACAACACCCAGTTCTGTAAATATGTCTGCAAAACTAACAACTTAATGAAGAATAATAATGACGATTTGGTATTGGTTGCAGGCACTTGAACATTTTGGGGACATCAAGTGGGTGTTCATTCAAGTCCAATGTCGCACGTGATGTGGTAAAATTTCAAGTCTGGATTACTCAAAAACATCGTTTCGCTCAGTTCTCCAAAAAAAAAAAAAAAAAAAAACTCACGTGCTGGAAAGAGGTGGTTAAGTTAATCCAAAATTATACAAGTATAGTGAGTGATTTGAACATTTTCAATGGGCTCTTTAAATAGTTACTAAATTACTGAAACACATGTTTAAAAGTAGTCTTGAATTACTATAAATTTTTGCTATTTCACAGCTGACTGTTAAGTCTTTTACTAGCTTCTGAGCATGTTTGCTTGTACTGAAATGTCCTCATTTTTCATGCTTGGCTGACCGGTGATGCTCATCTGTGTCTCTTTCAGTGCCCAACCCAAACACCTCGTCATAATTATTCACTACACTATTCTACTATCCAGAAATCGACCCGGTTTCTATGTCTGCTATGTAAAAGTATGTAAAAGTTAAGAAGCACATGCCATACTGAAAGTCTTAAATTCTTCATTCTGAATGCTACCGCAGTAAACGTTTCCAAAACTTTCTTAAATTTTTTTAGATTGAAATGAACTGCTGAGTTGTTTGACTCCTGCATGTGGTCAGTTTGTGTCATTTTGGTCTCCCATTAAGTGGAAAGATTGTTTATTTTGTGATCATTAATTTCAGGATAATACCATCCCTGTATCATGTTGCATGCTGCGGCTACTTTGTGTAAATTTATCCTCTGTTGCCTGCAATTTTTTAAGAAAAGAAAAATAAATATCCAGTGAAACAATCCTTGTGTTATGTTAGTGAACAAAACAGCAGATCAGTAAAGACATTGTATTACATTTACTCATACTGTAATCTTGCCTAGCATGTTTTAATTACTTTTTTTCTTTTTTTTTAAAGGTTTTTTCTGCTTTTTTTTTAACACTTGTTACTTTTGTCCACAGCAGTCTAAGATGGCTGGGTGACACAATGGGAACTGCTTTTTTGGATCCTCCTCTTTCAGCTTTTTGAGCACTGCTGAAGAGGCGAGAAGGGAGTCTCTGGTGAACAGGTAAATGTACACGATCACCTGTCTGTGGAAGTGCAGTGGAGCATGTTCTCTGTGTGTGTGTGTGTGTGTGTGTGTGTGTGTGTGTGTGTGTGTGTGTGTGTGTGCATGCGCTGGGAGGGATGGAGGGAGGGAGGTTGAACGTCAGAGGCTTGGGGTCAGTAGGGGCTCGTGGAGCTCTGTGGGGGCTTTTTGAGAAGGGAGTTGCACATGTGACCCGGGGGCCTGGGCCTTAGACTCACTGTACATAAAACTCTTCTTGTACAGTCTGACAGGTTGATTATACAACATGAGTGTTCTGAGACAGTTTTCAAAACGATTCTCTTTTAATAAGCATCCAAAATGAAGCATTTTTTAAAACTATTTGTAAGCATGAGCTTTTGGTGCATATTGCTCTTACTGTCACCTTTTAATTGATTCCCCCCCAAGATGACGATTAGCCATACTGCATCTGTACAGTTTTACTGTATTAGTTGCTACACCTTGTAGTTTTACATTTTAACACCATCATTTTTTATTTTTTGTTTGTGGCTGGTAATGAGTTACCAGCATGTATTCATTCCTGTCACTTTGCGTCGTTTTTATGTTGTTTTCTGTGTCTTTCTCCCTGTCACCATCATTCCTCTTTATTTTGAGGTCTTTAGCAACGTAGCAGCTCAACAGAAAATGTGGCAACATGTTTCATCCTGTCGTCAATATTTTTTAAAGGTAACGATAGATGTTTTGGGTCGCTTCTTGGTATCTTGCATATTAATGTTTTTCTTGAGGCCTTCGTTCATGCTTGTGAGCTGCTCCTGAAACATCGGTTCGTGTTTTTATATGAAGGTAGAATTACCAAGAAATCATAATCGGCAATCAATGTTTTGCACCTAATTAGTCATACCAGCAATAGATCGGCACTGCAGAGACCGGGAGTAATTTAATCACTTGGTTTTATTTTTGAAGAACATACTGCAATAAATAAAAAGCGTATTTTTCGGAAGTCAGTGATTTGCATATTCCCTTCTATTTTCTCTTTAAAAACGTTAGGATTATTACCACAGTCACTGTTGACCTTGCTAAGGGCACTTATGTTTTTATAAAGTTTTTTTTATTAGTTTTGAAAATAACGTTTCCCTCCAGAATCTATTAGGTGATCTTTCAAGAATTTTGCGGTTTTATTAATTGATTACATTACAACTGGCTAAAACAAATTTTGTGTTTCGCTCATATGTCGACCAAAGTTATTTTGTAATATAAGGCCATGATATCAGGGGAAATTTTGGCATAGGTGCATCTGCTTTGCATTACAAAGAAACCTCGTGACTCAGCTTTATGCCTGAAGCTTTCCTTGGAAAAAAAAAGAGCAGTATTTTATGGCAAAGTTTTACCTTTGGTGTTAAAATTATTGCTAAAGCCGAAGTACACGCTGTGCTGTTTCACAGTTATCACCATGCATAACTCTGCATGTTCATGTGTATGTAATTTCACATCATCTTCTCTCAGAAGGCTAATTTCTTGAATCTTTCATCTTAAAATTAATTACTGTGATCTTTGACATGATAAAATTTGATTGTGAAACAAGCATATTTTAATGTGCACGATGTTTCACTGCAGATAATGCTACTGTAAGTTCCTAAATAGGAAACCAGGTGTAACTCAGTAGCGTTTTGTAAGTTTTCCTTTGATGAACGTGGTCGGCTACAGTTTGAATGTAGCGCTGAGAAAGGGAGATATGTGTGCTCCATGCAAACAAAACTGCCATTGCACACACTTTTGTGAATACCGTGGATACATATTTCACTGGGAGACTCAATCTGAGCCGTCCAGCCCTAAAAGCTTTAAATTTTGGGTTGCACTTAGATACACTCTTCAGCTTTTGTTGCCAAAGTTCATCTTAGGTCATGTGGTAGATCATGTGACACAGGGGAAGTCAGTACTGCCAGCCATTTTTTTTCCTCCTTTCCCGAATATCCTCCTGCAAAGCCTCCATTGGTAAGAATGTCTCGCTTTGAAACAGATGTGGCCCGTTGCGCACCGCAGTCCCACGGACGTTTTCTGGGAGTTGCTGGCAGTCGTCCAAGAGTGCGGGCCAGTGTCTCCTTGTGGTATTGTGATTGCACACAGTTCTGCA
Organism: Scleropages formosus; assembly: GCF_900964775.1. Lineage (NCBI taxonomy): Eukaryota > Metazoa > Chordata > Actinopteri > Osteoglossiformes > Osteoglossidae > Scleropages > Scleropages formosus. The sequence goes on along the minus strand of NC_041814.1, from coordinate 28,480,510 downwards.
TACAGCTGTACCCACTGCAGGGGTCTCGGGGAGAGTGGCCTCCATTTTGTGTACGGCAGTCGCAGTCTTCTCGGCCAAGGAAACGCCTTGTCTTATTGTAGACACGCAGAGGGTCCCTCTTGTAGAGGGGTTCTACTGTTTATCGAAAAGCTACACAGTGATTTTCGCTAGCTTTTTGAGAGTTGAGCGATCTTATTTGGCGCACTGCGACTTGTTAGCAGATGTCAGTCTCAAAAAAAGCATCCTTTGGTATGTGATTTTTTTTTTTTTTCTTTTTTTTTTCTCTTTTTTTTTTTTTTTTTTGAGGCGTTGTTATAGCTTGGACAAAATTTGGTGCTTTGCTGCACGGCATCTGGCCAAATTGCCAAGAAAAAGGTGTGGGGGGATATGAACAGCAAATACAGCATACCCCACCCCTGTTTCTTAAGGAAGCCCTAGTGGCCGAAGTGCCAAGACGAACGTAGGAGGAGAATGTTTGTGGAAAAACTCGAGTGGTTTCGTTGTGTAAAACTGTACGTGATTCTGCTGCTGATGTACTTGAGGAGCAGTTGTTTATTTCCTATTCCTCTGTAGTTTTTTCACAACTTCCACTTTATTTGCAGTTTATTAAGAGACGATGTTTTTTTTAATGAAAATATTGCGTTGTTATAATTTTGAACAGAAGTCAGACAAATTTACATTGAGCTTTATGTTTTTGAAAGAAGTAAATGATACGGAATATTACTTAAGAAAATTGTTTCTTTCAAATATGTTTTTGAGCAATTTAGACATTTTTGGGTCCAAAATTATCTAAATTCGATCAAGTAAAATGTTCTAAATATAATTTCAGGTCCTACCCCTTCCCAAAAACAAATGCGAATAAGGAATTTTTATTCAATTACTGTTAACATTTTTTTCTGTAAATTGAAAGTTGCCATTTATCAAGGAACGCATATTCGATAGCTTTTTTCTTATGTTCTGTATTTGTAAAAACTCTGTAAGCATGTTCTGTGTATTATTTTTAGTTGAAATATTGTTTTATTGGAATGTAAGGATATATTAATGAACATGTGCAATGTTGTATTCGGCAATAAACAGCAATTCTGAATTACGGCATTTTCCTTTTTATATTGTTAGTACACATTTTAAACTCTATAATAATTTAATATTGGATATTTTTCCCTTCAAATAACGATTCATTTTTTTTTTTCTTTACCTACCCATTGCCTAATGTAAACATTTTTAGTAAATTATGTGAAATGGTCAAATTTATGTTCAAAACAAAATAACTGCTTACTTTATCATAACTTTCCATGTCTCCTATGTGCAGACAGGACCTTTTAAAGTTTTTTGTAATGACATCTTAATGTTCGTGTGTATATTTGTATCTCAAAATTTACGGTAAAGCTCCTAATTTGTTTTTCTCTTACACAAGTCTGTATTCATTTTAATTGTAAGGTACATATTTAAAAAATCCAATAACTGTTACGGAATCGTTTACATTTTTAAGGATTGTAGATGTTAATTGCTTAATGAAATGTATGCATGAAATGCCTATTTGTGAATGCATGACTGGTGGACTTTCTGAGCATACATGAAACAATCAAAAATAAAATCTTTCAGAATTATGGAGCTGTTTGCTTTATACTCATTGGTTATTTAGCTTTGCCTGTGGCAGTGTATTTTTTTTCTTGGATAGGCTCGATGTAGCTGTGCACACATTTCAGTATTAGCTAAGCTCCAACAAACTGAAATTATTTAAAGAGTATGAACCCCCCAGTCACCCATTTTCACTGTCCTCTTCTCGTTTCGGTTTTACATTTTCTGCATAGAAGTATTCGTAGTTCAAGGTTACGTGTAAACATTTTTGTTTTTGCGGTAAGTTCATATGGTGCTGAAGATGCGCTGTGCTGCTGTTTTTCACATCCAGATAGGTTTTGAATGTTTCAAAATGCATGCCGTTGTGTGCTTTTGTGTAATTAAATACAACTCAAAGGTACTCGGTTCAAAAGTTTAGATTACCTGCAGCCTGGCCTGTTTTTAATGATCACAGTAATCGTGGAGGATCGTTTAATGTAAATGTGCTAAAGCATCGTTATAGTCAGAGGGAAATTTAGCATATGATGAATTTTGAATACTGGTACACCAACAAAGTATTCTCTTTCTTGTTATTTGTATTATTTTTTGCACCTGAAGTGTAGGCAGTCTGAAGTTTGTCAAAGTACTGGAACTTTTTTTTTTTAAAAGAATCAGTAGAAGTTCGGCTTTGCTCTACAGACCAAGCTGTCTGGTCCCGTTATCTTGTCTCTCTAGGGAGCAGGAGGATTCGACCTGATATCGAGAAAGGCAGGAGCAAGTGGGGCCTCATTCTGCCCAACAGCTCGGCCAATACAAAGGTGCGCTGCTGGATCAGGCCCCAGCTTAGCACCCTGTAACCTGAGCCGTGGCCTCATGGGGCGTTTGTCTCTTCTCCGAGAGTCCACTCTCCAGCCCTGTAAAGTTCCCAAAGTTCAGCACAGTTCAGCATGCTGGTGGCCTTCCAGACATGATGGCCTGACAGAGGTTTGATGGGTTGGCACAATTCGGGCAGGCTAAGGCAGAATTCTAGAAAAGCGGACAAAGTTTGAATCATGTTAAATTGCATCTGTTTGTGTGCCTGTATCACAATAAGTACATACTTTGCACTGTCACCTCGCTTTCTTGAAACAATTCTCAGTTATGTATTTAGCTCTGTGCCTACTTATGATAAAATTGCAAACGACTGTTTTTACAGGTTGTCTTTTTTCCTCTGTTTGAAATGTGTATTTAGAGAACACTTTGCTTAAGCATTGCATGAAACTTGAACTTCAGCAGTTACTCAGTAGGCAATGGGATAGTTGATACTTTGCCTGAAAGCAGTAAGCTTGGCGTAACACAAGAAAACGAACAGGGCAGCGCCTCCTGGTTATCCCACAACACCGAAAACAACGCCAATTTCTACAGATTCCATTCTGTTTTGGGGTTCACATTGCTGTCATTCACAGAATCCAAACATGCCTTTATGTCCCAGAGGTTCACGTTCACTCAAAGTGATCTGGTTGCCAGTTGAGTATTTTTGCATGCGGGCGGTGGGGGATATTGGTCTATGCACTGTATTGTTCCAGGGGTGACGTCTGATATGAAAGAAAGGTTGGTCCTTTTCCAGGGTATCGTCACTGAGGTGCAACATTTCTGAAGGAAGCCTCACAGCTTTAAACATTGTTTGCATACAGTAGCGCTCAGTCAAAGAAAATTACTGGGAGTGAGAATCCCATTAGATGTAATGATTAAAAAAGGCCTGATGTGAAATGTGTTGAATCTGTCATGACAGCTCACACCGTGATTCAGTTTGTGGTACTCTTTTCCATGCAGATAGTTATATTAATTTCACCCATCCGCATTCTGTAGGGTTACGTTGTTACTCATGGTGACAATTATTTAGGTTTCAGAAATTAACACCAAAGTTACACAGCATTTAGTGTGTTTTTCATTGTACATGTAAGCTCAGTTGATTTGGTTTATTATTTTCTTGGGGTGCTGTAGTCTCGTCAACCCTTATTTGCCAAAACCTTCGGCGATCATCAGATATGGTTTAATCTGATGTTCAGGATTCAAGAGGATTAATTGCACACTACAGTGGCACTGTTTCCATTAAAGTCCTGTTCAGCTTACTCTCCTCGCAATTTACGGTGAGCTAATTACAGGCCAGTGTTTCATTTTTATTTAATTATTTCACACTGAAATTACGACATAAATCGGGCATTGGCTGAAGGTTGTGACGATCTAGAAATGAATGTAAAATTGCGCTGACAACGATGCAGAAAATAAAAACCAAGCCGGATGGGCTATTGTTGTGTTTATGTGCTCACATATTTGTTGACAACATGTTTCTCTTATAACTGTGAAGTTGTTTCAGACACAAAGTACAGTATTGCTGTAATGGTTTTAAAATAAAATTTTTCTACTTGTACATAGTGTTATGTACAGTATTCAGTGTAGTGAGCCAGTAACACCTATTTTGAAATGAATATGCTTCCTTTCATGAAACTGGAATAATTAACCCAAAATATATGTAGGCACATCTGAAAATGTTAGTAGTGGGACTACCTGTTTGCTCTAGCTGTTGTTTTTCTTCTTAGTTTGTACTGGGGGAGAAAAAGTAACACAGAACATGAGATTTAGCTCAGGAAGTCCTTGGCACAGTCCTTTGCTCCCGTGCAGAACAACAAAATGTTCATATGTAAATATAACATCAGTCTAATGAACATTTAAAATGTTGATTTAGTTTATTTTGCAAAACTTGTAAATTATTGCGGTCTTTAAAAAATATAATTTTAGGTTTGGATGCATCCTAAATTATATTTTACAATATGTTGTAAAGTACTAGTATTTGTGTCACTTTTCATCAAGGTTGATACTAAGTCAACTGAATATTTGGAGTAGTGTTCATATTACTATTTTCATGTAAATACTGTATTTTTAACTTTTTTTTTTTGTTTGTTTTGATGAGAATACAGAATATGGTATACAACAAAATAAATTAACCAAATGCTGCCGGTAGCTGACAATTTCTTGTTATTAATAAAAATTTTAACAAATACCTACTGCAGTTAATCGTTTGACAGGGAACTGTCTGTTTACCAGTGCTTTGATAAATGCGCTAGTCCAGCCTTTCATTGACAGGAATGCTATCAGTATAAACTTTATAACAGGTTTCATTTGTTTCATATTCTTTGATAACTTTGCATTGTCTGTATTGTTTAATACTTAAGCACAGCAAAGTCCAGCCTTTTCCTACCTGCTCAGAGATCCTCAGAGCGTTAAAGGCCCTAGATGAAAGCAAGTTTTGCTGTAGTTGTGGCCTAGATTTTGCTTAAGAGAATGGAACAAACTTTCTTTGCAGAAATGTTTTGCCCATTGACATAAATTATCGAACAGCTTCACAGTAGTAAATAAATACATGCTCAATAGGTCTACAAAGACAGTGCACTTTTAAAAATCCCTGTAAATGTTTGGCGATAAACTTTTAGCTGTTAGTTCTTTTTGATTCACGATGTTTTCAGGAACAAGTTTACAGTGAATTTAGGGTTGGAACGTGGAAGTTTGGAACTGCCATACGGCCCAGAACTCCTGCGTCGTCTTGTGGCCCACGTCTGTGGAAGAGATACCAACACGACACCATGTGCATCTGTAGTTTAACCCTGTTGCATCGTGCCATTTTCCCCTCTGTTCCCTGCTGATAAAGTTGATTTCCCAGAGGGTAATGTCCATTCAAAGCCAGCCCTGTTTCCGTTCCCATCTGGTCCACATGGGACAGCATTCTGTGGTCTGGTCTGGATGGGAGCAGACCAAGAATGGAGAAGGATGTCAAGTTCGTGTGACCAACCCTATGATCTTGGAAGTTTTCCCTCTGCTAATTGTTCAGTAGAACCAGTCATACAGTGACTCGACTCGGTATGTGTGGAGAAATTAACCTTGTGTATTAATGTGCAAATTAACAGGCTATCACTGAAACTAAAGAACAAGCATGTTTAAATGTAGTGACGAGCAAACAGTGTTAGGCATATTGCCTTTATATTATATGTTCCCTTTTAACCTCAGAATTACAATAATTGTATGTACAAAGGGGACCTTTTTTTTCGCATTAGAATCAATATATGTGTACAATGAAAAACAGTACATAATAAAAAATGATTAAAATGTGACTTTCATTCATACATGTCATCTCCTGTGAGACACCCTTTGATATGCAGCTACCAGAACTTTGCCCATTCAGTTATTGCACAGAGATTTATGACATGTATACATTGCACATAGTGATATAGTTATAATACAGATAAATAATTCAATATGTAAATACAAAGTAGCTTAACTAAGTTACAGCATCAGTTTAGATTTGTCGAGACACATGATGGAAGTGTCAATAATAAATTATTTTCTTCTTCTCATTCGGGTTATTTTAAAGGCCTTTTTGTACGTGTTCAACATGAATCTTTTCTTAAAAGGGTTTCCAAACAGTTTACTGTTCCTCAGTGTTCACCATTTGTCCTGAAATACATTATTATCTCTTTATGAGTACATTTTCAGACAAGTTGGCCATACAGAAGAATAATGTTTTCTTGAATAATGACTGGCCTTTTGAGTTCTTGCTCATCCAGAAAAAGTACGTCACCTGCAGTTATTCCATCTTTTCCACTAATAAGTCTTTTTACCTGTGCCACTTTTATTTTGCAATTGGTTTATTTATAATTGTGCTTTAATATTGCTGATGTGAGCCTGTGTGCTGCATCATGTTTTAAAACACTGTTATTATTGTCATTTCATTTTTTGCTTCAAGTGAACCCTGTTTCACTTCCCAGTGCAGCAAACTGTAAAAACTAGTATGTTAAGGTCATAGATGTGTGACCTGACAACTTAGTCAGCACAGGATACTTTTTGCATATTGCCATGGGGTAAAAAGCAGTTTCTTACTGTGGTTCTGGGGTATGATATCCCTCATGTGTATTCAGCAGCAGGTGGCACAGTAGTTAAAGCTATCACCTTGCAATTGAAGGACCTGGCTTTGAATCCTGCTCTCGCTACACTGCAGTAGGCCTGAGCATGTGCTGAATTGTCTTGAATTGATGTGTTAAAATTAACAAGCTGTATAAATGTGTAAATCATTGTAAGTAGCTTATTAAACTATGGAGGACAGTGTCAGATAATTTAACACATTTAGAATTCTTTTTCTCGATCCTAAGACCTTTGAATGCAAAATTTTGTGCACTTTGTGAGCTAAAGACTCAAAGGACTGTCACTTCCTAATGATACTATGTTACAGTCATGAAAAGTAAGAACTAATGAAACGAGAAGGTTTTTTTTCCTGGTAACCACTGACTTTGGCAAAGCAGTGGTCATCTACATCAACTGCAGGGTTAATCCCTTTTTGATTGTTATTGATACATGTTACTAGGGTCCTTAAACCATATAGGTCTCCTGCCTTCACCAGTGAAGGAAGACTGGTAAAGGTAAAAGGTTTGCATTTTATGTTTGTGATAAAGCAGATATCCTTTTAAAGGTCCTGTAGCTGAAAGAGGTGAAAATCGGCAAGTCCTTAGGGTTATTTGGGTTTCTTCTATCTTTTGTTAATAAATGGAAACAAGAGCCTGGGAGAGAAACCAGAAGATTATCAAAAGAGACTGTTACTGAGAACTTTATTTACATGACTGTTGAGGCTTCTGGGAAACAACCACAAGTCCAAATTAGTTTGTTTCCTCCATGACACAATTTCTGTACTCAGTGTGTCTGGAGGTGGACATCAGCCACAAATCAACGCAAAGGTGGCACAGTAAAACAAGGGGCATTACTGATGTTTATATATATGATACATATATAACAGGCTGTTATTGTGTGTGTGTGTGTGTGTGTGTGTGTGTGTACACACTGTCTTTAAATTCAAACAAAAGACAGAGAAAACATGACTTTTTATGATTTGGGAAATCTTCTTAGGAGGTGCCATACTTCCTACTTATTCCTTTTACTGCTTATTTAGTATTTATGCTGTTGTACTATTCCTCAATTAATGCCTTGGGTGGTAAGCTCTGGGAACTGGAGAGACATCTTGAGGGTAGTGGTCATTTCAGCCAGATGTTTTCGTATGGAAAAAGAGTTCATTGGTCATCTGATGATTGGCATTGTCATGACCATGCCTCCTAAGAAAAACAGGCCATTAAAAGTGGCTTTGTGCAGCTGGTGGGCAATGTCCAGGCATGGTGAGAGGGCAGCAGCTATATGCTACTCTACCCAGGAAGCCCCCTGCAGATAGAATAATGGTATTGCAGGTGCTTTTATTGAGATCACCTATATCACCTCATCCATGAGCAGAGATTCATCTTATAAGAACTTTCCATTCCATTAAAAAGACCTGGAAATGACCATCCAGTTGCTGGCTTAGTCTATCTTAGTGGCCAGACGATGCAACAATAAAGGGTCATCTGCCCATTTGCGTCTTGAAATTGTGGGTTATATAAAATAAGGGTGTCTACGTATCATTATCAATGCACTTTTCTGAAGTGAATTGTAGTGGTAAAATTTATTTTCTGTCGCATCTGTTGATGCAAATGCTATTGTTCTGGACAGGGCATGTCATTTTCCTCTATGTATTTTTCAGTTATTTCTTGTTGTTATTGTTTCTAGCCATTTCCAAAATATAAACAAAATTCCTTGTTTCTACCCTTAACTTTGTTTAAAAGAAATACAACATAATTGGCCCAAGATATTTTTCAGATTGTATGTTCTAAGATTGGCTGGGAGACATGATCATAAGAAATGGTTTTTTCAGTGATTTTTGGCATGATATTGGTGTTAAAAACGAGTTTTCCAGTGTACTGAGGATTTTTATTTTCCCTATTGCAGGAGACACTGAAACATACATATATGAGCTTCTGCTTTTTGGGAGAGACTAATACATTTAATGTAAATTTGTTGGCTTTTTTTTTTTTAAATTTTTATTTTTAAATGTTTTGATAGGTGAACCAGTAAGGAAGGCAGTGGCAGGGAGTGACCATTGCAGAAGGTCTCTGAAGGTGGATCTGTGGTGTGGGGCTGGGATTGTCTCTTGTTCCACCCCCGTATGAGCTTACCAGCACAGTGCTGTTGAGCTGCTGTATGTTATGAGACTGAATAATTTGAGTAACTTTACTTTTCAGCAAATTTTGTTGTTAAGTTACATTGAATTCATGTTGATTTGGTGAGTTCATGCATAGATTTCCTCAAATGTCCTTAGGCTTGAAAGGAGGGGGTGTCCATTATCACTAACTGTTGCATCAGTATCATTTATAATTACAGGCTTTCATCATATTTTGAAAGCTCCTTTTTCAAGAATTCACAGTTAAGAGCAAATGTAATTTGTACTCAAAAGTTCACGTAACAAGCTGGCAACTCTAACTTAGAAGAAATGTGTTAGGAGAACAGACATTTCCATTCAAAATAGTGACATTGAGCACCATCCAAATTGAGCAGAATTTCCCCCACGCAGACTGTGGGTTCTCCTCAGCATCTGTTATCACATAGCATTTGCTTCTTTGAAAGCATCTCTCATAAATTTCCTGACTTTTTATCATTTATAACAATAGTGAACCCTAAAACAAAGTTTTTTTTTTTTATTTTTTTTTATTTTTTAAAGTGCTAAAAACTATGAAGGCAAACAAATGCCTTATGTAAAACTTGAGGTCATAAAACACAGAATTCTCTTGAAAGTCAACACCATTATAAATGACTTCTTCATAATTTGTTTCACAAAGTGAATTTAAAGCTCTTTTATAAAAATTAAGGTACATAGGTTACAACTCTAAAGCTATTTACAGTAAATACCACCATTTAAAAACAGAAATAAAAGACAATAAAACAGCAAAAAGAAAAATAACAGCATTTAAAATTTACAGCAGTAAAAGAACAGCATTATTTATCTATTATTCACTGCTTGCTTAATCCACTGTACATGCACCGGAGCCTGTATAGCAAGCATAGGGTGCAAGGCAGGGTACACCCTGGGTGGAACACTAGACTATCAGACCACTTGGATATAACACACCTAAACCTAAACATGAGGAGAACATTCAGACTTCTCACGGAATGTGCCATACTGAAAGACATCTTTGAATCTTCACACTATGAACTTTGAAGCATGTGCTATACCACCCAAGTATAGCAGAACAAAAAACAGTGAGAAAAAAGTAGCATGTAAAAAGTGTTTTGAGCATGCAGATGTTAAGTCTGGATTTAAAAGTGTCCAGAACAGTTCTGATATTCCAGACTTAATTTATTCATCCATTGTTTATTTTATCCTTATAAATTAATGGCAATGACTGTTCTTCTCACACAAATTTACCTTTCAAGCATTTTTTCAAGAATCAGTAATGCTTTTATGTGAGGGAAGTATATAGTTAAGTGCTGTATTATGTCAGCATTTTAGTGAATCTTTTTTAAAGGGCTAGAGCGACATTTTATATCTTTGCCTTTTTCTACACTAACCTTTTCTTTTAGTCGAACCTTGCTTGTTGGAGGTGCTGCTATCCAATCTCTTGCAGTATACAGCAACTTTACACAAACTACTACAAGTGGCATTCTTATTCCGTATATTTACTATAAAACCTTAGTTATTTTTAAAGGTTTTAATTGTAGCTTGCTAAAGCCAAATTGTAGAGATTGTATTTTTAACATGTATAACAGTTTCTTCATTTTTGTATACCCCACTATCTACTGTCCTTTGCTGCTGTCTTATTATGTCATCAAATAAATTTAGGGTGAAACAAATAGTTTGATCAACATTGTGTGTCAGTGAATGATGTAGGTTTTTTTATAGCCATATCACCAACCTTAGGCAAATGTGAGGTGAATGAGTCTCCCCACTAACTGATTAAAGGTGTACAAATGATGGTTCATATGCCTGATTTTCTGACATATTTCACCGTTTAATTTTCTTCCCTTTCTGTGAAGGTATGAATACGAAAAATCATGTACTCATATACTGGATTTTTTAAAATTGTCTGGCCACATACCAGTTATGGTTGAGTACTTTTGTTCATGTATGAATGCATGGCATCCTTTTTTGGTAAGGAGCATTTTTAAAGTGAAAAAATTGTGGCTTTAATATCATAAAAACAGAATTTTCTTGGTCATTTATAAATATGTTGGAAATATTGGTATGATCAGCTTTTCAGCTGCACATTTTAAGGTTCTCTCTTGTTTCCTCTGTCAGTATGGTTTGTAACTGAGCTCATTATATTTCTCCTTCTACAACTGCTATTTGCAGCTGTGGTTGTTGTCGGTAGATATTTGTGATTTCTCATTGCTCCAGGTTTCAGTGACCACCCAAACAGCGCACATGACAGCTTGAAATGCATAAGGATTGGCTTTTTTGCGTTACCTGTTGAATGGTACAAGGCACGGCTGAAGAATATGAAAACTGTCGAGGACTGGAACATTTTTAAATGGGTACTGGTGTTGTAGTCATTTTGTCTTGCTCATCTATTTAAAGATCTTTTCAACAGTTTACATTTTAGAGATCAAGACTTCAACTCTTAAAGCCTACGCCTCCATGTTCCAGCAGGCTTCTTGGCTTTATGTTTAACTGTTCTCTCGCATATGAAAGCGACAGAAGCAGGACTGTGTGCAGTGTTATGACCACTGATGCTGAATAAATTGGTTGCTGTCACAAGTTTCTCATAATAAACCAGCATTTACCTCCTCGGCTGCTCTCATTCGATGTTGGTTAAAAAGTGCAAACTAATGTTGTTTATGCCCAATTTCACGTCGTCTGTTGTACCAAGGGGGGCAGCCTTACCTGTTGACATAAAGTTTTCTCTTAACTCATCTGTCGATTCATTCATGAAACTGAAACGGTGCACAGGTCCAGCCTTGAGAGAATCAGATTTAATCTGTTGTCTGTTGTAGGCTGTTGGAATTGTTTAAGTAATTCAGAATGTGTAATAACATATTCAGAATGACTTATATATTACTTACGTTAAGGAAAAACATGGCAATAATAACTGCTACGTTATTGTTTTTTGTCTTTCTACCTGCGGTTTTTCGCTATTATGCAAATTAGGAGTGCAATGGGAACTGAATAAAATGTGTTAGGGATAAATTGTTAGCACTTGAGGAAACATGTAAGGTGTCCAATCTGTTCAGAAAACTTATTCCACGTTCATATTGATTGATCAGCTTGTGTGATTTGAATGTGTTATTATTTATTCTTGTTGAAACCAGACTGTGACAAAATGTCAAGTTAACTGTAGGTTTTATTAATGAGGAATAATAGAATGTTAATGACAACAGTGGTGTCGGACATTACTTCTTCCTCTTCATTTAATTTAAGAGTATTCCAGCTTTCCTCTTACTGCTGTTCTCAAGCAAGATGCTGTCACTCAGGCTTTATTTTAAAGACTTTAGGAGGGTTTCATTAACCAGTGCCCTCTGAGCACTTCTGGCATACATACATTTTGGGACCTGCCAGCATTTTTTTTCTTTGTTTGCCAGGACTGCCTGTTTATGAAAGTTATCATGGCTGTATAACTCATTAATTTAATGCTTTATGAATGAAGAATTTAATAAGAATGCTACACCTTCACTGTACATGAAATCTATAACTTTAATAACAATATTTTAAAATCTTTTAATTAAACCCCTTTGATAGTTAGAACTAATGAATAAGTAATTCAAAGTTTAACAGTCTTGACAACTTGCACAATTAGTTTGTGTGATTCTACTGGTGTGCAGAACTTTGTAAAAAATTTGGATCTCGATCATCAGGTGTGATTTATCTTGCCTTATTTACTACCAGATTCATTTCTCATATTAAGAGATAGTAAAATCTGCAGTAATGCTTACATCACAGTTTTTTGTCATTTTTTGTCTAATTTCTAGTAAATACTTGTATCCTAAGCAGTTTTCTTTGTCACAGTGCCTATGTTGTAAGTTGTAAACTTCTGTAAGTCTGAGGGCAAACTAATAGAAATGAATTCAAAGTTACTTTGTGTTAACTTGACTATTGCCACTCTGTGGTGGTGATATTTGTTATTAATTTCAGATATGTGTTCAAGAGCACAACAGTAGTGTTTCCAATCTTTTATTTAAAATAATTAGTAATTGGGCCCTTTCATGATGGTACAGATTCTGGTCCACTGCCACATTTTTTTCCACAGTTATGGTGCCAAACAAAATAAAGTTAAAAAGGAAAATGTGTTTTGATTCTCTAAGCATAAGAAATGTATTTCTGTGCGGCTGCCGTTCATGTGCACAATAAGTCGGGAGCCGTTTCCATTCCATTACAATGGTGTCGGCCTCTCCGAGGGGAACTCAATGGTGGACAGCACCCTTGAGAAGCCCTATTCTCTGCGATGACGGCCCAGCCCTTCTTTATTCCTGTGGAAATTCTTTATTGACAGCTCCTATTCAAAACTCTCAGACTGTTAAGGAAGGGAATTAAATTCCCCACGATTTTCGGGATTGCATGATAACGATTCGGTCGGGGACACCCCATCACCGTGCTCCAGATGAAAGATCCAAGGGGGAGATTTTGAGCTTGCAATGAGCTCAATGTTGAGCATGCAATGAAATAATAAAATGACTTTTTGCTTGTTCATAAAAGGTTTTTTGATGTGATTCATACATATGTAATTTTTTTTTTTTTTGCATGGGTATTTGAAAGTAGCATTGACAGTATGTAGATTGTAAACAGTTTTTGGAATTGCTGATTCTTTTTGTTTGCTTTTGTTTGTTTCCTATTTGTTTGCATCAGTGCAGTCCACATCTGTATAAGTCTGCACAGACATGGGAAGTTCTTCTGAGCCTTTCTTGCTGGCTTAGCATCAAAATTGTTTGAGCCAAAGCGGACTAATGCAGCTTCGTCTGTCAGTCCTTCTATTCGTCTCTCTGCCCTTCTGTGTTTCATCCTTTCTATTAATTTAAAAAAGAAAGAAAAAAAAGCTAATGTTTGCCGGCTTCATTTAGTCCCTGGGACCATTTATCTGGTGTGGGACCAGATGGCTCGAAGACCCTCTTTGTGTCACAGCAGCCTGCGTGTGAGAAGCCCCCCCACCCCCAGCAGTGTAATCAGCAGGACCGGAAGGGGTCTGCACTGGGGTCTGCAAAGAGACAATGGGGTCTAGATACATCTACATTGCAGAAAGCAGAACTCGTCTGCCATCCAGCCCTCTCCTTTATTCCCCCTTTTTGACTGCAGTTGACACCAAGACTTCCTGCTTTGATCAGTGGACGGTAGAGGGGCAGGTTCCAGGGTCCCACAGAGGCCAAGGGGTGACTCCATGTGCCTTTTACCCTGCACTTGGCTCCTGCTGGACTGCCCTTCCGGAAGAAGCTTGGGGGCAGCGGGGGGCATATGGGGCAGTGGTAGTGAGGATGGGGGTTCACGGAGGGGGTGAAGGCAGGGCCACAGTACACCTTGACCTGTCTAGACATTCCCAAGTTGTTGATAGTGTGTGTAGATGTTATTGTGTCTGAGAGAGTGTGTTGTTGTTATTTTCTTATTTTATTTATTTTGTGTTGACTGCTGGGATACGCTGCCCTTTGGCCTTTAATTTAGTGGGTTTGGAGTCACAGTCATTGTTCAGAGGATGTTTTGTGGGGTGGGGTGGGGTCTTGGGGGGGTATTGTTAGGGGAGAAAGGCGGGGGCATTAGTGCCACCAATATGCTCAACAGCCCAGCAGGCAGACTGTAGAGAACCAACTGTATTGATATATAGGAAAACATTTCTTCAACTTCCTCATGTCTTTATAATTTGTAACTTCTTCATGGTTTCTGGAAGTGGCAGTTTTGGTAAGGATTACTGCGGTGTAGGCTTTTTAGGTCATTTTGGTTCCACTGTTAAAACTTTTTGTCACTAAAACTTCAGATGAAAAATTCTGTTTTTTTGTTTGTTTTTTGTTCTTGGTAATTTTTCTCATATTTGTGACGGTAGTTTGAATTCAAGTTCAGAGTTGTGGCTAATTTTAATGATCTGTTTACTTTATTCAGTGGAGATTGTGTAAAAAGAGATGCTGGATGAAGTCTGGAAGCTCTTGGACCACAGAACTTCTCATGGACCTGATCCAAAGCCTGAAGGTGAAACCTCAGTCAAGACAGGCAACAAGGAATGTAAACAAGTATTTTACACTTTTTAAGTATTTTTGTTTTGACCTTCTCAAAGCTTGAAAATCATTGATCTCTGCTGTAAGTATTTTTCTCCTTGTTTAGTTTTAATAATTTTTCATTACTTATTTGTTGCTTGTGTAATGATTACTTACATCACTGGTTTTTCTGTGGGGTATTTTCTATTTTATAATATAATAATAATAATAATAATCCCTTGCATATTTCTTTAATATAGAATGTTATCCGCAACAGCTATATATGATATGACAAATTATTATGGAGCTTGTTTGAAATATTTTATTAGGACTATTTATTTTTTAATTTGTTACAATTAGAGAATACATTTTTACATTAATTACGACTGTAATTACAGCTTTATTTCACACCTTTTTTTGTTTTGTTTTGTATCGACTTTCTCAAATTATCCAGTGTTATGGCAAAAAAAAAATTCCAATGAACCGTACAGCACAAGATTGTCTTTAACAAGAATTATTTTTATCTGTATTTTTACGAGAAAATTTTAAAATAAATATTGTCTTTATTAACTGAAAACTGTTTATGTATTTGATGACAACTGTCTACTGTAGTATTGTACAGAATATATTTTCATTTAAAAAAATTAATTAAAACTTAATTTAAACTTACATTGAGTAACAAATAATGGTGGTAATTTTCGTGACTAAGCTATACTTTTTTGCATTTAGTGTGTTGGGGCAATGTAGTTGACTACGTTCTACATGATCTTGGCTATTAATGATTTTTTTGTAGTATTCCAATTGTTCTGTTATTTGATGCCCAAGGAAAACTATGTGGATCATGGTGTATGGCGTGTACAAGATATGAGAGCAAAAGTGATTAAACAGTGTAGTGTTCACGGGAAAGCGAAGGGGCGAAAATCCCTTCAGAAGCCCTTCGAATCAGTCTTTGTTGGAAGGCCTGCTTTCTCCTTGCTGGTGAAGGCAGTCGACCGGATTCCGCATGGCTCCTCCATGACAGCGGTGGGCCAGCCGTGGGAGGTGTAAAATGGCAGCCGAGCCGACGGGCGCACCCACCGCTGCGCCGTGACACGCTCTCTGCCGGGCTCTGCAAGTGGGGGGAAACCGCCCTTCTCCCCCTCCCTCCCTCCCTCCCTCCCTCATTCCCTTCCCCACCCCGCGTCCTCATTCTCTTCTCGCACTGGCAAAGCGTGAAAGGTACGGGGACGGGGTCACCTTGCTGTTTGCCTCTGTCCCCCCACCCGCAGCCAGCCCCAACTGGCACTGTGAGACCGTACGTCCGACAGGCGGCGTGGTCGTGTACCAGAAACCCCGGAAACCCCGCGTCCGCCATATTGAGTAGGCAGAGTGAATAACTGGCAGAGGAGAGGAGGGTGTGTTTCCAGTCGCGGAAGATGGGGACATTTTTTTGACCTTTGCTTTGTTTTGAATCGTCCTTAACATAGTAATAATTATTGTCTCACTCAAAGGCATGTTTGGAGGAGGATGCGTTTGAATGTGAACAGGCTCATCAATAGTTTTTATTGACCAGACTCCACTGGAAGAGCTCTTACAGGAGAGACAGGATTTCAGCCCCTGTCTGTTTTCTCAGTGTTGCGTTTGCAACAATTCGTTATATTGGTTAAAAAAAAACGCATATTGCTTCCAATAAATGTTTAGATGTAACTTGATTTCCTTTGATGCCGTAAATGTAAGCAGCTTTTCTTTGAGTACACGTAATTTTCCAGACAAATTTGTTTTCGCATCACGTTCCTGTTTTGCAGAATATAATTCAGAAAATGACATATTTATGTAGAGAACATTTATGTGCATATACCTTACAGTTAATGTGTTTATTATTAGGGCTGTGATATTAACGTGAATGGGCGTACATGCGAAAATGCTCACGTGGATACAAGCGGACGCCAATGCATGCATAAACGGGCCTAGCCTCGATTGAGCAGAAATGGGCACATGGCTTGGATTCTGCTGTAAGAATCAGCATGTGTTTGTTACTGCTGAGCCATACCTCCAATTGTGGCTCTGACTGAGCAAAATGCATTCTTTCACAAGAAAGAGTTAAAAGTGCGCAAAGTAAGATCTTGCAGCACATTTTTCCACCCATTTAAAGTTGTAGTTTTTCAGGCAAACTAGTGAAACTGAACTGATAAAATCTGAGCAACCAGTTTTTTAAAACGTGTTTTTCGATGTAGATTGGTTTACGGAATTAGTTTTTCTCAGGGCACGTCTAGCATTCTTACAGCTTTAGCAAATTGATGTAAAAACGCCATCATTCTGAAAATACGTCCAGATTGGATGTACTGAAAATCCCCGTGTTGTCTGTTTTTCAGTATGAAATGTGGCAAATAAAATAATGAATGAAAAAGAAAACATCTTTTAAATATATCTATTTTTCTATATCGAATGTGTTCTGTTCGTGTTAGAGCCCAAATATTCTAGAACGGAATTACGCGTTGAGATTTTCCAGATCTAATCTTCTATGTTTACGATGGCCAGCGCTGCGCAAACAGCTACGCTGTGGTTTAGCCCAGTGAGGATAGAAATCGTCTTTCAGCCAGCTCATCGCACCCCCACCAAACCATCCCCCACCCCTGCCGTCCTCATTCTCCACTTTCACCCGCGAAGCATTATGGGATAAGGGCAGCATGAGCCCTGCCATTGGCCCACCCCAAGTGGTGGAGCTCCATGTTCAGCAGGATGTGCAGTAATGGTGTACCAGGTGTCCTCTGCTGCTTCCCCAAAACTGGCTTGTTGTCCATTGCTTTTCAAAAACGGCGTGTCCTCCATGCTGCCCAGCCACGCTGGATGACTGGCGGGGGGGGGGTGTGTGCTACAAGCGGATCACCTCTGGCAATCCATAGTTTTGTTCCAGAAATGTCCTCATTGTACACGTGATAAGAGGCATGGCCAGAAAAACACTATAAAAACATGGCTTTTACTAAGCTGATGTAATATATTTTAGCCTTCAGTAGTGAAGCTATGTTTGACAAATTGTTAATAATTTTGAGAAAAAAATTGCTGTTTTCTGTTATGTTGTAAAATTTGTTCTCATCAAACAGTTTACTTGGAGTTAGACCAATTATATGGGCATTATCTCACTGTGAATTACTTAATTTGTGCAAACATTTTGTGTTAAACCATATTTGTGTATTTAGATTTTCTCTGATTAATTCAACATTTTTATGATTTCCGTTATTGGTGCAGGTACTGACTTTTTATTCAATCATTGTAGATACTGACAGTGCAGAACCTCCATGTGAAACATTTGTCCAAATTACATATCTTTGTTGCTGGCATTCATTTGTTCTGCTAGTATTTGTTCTGCCTGCTCTATAGGCATAGTGATCATGCACTATATTGAAATGATCTCAGTGAAATTATATAATCTTTCTCTTCTTCGGAAGCATGCATGTGTGTAAGTGTACTGTATACATATGTGACTATACACACATATATGTTTGTCTGTGTATATGTAAATCTGGGCTCTGCGTGAATTTGTTGCTTTGTGCGGCAGTTTCTGTTGTAACCACCTACTTAATTTGTCCCGGCCTTGTGTACACAAAGGTATATTAAGCATTATCTTTAAGAAAATCAGGGTGCTTGAGATTTTCAGACAATAAAAAGGTGTGTCTGTGCATTGTATTAATTTCATACACCGAGCTACATGCAAGAACCCATTTGTAGTGACGACTTCTAGCTAGTCGGAAGAGAAATCGGAGCATTTCGGTTCTCCTTTGTGAGGTGCGGCTGGTAGTCATTATGTTACTTGAGGAACGGTGCTCTCAGAAGGTCATGAACAAGAACAAAAGGTCAAGGTATCCAAAAGGTGAAAAATAATTACGATGCAAAGGTCACCTGTTCTGTATTTACCTCCAAAAAGGAGCAAAATGTTCAGGTACAATGAGACAGCATTAAATTTTGATACTTGGAGAATGCTTTAAATCTGCCGAACAGTAGTTTGGTTCATGTTTTTAAATTTTCTAGAAATCGCAAGAATATTGCCCTTCTGATAATTTTCATGTAATAAATAGGCCTGTTGACCAGCTTATTGAAATGATATCGGAGAATTTTTTTATTGTACTTTTATTGACTGTTGGCTCTGAGTTAAAATGCAAGTACCACTAAATTCTTTGGAAACATGTTTATTATATATGTATTTTCTCATTTCTCACCTTTGTCATAAACTTGCACAAAAATACTTACGTGCATTAATACAAAAGAAGGGCAGTGTCATAGAGGAGCCTTTCCCAGTTACAGTTCCACCCTTGACAAAAGTTTATAGATATGGGTAAACAGATATTCAGCTAGTAAATTTAATAAACATATCACACGTAGCAAACATGTAGGGGAGAGAAAGGCTCATGGCCTAGGATAAAGAGCCTAGATGCAAGATGTCCTGAGTTGAACCGATTCAGTTTCTGCTGCTGTCTCACAGAGTACAAACTTTTTTTTTTTTTTTCTAGCAAAAAGACGCACAGCCTTTTTTCCCCTGCAAAGTTTAGTTGGTTTTCCACAAGCAGACCTTGTATCTGTCAGCTTCCTGCTTTATTATTTTGTTTTAAGGTCACAGTACTGGCTTATTAAACAAGTCGACTTTGGTATGTTCAACTCAGTCTGGTCTAAAGTGTTAAGAATTCATTCTTGCTAATAATGTTGCATAAATCTTTACTTTGAAAAGGCCGATAATGCCAGAATTGATATTGCGCTTTGACTGTTGTTTGGTTATGCTTTCCTTTTTAGTGCTGTTGATGTGTTTTTCTGCAGAATAGACTGCATTAAGTAGCAATTTTAGCATTGGTTGCATGTTTCATATGTACTCTTTCAATGTTACACAACGTATGCCTGCCATAGCGTCCATATTCCTGGAAATATTAAAGTTAACATGGAAAATGGCTACTGCTGCCTCAAGCCTGTAATCATTTTGTGGGCATGTTTATGTTTTTGAAGTTTTCCTGTATTTGTAACTGTCTAGAAATTATTTAGATGCCAGATTTAAATGCATATCTGAGACGCATATTGACCTTAATTTTCCCCGTGTCCTGCCGGCAGACTGACTCAATATGCAAACACATCAGCCACACAAATGTTTTTAAAAACCTATCAGAGCTGTTGGTCAGTCAAGAGGAATTCAGGTTTGGATGTTGATTTTACACTGATAGCATTGTGACAATATGGAAACATCACTATCATACCTCACTAGTGAAAACAAGTGTTATTACTACAGAGACATACCTTAACCTCTTTCAGTCTAAAACCTGTGAAGGAAATCTCTAAGGTGTGTTTTTCATATAATAATGTGAGATTTATGTAAGGACAGTTGTTTAAAAAAGATAATGTCAAGGACATATTGTGAGCTAACACCTTTGTACGCAGTAGGAGCTAGACCTGTGAAATGTCCTTTACCGTTGAACCCTTGAGACAGGTAATAAGACAAATACTTGAGCAGCATGTGCCACAAAATAAATGGGTAAACATTTTGAATTGCAAATTATTTAGGCACTTTGCATCTTCTAAATAACTGAATAACCTATTAACTGTCTTAAAACCAGACTCTTTGGCTTTAATGTTGCGTGATAATATCAGTGCACCAGAAGGGTGTGTGTTTCAGTCACCTGGGATCCCTGGTGCTGTAACTTTGAGGAAAATACACTTTTTAGTTTTATCAGTTCAAGCAATCCTTTTTAGCCACACTGATAACGAATAAATGCAATTAGAGCTATTTTATGGTCTTATGGAAAGCAAGGCACTCAAAGCCTGATTATTTCAGTGAAAGAAGTTAGAGGGATGATAAGAGGGAGAATCAAGTTCACTGAGAGGGCAGTATAATAATCTACTTTGATTCTACAGGATTTACTGTTAACTTCACCCAAATATGTTAAGCGCAGCATGAACTTACCAAGGATGGAAATTAATGTGTTCATGTTGTTTAATTTAGGGAAAGAGGTCAGACTGAGTCTAGAAAGTGAGTCAGCCTTCTGTGGCATCAGTGCATAGATTATTCGTAGCATTATTTTTCAAGCGTGTCATTGAATGCCATGGCTGTGATGTAGAGGGACTGGTGTGACCACGTCAAATGTCAATAAAAAAAAAAGTGTTGGTGTCAAGAAATTAGTCATTGTCAGTGCCACATGGGACTTGTAAAATTTATATATAGTGCATTTATCATAATAAATGTAAACGGCCAATGTTTTTCTTGTGAGATCGAGTGGTCTGTATTCCTCAGTCATCCTCTGAAGGGTTTGATCATTTGGTTTAAGTTCTGAGGAAATCTGTGCTTTCAGTCTTGAAAAGTCACATTGTCCTGATTTTGTGTGGTGAAACTTTATTAATGAGAGTAAACAGTCACCCCCTCCCCCATGGAGATTTCCAAATTGTTTTCGAACTGTTTAATTGTGGTAGGATCAAGACACAAGAGAGGACTGAGGGGTGGTGTTCTTAGGTGTTGTGTTTGGAGTGGCTTTTATTCATTTTTCTTTTTGCTGATTGTAAGGACACATACCTACAGGATCTTCTCTCATGTCCTTCTCTCACAGGTTGAATGAAGTGAAAGTTGACTGTGGCTTAAGGACACGTCTAACTCCACAGGATGTTGTGTTTTGTCATCCTTTCACAGGGTGACTGAACTGAGAGTTGACTGCAGTTCAGCATTGTGCCTACGCCTCTTTGTGCGTGCGGCTGCGCTAAGGTCCAACTGGCGGCATACATGAGAGATCAAGGGTTACCAAGGTTACCAAGGTGCTGCTGGAAAGAGCTCCATGTGACTCAACAAACCAGAACGCTAAATACTCATTTCCTATGTTCTTTGAGACGCTTTTGCAGGAGTCTTGAGTGAGGTTGCTGATGACTTGACCTGTGGGTTGATTTTTTTTTTTTTCCTTCACCCCGTTTTCCGTTTTTATCCGGAGTCAATTTTTTGCTGAGCCTTTGGACGACACAGAGAAGCATTTGGTAAAAGCTTCTAAAACTCAATGAGACTGGACCAGGAGGTGTACCTCATTCAGAAATCGAGCAGAGTGGATCCCTCCACTCTTGTGACAAAGTTCAGCTACTGAGCTGCAGCATTAACTTGTATTCTAACAAGATTAAAATATATTTGTCCTGGGGATTAGCATACTTAAGTGCCCTTTGCCTTTACGGCAGTGACAGCACGCTTTGATCTGCGTTGCGTGGCAAGAGACTGGCCTGGACTCGGCCATCCGAGTGCCAAGTGTGAAATTAGCCTGATGTCATCCCCATTCTCCACCTTTTACATCTTTCACCAGTTTAATTATATTTCCGCCACAAAGCTCTGGCACCTCATTGCATATTCAAGTTTGACTAGGAAGCATTTAAAAACTCAGGATAAATATCTCAGTGGGGGAGGGGACGTGACAGCGTTTTATGTCGAAGGTAAATGAGGGAAATCAATACTTTCCCAATATATATTTTTACTTTTTCCCCAATCACTTCGAAGCCTTCAAACCATTTACTGGATAGAACTTTAGTCAAGTCATGTGAATTGATAGTACCAACAGGTGTTTGTGTGACTTTATTGCCTGCTTTGTTTAAATCTGTTCATGTGTTTTATCTCTAAATGTCATGTTTGAGAAGATCTAAAAGGTTGAATCACCCCGGTCTGTTGGCTTGCAGCGCGCATGTGTAACGTGAATTGTCAGAATCATTGAAGAGATCTGATCAGAGATCTAAGTGGGGGTGCAGCAGAGCATCATTGTTCTTCATTTCCTTCTGAGTCTCCCTCCCAGTTCTTTCATGAACCAGTAGTTATGATTTTTTGTCTTTATTGTTTGTACCTGTGAAGGATTACCTAGCAGGTTATTTAGATGTTAACAGGAAGCACTTTCACATTTAAGTATCTTGTTTGACTCTTGGTTTCTTTGCTTTACATGATATCTGTTCATTATTAATATTTGCTGCACCAAGCTTCAATACAAAGTGAAGGAAGAACTTGGGATGAAACTTGGTGACAAGGGAGGGACATTTAATCAGGTTCCTTCAGGGGGATGTTTTGAATTTGCAGGGGTTCAGAGGCAGAGGAAACAAGCCACCTGCAGCTCTGACAGGAGGCTTTGACCTTCACCAGGCTCTCCCCGCTGCAGACTATTTTCAGGGGCGGCATGAAGTCTGGGAGAGGCACCGGCCAGGAGTCCATCAAGTCAGTGACTCCTGGGCGTTACTTAGACACACGGGGAACAGAAAAGATATGCAGATGAGACTCTCGATGATGAAGACAGGTCAGTGCTGGAAAATGATGCCCAGAAAGGGGTGTTTTATTGCTGTCAAACTTTACAGAAATGATTTAAGAGCACCAAGTAGGCAGGGCATGCTACACAGAATACACAACCTGTCTCTGCCACATTTGTAGTAAGTTACCCTAAACCACAAAAGAATATAACATGCAACTCATTGCGGTCTGTCATATTAAATAAATACGAACTGGCTTGCTCAAAGTATTGCGTATTACAAAGATGATGGATGATGATAATTACAGCAACTTTAAATTTTTATGGAGATGCTAACAATGTGGTTTTCAGCATTTTTAATGCTGCTTGAATTCATTGTGTGGCTGTTAAAACAATTTGTGTGTTTACTGAGAAGTTTTAAAAGTTTAAATATGTTAAACTGTAAATGATTATTTTAGACTTCTGGAGGAGGAAAGTATGAAGAGCACATTGTGTTCATTGCAAAAGTATAAAAAAAAAAAAAAATTTTTTCAGTATTCTGGGGTTTGAATTGGCCCCTCTAAAGTTATAGCTACCTGTATGCAAGTTTTTTGTTTCAAGTGTTGAAAGTATAAACTTAGTATTACATTAATGCTCAGCCAAATATACTGTTTATAAATTACGGTTACACTTTACTGAACGGTTTCTTACGTAGATAAGTTGATGCAGTACTTTTGGCTGTATTAACTACTTTGCAAGTGTAGCTTGAAGCTATATTTATTACACTAATGACTGATGAAATAAAGGGTTTAAACTAAGCTTATACCTGTACTGAAATGTATCATTTTCATATGCAGAGAAATTACTTTAAGATATGGCAAGGCTAGGGTGTAACCTGCAACGCTTCAGAGTCATAATAGTAGTAATATAGTCATGATTGGCTAAATGTGGCGTGTAAATGAAAGCTGTACTTTCCTGAACTTTTATTTTTTGTACATTGGTAAGTGCCAATGGAAATCATAGGGTACATGCAAGGATAATGAGGATGAGGTGTAAGAAATGTTACTAGAGCGCTATAGACGCAGTATTCTATTGATAACTGCACCAAAGTGGCATTTATTATAGCACGAGTTTAAGCCACACTCAACTTCTCTGAGGCCGTGCTGTCTGCCGTTTTTCTGCAATGTCTTCAGTGCATTTCCGTGGATGGTGTGGAGGCAGTGAGAGGTGCAGTTTTCTGGAGGCCAAGCACTCTTTGGCCTGAGGCCTCCCTGCACCATCCTGCTGCCCCCACAGTTGTGTGAGGAGCAAAGAGAAGTTTTCATGATCTCTTCAACATAGTCCTTGGTGCCTCCTCAACTGTTTGCATGCATCTCTGTTCTGCAGTTAATTATTTATGTGAATTCATTTTAAACCAGAAAGAAGGGCTTATTGTAACAAGTTACTATTTGTATTTTTTTGCTTGATGCTTTTAATAGTAGAAATATATGTAGATTTGTGTAGATGTCTAAGTATAATGAGTGTCTTTTAGCACATGGTGTTTACAGGACTTTGGGATCAGTGTGATACACATTGGTTTTACATAGATATGGGGTTACTCTGTGACAGCTTTTCTCAAGGAGATTCTAAAATGTTGCCCAAAATCAATATCAGGCTTATATAAAGCCATTTAATTGTTATTGTACACCTTTTCCCATCATTCATAGTCTTACCAGTTAACTCAGATGTGGGGAGTTGTTTTGAGCTGCAGTTAATCCATTTATCTACCTTGCTATAACTACTAAGTTTATTTGCACAGCAGCCTTTACTTAGTCTGAGAATATGAAGCATATATTAGAATATTGATTTTGTTCCAGGAGATCAGTATGGATAGACTCCATGTCAAAAAAAAAAGGGCTCAGGGCTTCATAACATCTACAAGTCTCATAACTTGTGTTCTATCTTTGTTTTTAAGAGATTTTATGTGCGCTGTGAGGTCTTTAGATGCCATGTGTTGTTTAGTATTTTGGCCCAATGTCAAAGGTGTGACCCCCCCCCCCCATTAACTCTACATTTGCTGGAGTATGGATCACACTCATGGAGGAGTGACTGAAACAAGCAAAGAATTTACAGTCCAAGGGTTTAATCTGGTAGAAACAAGAAACAGTGTTTCTGATATTATGGTTTAAAGTTAGCCAACAAAATGTGATGGTTTTATAGAATTTCTCTTTATAAAAATGATGCTCCTAATGCCTTTCGTTGTTTAGGGCATTTACATTGTGGAATATGTTGCCTGCTGTAAATTACTATGTGAATTACTTTTTTGCAGTTTCATAATTTATCTACTTTTGAATTTTAATATCTAGCGAACTGCCAGAATTATACATTTATGCATATTTTATATATGTACTCAATAATGACAGGAAAGTACATCTGTGTACTGTAACAAACAGCGCTTTTGTTGATTGTTGACCACAGTACTTTATTATTAATAAAACCCTAACCTAACACAAACTTCAGATGTCTCCTCATTTTTTGAGCCCTAATACAGAATTTCAGTGGAAACAAAACCACGGCTTTGTTTCTTTTCAACGTTTTTGGGCTATTTGAAGCCTGCCTCACACCTACTGTATCCAGTGAAACGGGACCATGTTTTCGGGATATGCTGCATGTGCACATTCGTAGGCCTGCTCACATTTCCCCTTTTTTTCCCTTTTGTTTCGATGAAGTGTGTAGATCCACTTTTACTGAATGTGGGACAGCCAGCGCCTCAGTCACTGTGAATACTTTACGCTGGTAAATAGACAGTATGGCACATGAATGTCACAGCCACTCACATGCACTCATTCACTAGTTTCTATGGCTTTTATTTTGTAGTTACAATGTTAATCATTAATGTATAGGTTTATATAGTTAAGCTTCTTTTAATGTTTTCTAAGAACTTGAGAACAAGGGTATGTGTTGTAAGTCATGAACGGGCATGTTCGGTGAACACACTTTGCCGAAGTTTACATACAGCAGTGAAGATGACTCATCGTTGAGCGTCGGGATTAGAACTCAACAGGACACATTGTGCCGGTGACACCGCGAGAGTGTGCGTCATCGGTGTGACGTCATTTCCGCAGGATTTCATTGGCTCAATAATTAAGAGTGAATACAAATTAGCCTTTCCGTGTGGACCCAAGTGTGAACTTTCCAGAAAGCAGTTCTGGTTCTCCTGAATCACACGTGCATGCAGTGAAGAGCCTTCGAAAAAGCACGCAAGATAAAATTTCAATTAGTTACATATTCGTGGTTTATTTGCTTGCCTTTTTCAGTTTAAAGGAGACAGTTAATTACATAATTAAGCATGTAATACAAAGTATTTACATTTATCTTTATAACGAAGAATATTTTCAAAGAATATTTCAAAACAAAAAACAAAATAAACCATTGCATTGATGAATACAACGCAATACTATTTTAAATTTTTTTTAAAAACATATTCATTTAATATACTTTACTATGTCGTACCAGCTGTTGAAATAAAGGCAGTATTCCTGAAACAACTAGTATGCATTTCTCGTAATACTTTTTTGTTTAGTTAAGCACAGTTCTGTTTCATAAAAAGTTCCCATTTGAACTTTTAAGGCAAAGTGTGTTCAGTTTGGTGGATTGAAATTCATACACACTTTTCAAATATACACAATAATGCACAATTCACACGAGGAAAAAAGCCTACAATTTGGTATGGATACAGCCTACAAATGAAAAACTTCCATTTTTACACTCATTTCCTAAGATCCAAGTTCATAAACACCTCTATGTATCTAGAGATAACAAATTGCAGCTTTCATGCAAAAAGGCCCCAAAAACGTTTCATTCACAAAAAGATGTTATTGCAAGATAAATAAGCGTGTAAACACCCCAGAATCTACTCTTAAAAAGCAACATGAGTCATTGGATAGATTTTCAATATAATCTATATAAATACAAAAATCAACAAATATTAAGTTCTTTGCAAACAACAATAAAACAGTATTTTAAACCATTGTTATACACCAGAGATCAACGCATTCTGTTATTTCTAAGTGATATTTATGTATGGGTTCTGTATTTATGTCTTTATGCCTATATATACTGTATATGTTCATATATATTTATATGTATTTTGTGAGCGCTGACTTCATGCTCCATAATGTCCTTTGAGTACCAAAAGGGTGCGCAGAAAGAAGAATATTTAGTCATTGTCTCTATGCTACAAAGTTGTCTATCCCTCAATCATAGGCAGCATTATTATGAAATTAAAATTGTGCTACAAAAAGAATGCTATATTGCTCTTCCATAAAAACTATATAAATTTCATTTTAGAGGCCTCGGTACATTTTTAATTACATATAAACGGTCATTTTAAAACGTAAGGATCTATGTTTACGGATTTAAGTTAGTTGTCTGTGTGATATAAGTTTGATAAATATAGCCACCTTGGAAGCTACCACATTTGATAGCTGGTGATAAAATATGACCAGACATATGTTACTAGTTTCTTTCTTATATATGTGTGTGTGTGTATATATATATATATATATATATATACGTATATGATATTTATATAATTTGATATGATCAAAGTGTGTGTATTGGCGTGTTCCAACCCGGCCTCTATGTGATTGCAGAACTCTTGCTTATGTCCGGTTTTATTCTAATTTTTGTTCCACATAAAATGATTAAAAATCTAATAAAACAAACAAGCAAACATTGAAATAAAATATAGCTCAACAATCAGAAAAAAAAAAATTTATTTAAATTCACAGTCGCCTGAATGCATCAAAAAAATCTTTGGACTTCAGCAAGTTTGCTCCCTTCTTCGCTGTCATTTGCGTCAAGTGCCAATCAAGAAGACAGAAACCAACCTAATTAAAAAAAAAAATAAAAAATAGTAATGGAAAAAAAAAAAAAAAAAAAAAAAAACGTTTATCTTCATGAGAAGCATCTACTCTTTTTTCCCAGAAGAAAACAACAAGATTGATAATATATTTAAAACGTAGCTCTATACAACACTTTTTTTTTCTGGTAAATTATATTTATATATATATATACATGATATTGCAGACATATTTAATAATACATATAATTTTTGTATCCATTAATGCTGGTATATTTCTACACTGGCCCTTCTGAGATTATTGCATTGTGTCAAGTGTTCAGGTGCTCTTGGGGGGGATGGATGTCAGTCGCTGTCTGATTTGTCCTCCTTGGTGGTCACCGTCGAGTGGTTGTACAGTCCCTGCGCCATCAGGTGCAGCGCCAGCGTGTTCTTGGCCCCGCTCGCCTTCTTGATCTTGGCCCTCTTGTTCTGGAACCAGATCTTGATCTGGGACTCGTTGAGGCTCAGCTCCTGGGCCAGGCTCTGCCGGCGGTGCTCGGTCAGGTAGCGGTTCGTCTGGAACTCGGCCTTGAGGCGCTGCAGCTGCTCGGCCGTGAACGCCGTCCTCGGACGCTTGTCCTCCTTGCTGGACGTTTTCTTCTTTGGTTTGCGAGATCGTGGTCCTGCGGAAGGAGGGATGAGGTGGATGAGGCCGGGGGGGGAGTGGGGGTCTCAAGCAACGTGCGTCTCCTCCATCACACAGCCTGGGCTCCGAGCGCGGATCGGATGGACAGGATGCGCTATAATAAACGCCCTGCTCGCTCCTCTCGTGGAAATATTAAAAAGATCCCCCCCCCCCCCCTTACAATTCCAACGAATGAAATTGAGAGGATCCCTCATAAACTTGACGCCACAACGAAAATGTTGATTGTTCGAAAAATAATATGAATGAAAATAGCAGAATTTGCCCTCAATAGTCCGCTAAAGTTCAATTGTCATTACGCAACATGGACAATATGGATTTTTTTTTTTTTTTTTTCCCCCATGTTGCTACGAATGCAATCATCAGAATTACAAAGTTGTGGTGTCATTCTGCAGCATTCAACATTGTGATTTTTCGGAAACGACCAGGAAGGAATTCAAGAAAATCTGCTGTAATACCCTGTTACAGTTGTATTATCATGATGCTACAGAGAGAAAATATAGATTCTTCGGAGATTAATGTAACTGAAATCAACAAAATCTGCTGTAAAAACTCTGTTAGAGCTCTATTATCATCATGCAACACAGAATATAGGTTTTTCGGAGATTAATTTTACTGAACTCGACAGAATCTGCGATAAACATCCTGTTGGAACTGAATTATCATTATGCGAGCAAGACAAGAAAGGATTTTTCAGAAATTAACACAAATGAGATCAATGTAAAATGCAGTAAACTCACTGCCAGAGTTGCATTATGTTTTGAAACACAGAAGATATAGATTATTTTGGAAAGCACTATGAATGAAATGCAGAGAACCTGCAACAAACGCTCTGACAGAGTTGAATTATCATTACGCAACATATAAAATATTGATTTTTAGGAAATGAACACGAATGAAATCAGCGGAATCTGTTATAAACAATTGCATTATCATTATTCAACATAGAAACATATGGATTCTCCTAAAATGAATACGAATGAAATCAGCAGAAGGTCCAATAACGACTCTGTCCGGGCTCCGTTATCATTATGCAACCCAGAAAATATTGATTTGTCGGAGATGAACGCGCAGGAGTGTGTGTTTCCTGCTCACTGTCACGACGCGCTGGATAGACAGTAGTAATATAGTAATAAGCGCGTGGAGATGGAGAGCGGGATGCGGGAGGGGTCGTGCGCTCGCGCGAGGGAGGGTGCTGCTGTATGTGCGCCTGAGTGTGCGCGTGTGTGTGTGTGTGTGTGTGTGTGTGCGTGAGTGAGTGTTCAGGAGGGGGAGGGCGCGGAGGCACCCTATTCTCGTCCTGTAACCATAGGAACAGAATCCATAAGCGTACGTCCCCCACCAAAGTTGTTATGAATTTTTGGTGGGATTTTTCTCCGCCCCCCCCCCCCAACCAAATCAAACACAGTCTCTGATTTCGCATTCTTTAAAAAACGCCACGTTTCCTTCCCAAAAATGCTCGACAGCATTAAGAGCACTAAGTGAACATCATGAGAGCAAAACACTTTTGTCTGTTTGTCCACAGCACGCGCGCCCCCGCTCCGTCCTGCGAGTGATTCCACGGACAAGGTGTGGTAAACACGGTAAACACGTCCACCGCTGGCTACACTCCCCAGAAGACCCCCCCCCCCCCGACAACAGCGTCCCCAAAATTCGCGCAGCTCGCGACGGAGCCCGTGCCGCTCGTGGCCGCGACTGATCCACGGTGGCGACGCTGCACGGGAACGAGGGGCGAAGGGGGCTAAAGTGTAACGCAAACGATGTCTTTAATATTATGTTTTATGCAAAGTGCGCCTCCGAGGTGAAGGGCGCGTTTCCTGGACCGCTTCACTCTGCGCTTCTCGTCTCCTGCGCTTTCGTGGAAAGGGCTCTATTGCCGCCGCTGCCGCGAGCCCCGTGACAAAGGGAGCGCGCGACGCGCCGCGGCGCGGGGAAGCGGCTCCGGCGCCTCCATCTAACACCAAATTCCTTAGCAATAAATGATTGTTAGAAACCGTGCAGTGTGGGTACCGTGTGGAATGGCCGTGCTGACCGATTCCAGCACAAGGACGCGCTCGGCGTGGGGAGCCCACGGCCACGTAAGGCATCTATCCGTCTGATACACATTTCGCACATTCAGCGGCATCTTCAAAATATGGATGTATCTCCAGCGTGCGCCTATGTCTTCGTGTGCACGAGGACGTCCACGATCGGAGGCCTACCTCGTTTCCAAAAATATGTAAATGACACATTTTAACAAAGGCACAGGAACAAAGGCGCGAATTGCACCTTCAGCGCAGCACGAAATGCGAGGTTTTTTTTTTTTACTATTAAAATGTAACTATTTGAAAGAGCGTTTCACATCCAGTTTGGCATCTGGTTTCATTTTTAATGTCAACCAAAAACTAATTCGCTGCTAAATTTCGATCGCTGCGTCGAAAAAAAAAAAAAAAAAACACAAAAACTAATTGCATAATTAAAATATTGTAGTGAACGATGCTTAAAAACATGACATTTTCGTGCGTGGCAAAATCCGCAACGCGAGTTTCCGTTCTTGCAATGTATAAAGGGTTAACAATAACGATAATAACAAACCCTTCGATAATTTATTTATTTTAAGGACAAATGCCATTAAATATATATGTTCTAGTCAGAAAAAGAAAGCATTTTCGTTATAAAGTCTACAAGTGTATTATTTCCTGCACCTAAACGTGCTCGCCTTTTAAATTGTGCATTTAATTATAATCGATTTAATCATTTTTGTCCATTTTAATAGGTAAATTTCGTGTTATTATTTGCGTGTGCCACAGTAAATATGTGTGCGTAAAGAGTGTGACATTGGTGTTTTTTGCTAATTATGAGCGCTATTCATTTTTTTTTTTTGCTGTAAAAGCGATACCGGTTAGATGCACTTTCAGCAGAGATCTTTGCATTTTTGCGATTATTCGTAGATTTTGGGGAATGTTCAATCTGGGAAAGTGAGCAGGCTGCTCGATGAGGGAGGACGGGGTTCATGTTCACATTTCTTGTTTTTTTTTTTTTTTTTTCTTTCCCCTTTCTCCCCCTCGCGTTTCTAGGTTTGTATGTTAAGGCTCTTTATTCAGTTCACTAGGTCAGCCGAGCACATTTTCTCTGTCCTCAGCTGAGGCTGAGCAGAAAGCGGCGCAACTTTCAGTGCGACCCCCAGTAGCGGTGCCACCGCTGTCGCTCCTCGTCTTATTCTTACTTATTTTTTTATTTTTTTTTTTCTCCCGCAATTCAAGAACACGAGTCATTTAAGGTGATCCTCATCCGAGCTCCACTCAGTGACTCACCCGTCTTACCTGAAGAAGGCCTGTCCGAGTAACGGGTGCAGTACACCCAGGCGGGCCACAGCATGGGCTGATTCGAGGGCAGCGTGGAGCTCGCCTGGGAGCTGTCCGAGTCCGAGCTCAGGCACTGATCCGCAGTCCCACCGCGGGGCTTGGCGTGCTGCTCCGCGCCGATGTCCGCCTTCTTCGCCCCTGCGACCGGGGGAGAGCTGGAGGTCCCCTCCCCCGCTACCGTCCCTCCTACCTGCCCGGGTCCGGGGGCCGTGGGGCTGTGGTTCTCCCTCCTGGCCACGCCGCTCTCGTCGACGGCGCCCTCCTTTCTGCGCCCGAAGTCCGGCCGCAAGATGTTGTCGATGAAAAAGTTGGTGATGCGGTGCGGGAGGTGCGGGAGGTGCGGGAGGTGCGGGAGGTGCGGCAGCTGCGGGTTCTCCGGTGCCTGCAGCGGGGGCATCGCGGCTCTGGACTCGGACGGCTCCCCGGACTCCGGACGCTCCGCTTCTCTGTTGCTCTGATCATTTTCTTCCATACTGAGACACTTTCCAATTTTCTCCCTTTTTTAACCCTTTGCTGCTCTCCCGCACTCGAGTGCGCAAATTCCCAGATTCAAGTTTTCACTTTTTCACCTTCTTTTTTTTTTTGTTTTTTTGCTTCCTTAAAATTGATCAGTTGTAAATATGGAAAAAAAAGTATCCTTCAGTTTGTTTGTTTTTTTTTTTCTCACTGCGCTTTTTAAACACCGCCGGTTACCCCTTTCCTGTTGGGTTCACAAAGAAAAACCATATTTTTGTTCTTTTAATTCCAACTGGGCTGTCCTTTTATTTTATCTTAATGTTAATTTTCTCTTTGCTTTATAAATAACATCATTTGGGGAGCCGGCTAATCATGATCCGTGTCGGAGTGAGTCCACTGAAGGTGCTTCACTTTCTAAAACTAAGGGTAAATAAAGACGCGCTAAGTGATCCTGAAATACTTTCACTCTGGATTTTTGTTCTTATTTTTAATACGAGTCCCCCGGGTGACGTCGCCGTCCGGTATCCTAGACACGTGCCTTCCGCCAATCGGATGAGAGATGCTTGATCACATGACGCCCGTTTGCGAGTAAGTGATGGCGCTCGAGCTCGCCGACCCCTCCTCTTTTAAAGAGACAGAGTTTTTATTGAGAGGGAGCAGAACACGCGAGTGGGAAACGCGCTTATTGATCACGCTGAACCGCAAAAGTGAATTTATTACAACTGCGAAAAAAAAATACAGTGAGTAAAAATAGCGCTTGTCGTCAAAATGAACATCCACACGGCAACTTTGCGTAAATGTGAGTGAAAGAGACGGAGATGTGTCTTGAGAAAATAAAATGATGAAGATGCTGAGTTGCAATGTTTCGCGGCCGTGTGCTTTAAAACGACGGCAACCAAATACACATTTTTATTTATTTTTTCTTCCACGAAATCGTGCCGTGCACTGACAGCGCTGGCGGAGGTACGCCCAAAATTACGTAAATACGAGGAGAGAGTATGCAGTTGCCAAAAAAAGGAGAGGCGTAGTGGGCGGGGGAGGAACGGGTGGGGGTGGGGGGAGCTGTGGACCACGGTGGAGTAACAGCGCGCAGAATCTGCTGGACAGGCAGCTTTGATCCTCTGTTCATTCACCCCAAACCCAAACACTTTAAAAAATGCTAGGTGACACTTGTGGAGGCAGAAGCAGAGAGAGACCCCCCCAACCCTTCCCAGAGGTGCCTTAACCATCCTTAACCACCCTTACCGATTGGACCGGACCACCTTACCGGCGTACACACTACTCGCGCGCGGTGTGTGTGTGTGTGTGTGTGTGCGCGCGCGCGCGCGCGTGTGCGTGTGTGTGTGTGTATTTAGATGAGGATGCAGGGCGCAGATACCTCTCTCGCTTCTGCTATTGTTAGATGAGCAAACGGAGACTGTGACTCAAGACCCCCCCCCCCCCCTACCCCGCTTCTCTCTCTTCGTCCTCGTGAAAGTGCCCCTAGTCTCCCCCAGGCGCGAGGGAGGGGGGGGGGGGTCGTGCGCGCGTGGTTCATGTGCAATGAGATCCACGCAAAATGAGGTCGGTGGCGCTTTAAACGGAATCAGTGATGCAAACAAACTGTTGTGAAACGCGCACACATGATAGCGAGCAGCGCCAAAGACAAAAACGCGGAGCGAGCGCCGGAGCGAGGACTCTCCCACGGAGGACGCGCGCATCCGCGGGAATCCGCCGGGCTCCACGGGAGTCGCCGCTGAGACAATGAACGCTGGCGCTGTGGCAGGGACGGAGGAGGAGGCGGGATGTGAGGGCATCGTCCTTCGTAACTCGGGTCTTGCACGTGTCCCCGTACGCGTGTGATCCCACACCGTGATTTGTCCAGGGCATGCACTAAAAAGAGGGTATTTCTGAGGTAAATCCGGGATGCAACAGTGGAACGTGCTATCACGATCACGCCATGGCAAAAATGCCGCTTCTTCTTCTGGTCCATAAATGCTCACCTTCAGCATGAGTCGGGTCTTTGATGTTACTCTTTTGTCGGCTTCATCAAACACAAAACTGGTGCCGTATCGAATACTTTAAATGTGGTGCAAATAAATATCTGAGCTGCGCAATTATTGTTAAGCAGCGGACTTGCACTTTTCGTTCTTTTTCTGTGCATTCGAACGCCTGCATCTCTTGTGCAAAAATGTATCTATATATTTATATATTTCTTAACGTGATCCCCACGTGCAATGTACGACAACACTTGTTTTATCGCATTTGAGTCTCCTGAAGTTCCAGGGGGAATCCTCACCTGGACACACACCAGGTACTTTCGTTGTGTTTTATAAAATCAAATATTTGACTTGCCCATGCAGAAGAAATAACATACATATCGCATGTTAATACCGCGAAATAAAATAATACAATCTAATTCGTACTGTTCGTGCTGGTTATATACCCTGCTGGATTGTTTTGTTATAATTTATTTTAATTCTACTTTAATGCTGAGCTAAAGCGTTTTGTATTTGTTTAAATAAACTTTGGCGCGCTGATCTTAATAGAATATGAAGGTGACGTCAGCCTCATCGGATATATACATATATATAGATATACACACATATGTACATATATGTGTGCAGTATTGTGAGAAAAGGTGGGATATGACAGAAAAGGTGGAGATGGGCCTCAACTACGGTGTCATCCGATGGAGCTGAAATTAGGGGAGATGGGGGTAATTGGGGGGGGGGGGGCTCTCTCACCCTGGGATTATTGCCCTCTTTCTGCTTGGTGCCTGACAATCTCGGCTCTAAATGTGCTGAAAACAGTGTAAAATATTGGGGCACAGCCCTCGAACCCCTGACCAACAGTACAACTGTCTGCTGTGTTATTATCGATAAATAACGGTGTAATATCACTGTAACATGCAGTATCACTATGGTATCGCCACGCATGTCATGTAATAAAAAAGTACCTGCGAATGAGACAGTTTTTCTAATGTCTTTAGTTTTCTGTTGCAGTTTTATTCACTTCACTATTTCGTTACATTTTTAAAATATTTGTTTTTATGCCTGGTGGCTGTTGCAGCCGGAATCTCCGAGATCATCACGGATTGTCTACCACGCGTTTTTATTATTTTTTTCTTCTTTCCTGCTTTTTCGTAAATCCGCTCGGTGCACCTTGCAGTTCCACAGGTCCATTATGTTCTGATTTCTTTGCTAATAAATAAATATTCCAAGTGTAACAGCTAAAAGGCATGAATAGCAGTTAACAGAAGTACGAATGTATGAATTAATTATATTTGGCTTAATGTGATTTAAATTTATATATATATATGGTTTGTGAATATATGTTTCTATGTTTTCACAATCATAAAACATATTCAGAGATCTGCATATGTAGAGAGCCCGTCAAAATGAACTGATTTGGTGTCCGAACTGATGTCCAATTATTCACAAGTGTTTTCCCGTTTTTCCCCATAAATTACAGCTCCGCGTAGAAAACAGAGCCGAGGACGAAGGACGCAGCCCTAATTTTCACTGTGCACCTGGAACAGTGTTGGGTCGAATCACATCCACATTTCCCTCCATCCAGACATAGTCGCAATTTCGCTCGAAATTTCGCCTACATTTTCCTTAGCTAAGATGTTTCTTTTTTTTTTTTTTTTTTTCCTGCCCACGTTTTGGAGTTACTGACAGAACATGGTCACAGTTTACATTTTACAGGAAATAATTAAAACAAATGCAACAACCTCATTTTTTTTTTTGTATAAATGTAACGTAATGAAACTGTGAGATCGTGTAAAATTTCCCAGTTGGTTTACAGTAAATATTCATAAGAAGAGTGTGATCAAAGGGCTGGCAGTAGTTAATGTATTGATTTTTTAGGCCCTTCCTTGAGCCTGGTTATGCTGATCATTGTAGCCCACTGGAGCTGGGGAGGGAGGGGGGGTGTGCCAGATGGCTCCACACTGTATTTCTCCAGTAAGCCTCAAATTTTGTCTTTTGTTCCGCATTACACCCCCATAACGTATCAGAATAATTTCACGTTGCGTGGAAGGCTTTGTATGGCACTGGCTACGAAAACACAATCAGTGGTCGAAAGTATGAGTTGAAGAGCCTCCATAATGTACCGTAAAACGACCTGGACACAATGGCTGGGAGCTACCGGGGCAAAGGCCCGTTTCTGAGCCAGGCGCAGGCGGAGCGAGGGTGGCGGCGGCCCTCGGCCCGAACGGGAATCCACAGGCCGAGACGCCTTCCCACACGCCGCTCTAGAAAATCCATCTCCGCCGAAGGTTCAGAGTGATGCAGCAACGCTGGAAAGGTCATTATTTGTCGGAGACAAATGTGTGCAGCCGAGTAAAAATATTGCTCTGGGCAGAGGCAGCTAAACCCCCTCCCAAACGTGTAGGCCCATATTAAATAAATAAATCGATTTAAAATGTTATGCACGTTCGTAGACGTGAATAAAGGAAAAGGAGAAAGTTTGGAGCTCAGACTGCGTGTAGAGAAGCCTTGCTAAAATGCAGGTGCCCTCATTTATGAGTCTGCATATCCTGTCACCTATTACCATACTGACAATACCTTATTGACTTGGCCCAATGGAACCGTAAGGGGGGAAAAACGTGGGATGTTCAGGAAGTGACACGGTTGCTTTCCGGCTCATCCGCAGCTTCCTTTGACTTCATTTACAAAAGATTTGGGGGTCTTCTCACTTCCCAACTTTTTAATCCTCGCAGACAAAACAAGGTGCCTCCTGACAGCAATCCTACACCCCTGGACACATGGACGCGGAGGCCGGCCCAGGAAATCAGATATTTCTCCAGAAAGGATGAGTGCGGAGCGAAAAAATTCCAGGGGATTTACACCTAGGAAACACTGCGAGATGTGGCCACTTTAATGAGCTGCGGGGCGCTGCATGACCTGCAACTTGGGTGCTTTTAATTAAGTGTAATGGCCACATGAGCACTTGTTTCTGAAACACGAAGCGCAGGCAAAGACCATCCGAAAGAAAGAGGCTCCTTCTCCAGTCCCACCGCTGCTCTCACTTCAGTTGTTTTATTTTTCACTAAATAACAGCTAACAGCATTTTCATTGTAATGCTCATCTCACGTAGAAGCAGTGAAATATTTAGTGCAGTAATAAAATCTCTGTTGATGCACAATATCTAAAGCAGCGCTTTTCGGGGTGGGGGGGGGGGGGGGGTGGTCAATAAAATAAGTTTAATCCAATGTTAAAAGAAATTATTTTTAGCAACAAAAAGTTTGCATTGACTACAGTGTTAACAAAAGCGTTGAAAACAGACTTAAGGCTAAAGTGAAAAAAACGAATCATATAAATGAATTAGAAATTTCTCAATGTATCTTCATCCTAAGAACACATATAATATTGATGAATTAATTAATTAGGAATTGCTCAGTGTATCGTCCTCTTAAGTAATATTGTGCGCCGACAGGTGTTTGAAACAGCGCAGTTTGTGGAGACCCCACATGAAGTTCTGCGCGCATTTTATGACATTAAAATGTCCAGAAATGGTTTTTGCTACAGCCCTAATTGCCAGAAAAACGCCTATTACTGCACCGTTAGTCTCATTTAAAGTAGAAAACGCGCTTTGTGCCGAAACGAAATGTTTTACAATTCAAATAAAGTAAAAGACTCTGAGAAGCAACAGTTGTTTGCGCGCAAAATCCCTTTATTAAATATATTTTCCCACGCTCCTTGGCAACGGGATTTTATAGCCAAGCCACCGCAACTGGTGATGGTGCGTGGAGAAAAACAGTGAATATCGTTTGGAAAGTGTGGAGCTGAATGAATGTGTTACAGTAAAAGCGCAGCTCTGCTTTGGGTTCGGACCAAATTTGGGAGAAATGCGCAGCGACGGCGGGGAATCGCGGACCTGATGTGTCGCTTCAGTCAGGAATCAGTGCTTTTCACTCAAAGAACACTTTCAGAGGAACCTCTCTCGAGGCCATCTTTAACTACAACTTTGTTCCACAACTTTTTAAATCAGACTTAAACATGAAACTTCTCTTCAACGGCGCAACAAATGTCTCCAGATGCATTTCAAGAGTGTATTTGCGCATTGACACTCATTTCTGTAACTCCGGGAACAACAGTATCTGGTAGGTCACTATATTTATTTTTATTATTATTATTATTATTATTATTATTATTATTATTATTATTATTATTGTTGTTGTTGTTGTTGTTGTTGTTGTTAATTCAGTTCAATAAATTCAATAATTTCTATATTTATTTTTAAATTGTTATTGTTTTAAATAAATATATTAGCAGTTTATTAACAGTTTTAGGTTTTTTCAGAAGGTTTCTTTTTTCTCTTTTCATTTTTTTTTTACAAAAAATAGGTTCTTACAAGCACATGGCCAGTAATCACAGTATGATATTCTAAGAGCAATGGAACACCCTAGAAGTGGGCAAAGTGGTGATGACTGAACAAACGATTACAGACCAAACTTTGACAAAGTGGGGCAAATAAAAAAAAAAAAAAATTGGCCAACTCTGAGCAGAAAAGTCGGACTTTTACAGGGGTAAACTAAGGTCAAGCCATTAAGTTGAGTTCACAGAGCAGATCTCCTAGACCACCACTGTGGAAGGTGAGGGGCCTCGTGCTCAAACAGGTTCTGCTGGGATTTGTTATTAATATTCAAAAAGGCCTCTTTGGCCGGAAAGAGAGGACTGAGCAGAAAAATATCGTCCGAGATGATAAAACAATATGGATCTCCCTCTGTCCTCAGTCCCGAGCCCTGACTCTGGCTCCTGCCCCAGCCTCATACCTTTTTTTCCACTCAGAGCTCCGGGTGCGCAGCTCTCGCAACAAAAGGTGGCCCTCTGAAGGGGATTTGTGAATGAACACCGACGCCTTTGCCACTTCACAGATCACAGAGCTGAGGGATCAGTACAGATGTGGCCCTCTGAACAGCAGGGCCAGAAGACAGAGAGCTCTTCATTGTGTCGTCCTGCAGAGGTGATCTGTGGCGGACCTCAGAATGATCTGCGGCGAACTCCAGAATGACCAGTTGGGAAGTCCTCAGTGACCAACTGGGAACCCCATAATGACCTGTGGTGAACCCCCAAATCAGAATGTTTCCTGCAGGACCCACTGTCTTCTTCCATAAAGCGACTCCCTTCGGACTCCTTTCACACAACCTTTTTTCTTTATTCCAGTTGCAGCTTTAATATTCTGATGCGCAGCCTTTTAATGCACACATCTCCAAAAAGTGACCTTTTCATTTCCAGGTTTACTAGGGGAGGAAAGTCAGCAGGTTCATTTGTCTAGTTTTACTCCGTAGAAGCACAGACCCAGTGGGGCAGCTGGAATCAGCCCATAAATATTCAGTTTGTGTGTTCAGTCCTTCGGATCAATGGCAGTACCTGCAAATTGCAGAGCAAATGTGGACATCGCAGCACCTTTTTCACAAGTGGAGCGACAGCTCTCTTTATAAAGACACTATGTTCCCAATAGCAATGTGTCACTTGTACAGTTTGGGAAAGAGAAAATTATTACATCTAATGTGAGTATGAGTATGAGTATGAGTATGGGGATTAATATGAGTATGAGTATGATAATAGTGGTGAGTATGAGGGTAAATATGGGGATCAATATGAGGATGAGCATGAATATGATTATGGCCATGAGTATGGAGATGGGGATGGGGATGGAGATGACAGCTGACAGCATCCCTTCCGAGTGTGTGAATTATGGGGTTTAATTACACTTTAATCCCCAGATCATCGTGTTGTAAATAGATACACACTGCGTGGGGGGTCCCTCTCAGGGTCTTGTGGAGCATCTTCTCAAACCCTTTTAATAGCCAATTAAAGCCTAAAAAAAGATTGCTATCCGCAGACCTTACTCACCCACGCGTTTTTTTTTTTTTTTCAAAAAGGCCACAGTAAACTTTGAAAGATAAAATATGTACTTTCTTAACTTCCGGATTAGGGGTGCGGTGGCGCAGTGGGTTGGACCACGGTCCTGCTGTCCGGTGGGTCTGGGGTTCGAGTCCCGCTTGGGGTGCCTTGTGACGGACTGGCGTCCCGTCCTGGGTGTGTCCCCTCCCCCTCCGGCCCTACGCCCTGTGTTACCGGGTAGGCTCCGGTTCCCCGTGACCCCGTCTGGGACAAGCGGTTCTGAAAAAAAAAAAAAAAAAACTTCCGGATTAATTATTAACTCTGTGTTGTGGTTTTTGCCAGATTCAAGGAGGCCGATCGAATTTTGGTGGTAAATACCGTGTGACTGTAGAAAATATCTCAAATATTTCCCGCCAAAGCACCAGGTGGGCGTGGGGTCGCTCTGCGTCTCCATGTTTAAAATTATTTTTGTGTCGAAGATAATTATTAGCTGAAAACACACAAGGACCAACATGTTATACTCGCATTTACTGTATTTAAATACGTTACAGTTAAGAATCTAAGAAACCATCAGAAAGTTAAAGCAGCAACTTTACAAAAGTTTTCCAAGTAACGAGAGTTGGAAATCCGGCTAAAGAGACGAGTTTATAACCTACTTTATGAGGGGAAACTGTTACAGTTCTACATACAGCTGAGTGAAAAATAATAAACACTGAAAAAATTACCTTTGAAATACAATATGAGCCGCATCAGCTTCAGGGTCACTTTTATTAAAATGTATTCAATTTCAAATTATTCATTATAATTCATAGTAATATATACACAGTGCATGTTCTCTGTATTATTATTTGTTATTTATTAGTAATAACGTTCCGTTGCAGACGTCCGACGCCACAGTTTCAATGAAAAACGGGCTCGCGGACGCCGCGCGGCTTATTCCACGTCCCCTCATTTCGCCACCATGAAATATTACGTTTAGTTTGTGTCTCGGCCACGACGTCCCTAATTACGTCTCTTCTGAAACCCGCATCAAACGCATTTTTGTCTGTAATTGATGCGCGCGTGCGCGCCTGCCAATCACCTGTCAAATAAAAGGGAACCCGCTTGTCCTGCTAATTGTCCTCGGGAGCAGCGCGCGCGCGCGATCCGGGCCTTTACGTCCGCGAGGCAAATCTGCTCAAAAACACATTTCCATTTTCAAAGGACTGCGTCCATTCGGCCGCCATGTATAGTATGTGTGGGTAGAAAGTTATTATTATTATTATTATTATTATTATTATTATTATTATTGCCGTCAATTGTTATTTTTTCATTTTTGTTATTAATTATTTTTGCTATTGTCTTAGCACCTTTCTGTTTACTTAATTCATAAGCTCGGGGTTTTGGGTCACTTCCATCCCGCTGCTGTAAAGATGAAGTCCAAACTAAATTATTATTATTTTTTTCTGAACATGCAAAAAGTGTTGTTTTTACTCGTCTGTTGTTGTTACAGTTACACCCGAGCTGCGCATCGATTCTCCGGGCCGAACATTGATGTCGGAGAACAGGACGTAGCGCACGAGCGCGCGTCGCAGGGCAGCGCCGCGTTACACCGTCTCACGTGAACGGCTCGCGCAACACGTTGCC
The DNA here is from genome assembly GCF_900964775.1 of Scleropages formosus. Taxonomy (NCBI): domain Eukaryota; kingdom Metazoa; phylum Chordata; class Actinopteri; order Osteoglossiformes; family Osteoglossidae; genus Scleropages; species Scleropages formosus. The sequence goes on along the minus strand of NC_041814.1, from coordinate 28,438,937 downwards.
TTCACAGAAAGGGCCAGAGATACTTATGGGAACAGCTCCGACCTGTCAGCACCACACCTGCTTCGTTATGTCACAAGAAGAGCTGCTCGTGACGATCGATTTTACCCCAATATACCCCATACCAGGGGGCGCAGTGGCGCAGTGGTGGGTTGGACCGGGTCCTGCTCTCCGGTAGGTCTGGGGTTCGAGTCCCGCTTGGGGTGCCTTGCGGCGGACTGGCGTCCCGTCCTGGGTGTGTCCCCCCCCCCCCGGCCTTACGTCCTGTGTTGCCGGGTAGGCTCCGGTTCCCCACGACCCTGTGTAGGACAAGTGGTTCTGAAAGAAATACCCCATACCCCACACTATGGTACCACAGCAGTGTTTCTGGAACTTGTATGACCCTCAAACTGCTCCGCGCTCCAGATCTTCTTCTCGTACTACACACACATTCCGAAAGCCGTCATTTAACAGGAATTGAACTTTCTCTGAAGTCCGTCTTTAAGCTTCTCATGTGACACGGACTGTAGACACCTTTAAGCTGTGACGTCATTCGGACCCGTCTCTGCGTCGCGTCCTCGGAAAAAAATGTCATTAATAAAGAACTATGAAGAAATGATAGATAACAAGTGAGCAAATCGCCGGACATACGAAGAACCCACTTTACACATCGAATGTGATGAAACGCGTTTATTAACGGCCTACAATAAACTCTTGTTCGATAATTATTGTTTTTTTTTTTCTTTTCACCATAATGATGAAATCATTTGCCGTTTTCGTTTCAATTATGTGACTTGGTTGTTGTTTATATCCATAATAATAACTCGTCGCTGTAGTTCAAGGCCCCGCACTCAGCGCCACAAAGCGTGAACGTCACGTGTCCGTGGAAGTTCCTGAGCGACGGCGGGAGTGCGGCGCACTGTTTGGCCGTTGCTACGCAACCGCGTTGCCGGAAAGGTGGGTGCGCGAGCCCAGGCCGCCTTGGCAGAGCGGGAGCCGTCGAGACGCCGAACCCTTTGAGCTCGACGGCGGCACGTCGCAACGGTGTCCGTTTCACAGGGGCGCCGTAATTCAGCCGCCTGAGAACCGGAACGTGGGCGGCGCGAGCTCGCGCGCGCTGAGCTCTGTCCCTCACTCTGTCTCGCTCGTGTGGGGGGGGGACATGAAAAGTGGCGGCTGTGGGGTCGATGCCTGAATCAACGCTCCGGGTTTCGATCACACCCAGGCGTGGTCCTGTGTAAAAAAAATGAAAATAAAATAAAGATTTTTTTTTCTCGCGTTCCACTGACACACTATTTGCTTGCGCTCTACTTCAAATGTTCAGCATCTTTAATTTGTCTCATAATTTATGAACATCAAGTTGATGATCAGCTGCACGGACACTGAGATGATTCACTTTCTTCACCTCATCGCATTTTGCTTTGTCTCCAAAGCGACTAACAATTTTCAAGCTATTTACACTGATTTACCCGTTCGTAGAGCTGGGTAATTTTAACAAAGCAGTTCAGCCTAAATACCCTGCAGAAAGGTGCTACAGCAGTAAGCGGGATTCAAACCCGCCACCTTTGGGTGTAAAGGCAGCAGCTCCGCCAACTAGGCTCTTCATACCCTCCTCATCATTTTGCCCTCAGTAATTTTGTGCGTTTTACACCCGGAGCGAAAGGTGCAGAAGAGCGACGACACACATCACGATTCTGAGTCCTACATTTAATGAACCGCTAATTCTGCGCAGGGTCATGTTGGTCCAAAGTTTGTCCCGGAAGCACCGGGTGCGAGGCCTGATGCGCCCTGGATGAGACCAGTCTAACACACAGCACTCTCTCACACACACACACACACACACACACACACGTTAAGGGAAATTTACACACACAGTTCACCTGGAACTGGTCTTCGTTCTTCCCCGATCACCAGAATCAGAACCGTGTGCGTCGACCGGGTCGCCGACGGAAAGACTCCCGGAATTGGCCATCAGCTCACAGCCTTTCCTTTGGTTCAGCCAATATTGTGTGCCTTAACCGCTCAGGTTGGCGCTGATGACGTGCGCTGGTGGACCTCAGTGGGAAACCCAGACAAAAGAAATGAGAAATAAAAAAATAATAACAAAGTGTGCCGAGCCGGTGTCCATCAGCTGCCGCTGTACAAACGCTGTAAACCCCAGGGTACTGCGCGCCGCTGCTAAGATGCCTTACTTCAAGCTGTCCATGTTCTTCAAGTAATATGATCTGAAGGCTCACGACCCCACTCTGATCTCTCTCGCCGTTTTTATTTTTATTTTATTTTATTTTTGGTCATTTTATTCCGAATGCTCAATCCCCGCAGGCCCTCTCCACGCTTCACACTTCCACTGGGCCCCGGCGTCTGACCAACGGCGAACGTCCCGGCTGGGCCCGGCCCGGTCGCTCGGACCCCGGTCCACGGTGCTGACTGACTGCTCTAAGCCCGTGTCGTGTCAGGACTCCCACGGCGGGAGTCCGGCAGTTTGCGGTGACAAAATTATGAAACGTTCCTCTCATGCAGTCCTGAATTTTTGGTGATTTTTTTTTTTCTGGAAGATCAGAACATATGTCTAATTTTTTTTATGTTAATCAAGGGTGAAGATTTAATTTTTCAGGGTTGCTGCATAACTTTGTGTGGTTTTCTGCTGGGGCAAAGCTCATTTCACTGGAGTCTCTGGTAATCATGGTACATTTTACCTTTGGGTATTAAGGGAGAAGGACTTAGAGAGAGACTTCAGTGACCCCAGATAATTCCACGTTACATCGTCACACGGCGTACATAGTTTATACCTCGTTCTTCCATAAATCAGGACCTTTGAGGACAGCCTTTCGTGCTCTTTAGTGTCCTTTTACAGTGAAACTGCATAGCTCTCGACTCCAGGTTCGAATCCCAACTCCTGCTTCAGTACCCTTGATGAAGGTGCTTGGCCTGAACTGGTATAGTAAAAACTACCCTGCTGTATTAATGGCTAAATCAGTGTAAGCGGTAACTAAACATGGTAAGTCCCTTTGAATAAAAGTGAACTAACTACTCAATAATAAATACTAACTAATAAATAGTAAACCTAAAACTTCTTCACAAACTTAGTTCCTCAACCACCTCTCTAGCTGCTGTCATATCTGTGTGTCCGAGGGAAGTGTGTGTTTCTGTAAATTTGACTCCCAAAGACAAACTCAAAGCCTTTGAAGACAATAATAAAAGTGCTGCACTTTGAATAAGTGAAAAAATTAATTATGTGTATTTTGTACCTTTCCGAGAGACACTACCTCGTCACTCGATAAGGAACGAGGCACAGAAAGCACTGGTTTTGCTTCTCGTCCCCAAGAGCTGGACCTTTAGCTACTGCCTCAGCACAGCAACAGTTATGCACCAGTATGTGCTTGGGTCTCGACCCCACTTATTAGCGGTGTTTCAATACATCACACGCGTCGTTCTGGCTTAAGGGAGTTGACGGTTGTTGTTCTCCTCCTGGTAAACAATCGTCATAAAACTCAGCAGAGGGAGACAAGCAAAGTCATGCATGTTTATTCAAAGCTATGGAGCGACATTACTACGGTAATGTACTCACCATCCGGGGTAATACGGGAATCTGTATAACACCCTGTGTGCTCTTCTACAGTGGAAGAAGACATTTAAAAGCTTTAATAACTTAAATTCTTAAGCTATTAAAAGTAATTGTCTGTCTAGCTATAGATCAGGCACTTTAGGATGGTTTTGGTGTTGTGTACAGTGTATGTACCTATATATATATATCACACACACACACATTGTCCAAAGCAGGGTCACGGTGAACTGGAGCCTAACCCAGCAACATAGGGCGTAGGGCTGGAGTGGCGGGGGGGGGACGACACACCCAGGATGGGATGCCAGTCGGTCGCAAGGCACTCCAAGCAGAACTCGAACCCCAGACCCACCAGAGAGCAGGACCCGGCCAAACCCGCTGCGCCACTGTGCTCCCTTCTGTATATATTACATATAAATATACAGTGTATAACCAAATGTATGCGTAGACATAGTGTATTACCTAATTCCGCCTATATAGTATATATTATTTCAAACGGCATCATACAAGTTATAAGAGTAATTTGCAAAAAGTACAGTTTACTGTGGTATTGAGCGCCAGAGCGGTACACTGAGTGTATTGCTTTGAAAACTGATACAAACACAGTCCTGCAGGTGTCGGTTGAAGACTTTTTGCCGCCAAAATATTAGTAAATATAGTTTGCCGGCCTTGCTTTGCCTTTTGGGTCCTTCTGCCCGGTTCCTCGGCAGTCCTCTTGAGGCCCTTTTCTAACGGACTTGCGCCGGCGCCTGTAGGCGTGTTCGGCAAACACGGGCGGCCTCCGCCGTGTGCGTGAGCGTGTGTTCCGTGTCGCTGCAAAGAAAGGATGCCACACGACAGGGAGGTTAATGGGCTTAGGGCCCCCGGTCCCACGGAACAAAAAGAGCACATGGGGGGAGGCGTGTAAAGGGCGGTTAACAAAGCTCCATTGTTTCAGCGTGCCGTGTACAATGTGTGTGTTTGTGTGTGTGTGTGTGTGTGTGTGTGTGTGTGTGTGTGCGTGTGTGCCGCTGCACTCGAGTCCAGCAACGCTCACACTGCTAATGGGCTCACAGCACCTCCTCCTTAACAGCCAGTCATTCTGCTATCGAATCTCCCGTCTCCGACACGGACCAGAGGGTTGCGTGACCTTTACGCGCCTCATCCTAGAACCGAGTGGCTCGCATCTTCCAGACGCCGCAGGTACCTCTGACACGTGTCCGGCGCAGTCGTCTCCGGGAACCGCAACAAGCGGGGATGGAGACAGGTGTCCGAGGACGCGCCGCGGTGCCCGTGCTTCCGGAAATCAGACCTCAACTGTGCACTCGCTTCTTATTTATTTATTTGACTCTTTTCTGACTTTTTCACTGTCAAAACTCCTCTACAAAGCAACCGACAGTTATTTACCCCTTTAAACAACCAGCTAATTTTACTGGAGCGATTTAGGGTCAGTATTTTTCTCAAGGGTATTAAAGCCATAGATGAGATATGAATCCGCGACCTTTAGATATAAGGCAGCACCTCTAACCACTGCACTACCAGCTGTTAAAACCTTTCCGCTGATTTAGCAGGGTAACTTTTTTTACTGCATCAGTTCAATAAGTACCTTGATCAAAGGTACTGGAGCAGAAAGTGGGATCTGACCCCACCACCTCCACAGGTGGCAGCTTTCACCCCTACGCCACCTGGCTGTTCAAACTGCTCATGTATTTTTTGGAGGTGATGGCAGCAGACATGTGGTTTTACCTCCACATTAGTTATAGAGTGAAATACACTGACAGATTTACTGCGACGCTGGCCTTTCCTTCTCTTTTGTCATTTATTAGTAATAAACCACACATGAAATTAATAAATACATAGTTATGCTCATTGTGTATCTCACACACTGACAAACTGAAGTTGCAGTTTAGATGTGTATATTTTGACTGTGAGTTTTAAACCTAGATGTCGTCAAGTGGGGGGGTCGTAGTGTTTAGCGATGCTGCACTGGTTTGAATCCCTGCTCCTGCTGAAACACCCTTGACCGAGATTCTTACCCTGAGCTGATGCAGTAAAATTACCCTGCTGTTTATAGTAAATGGGTGAACTGGTGTAAGTAGCTTAGTGTACAAACCTCACACTGTAACTCACCTTAGAGAAAAGGTTCAGGTAAACAGCAACAACAACAACAACAACAATAATAATAATAATAATAATAATAATAATAATAAGAATAATAGGGACACTGTCCCTGTGTCCTGAGCGATCAAAAGAAACTCTTAAAAGTGTCGGATGATGGATCGCAACGTATCCTGCCCTCCGTGTAAAGGGCCTTCAACAGGCACGTGAATCCAACACCACCCGCCCCTTGTCACACACACTCATCTGGAGCCGGCAGCTGCGGGTACGAGGGTGAAAGGCACACCAGCGAGACCTTGTACAGAGTAAAAGCTCTCAGAAGGGTTGAGTGAAGCCACTTCTAAGCCCAGATCTAAACCCCCCAAACGGGCGCTGTGAGAACCCCATGTAGACTGGCGTCCCACCTGCCCCCCCCCCACGGAATGGGTTCTTCTTATTAATTTTGATCACTAAAATCTTTCAATAAACAATAAGAGGAATGAGATACAAACAAGCACATAATGAATGAAACTAGTAGGTATGGTGGCGCAGCGGGTTTGACCGGGTCTATCTGGCAGGTCTAGGGTTCGAGTTCTGCTTGGGTGCCTTGTGATGGACTGGCATCCCATCCTGGGTGTGTCCCCTCCCCCCCAGCCCTGCACCTTGTGTTACCGGGTTAGGCTCTGGTTCACCGCGACCCCACTGAGGACAAGCAGTTTCAGAGACTGTGTGTGTGTAAATGTAACTACAGCAAAATAAATCACTACAGAAGAAACACTTTGAACTTCAGAATAAATTAACTAAAATTCATCTGAGTTTTTCAATAACAGAAATCTTAGCAACTTTTGCCAGTACTGTGCGCCGAACTGACCTTTTTTGTGAGAAGGTAATAAGAAATGTTACTGGGGGGGGGACCCAGTGGGGGCTTCGAGGCCCGAAGCAAACCGTTTACACAGCTTATGGCATGAAAGGGCCCTGGCCTACAGTATCAAACAGGTAAACAAGGAACAAACAACTGATTACCATGAGTTGAGGACTGTTGTCGACAAACAACTGCACAACAAAACCGGTATCGCAAAGAGAAAACACTTTCGCTTTGAAAAAGGAGGCGCCTTTTTCAAACCGCAGAGCGGAAGGTCGCCGCCCATTGTGTATCTGAGGTCATCCAGAACACTGGGGGCCACAATGGCCTCAACGCTCTCCTGAACCCGTAACAAAGGCGTGTGGCGGCCGTTCCCGCTCCCGGCGTCCCTCCCGCTTCCTCCTTCGACACGTTCAAGTTTAACGAGACCCCCCCCCAAGTCAATGAGTAATTTATACGCTTGTTTTCCCTGACAAATGTGTGCGGCTTTTGTTTTCCCCGCTTCGCTCGCGCAGCAGCGATCATTTCGACGACCTGCATTCTGGAGCTTGTGGAAATATGTCATAATATATTCAGACTCACTGCTTATTTCTTATAACCATTAATTTATTTTATTTAACAAGTCAGCAAAAAAAGAACCCTGGAGAAGTTGACTTGGCCCTTTCTTGAGTAACGTACCCAGATTTTGCTCACACACACACACACACACACACACGCACACACACACAGAGTCACCGCATGTGGCTGTTAGTTCATAACTGGCTAAAGTTATAAAGTTCATAAACGTGTGGTCAAAAGTGAATTACCTATCATGCACTTTTTTTTTGCTCCAAGTCCGGCAGTAAGAAGTCGGTCCACATGTGAGGAAACGGACAATTCGACAGATTTCACACACTGATCCATATTCAATAAACGGTGCGAGGAGGGAGGACGTGGGCCGGAAGGATCCGGAAGGAGCCAAAAGGAGCCGCTTTTATTTCCCGCGGGTATTTTCCCAAAGTTTCCCTCGAGTGCTTTCGTTCGCCCCGTTTCACTCTGCACAAGGGACGCAGTGTGGTTTCACCACGGTCCACTGTGCTCCTGGAGTGTGCGGAAGGGCCCGGAGAAGTGGCGTTGGACGTATGGACAGGAACGGGCCGAAACTCTGGGAAACAGGCAAACTTGGGTAAGTTCAGGGGAAAGAACTGGAAATATTGAAACACTGATATATTGCTCTGCTTCTCTCAATACATGCATATATATATACATACTGTATATATACTGCATATACATAATATACAATTTATTCTCTATATGCTATGTATTTTAAGTGTATATATGCATAAAGACATATATACATATATGTATTACTCTAAATCAATACACCACTACAGCTGTCACTCTCTAGGATGGTATAGTGGTTTCTTGATAAATACATATATACTGCATGTAAATATAATATAAAAAAAATATATATATATGCTTTGAAATTGAAGTCTTCTTTACCTCCCGTCATATGGACATTATATCCTATTATTTTCTTGCTTCAACGGGGCAGTGGCCGCCCGCATCCTTCTCCTGAAGCCCCTTGCGGTCTGTGCGCACACCCCTGCGGACGGAAGAGCGCCACCTAGCGGATCTCTCGCTCCCCCGCCGTTCCGCTGCGCGCTTCGCCAACAAGTTTCTTTCTTTGTTTCTTCACGCAGCTGCTCTGTTTTCATGTTATGATGCACTTTTATGACCTTATTATGTGGCTTTCCCTCCAAAGTACTTCATTGTCTCTATAATAATTCTCGAAGGACGTGGTTTAGGGGGAACTTTAGGCTTTGTGCGTTTTTTTTTTTTTTTTTGGAAAGCAGGATGTAAAGAGTGGAAATAGAGTCGAGTTATTGATATTGTTACTCCTCGTGAAACAGAAAGATTTTTATTGAAAATACTCGTTAATCTGAGCTCAGTTCTTCACTCTCAACATTTTGGAGGCTCGCTGCTGTCAGTCAATCTTTTGACTTGTGATACTTTTTTGGAAATACCCTTACAGTCCTTTATAATGTGATTTCAAGAACTCGGGTGTTTGAGTGGAGATAATAAAAGTTTCCTTCTTCATATTTACTGTAATTTCAAGGTGTCGTGCGAACACATTCGGACATTTTTTAAAGCTCTTCTGCCAACATAGTGACTTATTTTTACATTTCTCTCTGACTTTTCTTCGAAGCGCCTTACAGTGTCGAGTTTTTTTTTATATACCCAGATTTACCCATTTATACAGGACGGTAATTTTTACTGAGCCAGTTTAACTTTAAAGTAAATGCCTTGTCCAAGGATACTACAGCAGGAAGCGGGTTTTGAACCTATATATATGTGTATATATTTTTCCTGGTTTTCGGATTGATCTAATTTTATTTATAGTTCGAAAAGTATTTTTTTTCCATCAATTTCCAGACTATTGTTCAACGGACTTTGGTCACAATTAATATTTTGCTCTAAATACGTTGGTTTTAAAAAGTCATCTCTTTTTCTTATTTTGAGAAACATCACAGACTGTATTATTATTTTTTCGCCGAAGCTCCGCCGGGTCGCCTTCCGTCCTCCCACATGATTTATTTGTCCGAACCCTTCCGATATGGAGGGAACGGAAAACGGGCCGATTACACGAGTGAAAAAGGGAGACTTGGGTCCGCTTTACTACGGTAACACGGAACGGGTCCCGCTCGGCGGGCGCTGCGTCCGTCGCGTGTCGCGTGGCGCGCCGCTTGCTTCAAACGGGCATCATTTCTTGCACCGCGGCGCTTTATTCAAAGTAAACAGCACTTATTGGGACTAAATACCTGGCAGGCAGCAGCAGCATGTTGACTCCGAGGCGGAGGACTTTTACCTCATTAGAGCCACCAGTTTACAGCAGCCAGAGCCGCGAGCGTGGAAATGCGAGGCAGTGATTTCCTTTCTGGAGGCCCATAATGCGGGCATTATTATTATCGCTTTTAGCGGTAAACAGCAGCGCGGAAATTTCATTAACACTTGAAAGGGCGCGCGAGCACAGCACTGCAGTAAAGGAGATCATCGCTGTAACTGCTTCCGCTCGCCTGTTTCCAGAACGAGCTCCTTCTCCTCCTCCGCAACTCCTCACCTCTCTGCACCTCCTCATCTCCGCACCTTCTCCTCCACCTCCTCATCTCCGCACCTCCTCACCTCCACCTGATGGCGGCAAAGTTGAAGCTGTAGAGAAGCGAGTCTCTAGAGTCGAGGACCGACTCCTCACCGTCTACTTATACATTATATTAATACAGGCCACACACACCCCTCGGTGTTTATTACTGTCTCACGTGGTCGTGTCACTGCTGCCTCTCGGAGGAGTTCGTGGAATATTGAAATAGCATGCTAGTTATTATTATGCCATATGTAACTTAGGCCGCATGCAACTTTACAATAATTACGCATTTTTACATCACTGCCACAGCGTATGAAGACCTTGAGCGGGGCTAATGGGGCAGAGGCGGGATTCGAACCAGCAACCGTACGATTGACCAGTATAGCCACATTTTAGCGTAAGATTCGCGTTCTGAGCGATCGACGTGCACGGGGACCTGTCTTCCACATGACGCCGCAGGGGAAGCGGCGGTGTCTGAAGGTGACCGACCGGCAGTATTTTATTTCAGTGCCGATCCGCTCCCCCCAGCGGGCGGGAGGGGGAGCGATACGGCACATAGATACACACGAAACGGGCTCTTTGGAATTCGCAAGTTGCGCGTGACTCGCAGGATACCTTTTCGCACAAAGGGGGACCCTGTTTCGTGGTACAAATTTGTTGCGACGCACTTCACACAGCGCATAATCCGGCGCGCCTCCGTCTCGGTCTCCCAGCTGGGGGTCTCTCACTTCCCCCTCGACAAAAGGACCCCTTTAGTGTGGCATTTCTTGCCACCTTGGGGAATTAATGTAATTACTGACGCTGGAAATCAGTATGCACGCGGGTGTCCCGCAGCGGTGCGCGAGCAAGCGTGTGTGTCGTGCGCGCGCCGGCTGCGCGTCCCGGGTTCCGGGATCAGGTACAGTAGGTTTCATCCGCGCGACGTTTCGTGAGACGCGGGCCTGGGGGTAAAACGTCTGCGCTTGCCATTTTTTGGACTTGGACGTGTGTCGGTGTGATGCGTTTCTCGTGCGCAAAGCCGGCGCGTCTTTTGCGTTAAAACACACGGCGACATTTGGGCTGCGGGTTCACAGGGACACTAGGAGATGGGTCTGCATAACTCATAAATAATGTTTCAAATCAGTTTAAATCAATTTTAATGCAAAGTTCTTAATAAAACGCAGTGAAATGAAAGACCTGCTGCTGGAGCGCTGATCGAGCGACGCGCGCGTACAGTAGAGCCGCGCGCACCTCTCGTACCCTGTACCGTACTGTACTTTTATTTATGTACATGACTTTCCCTCGCAGCCTCTTACAATGATTTACTCATGTAAACTTTGCGTAAAGGTAGTCTGCTACAGTAGGAGAGGGGATTCCAACCCGGATCCTTCAAGAACGAGGCGGCACCTCTAACTACTACGCCACCTGCTGCCCGTTTTAGCAGAACGTCACTGTACCGTCCCAATACATGCAGTTTTTGGGTCCTCCTCAGAAAAAAAAAGTAATTTCTGGAATATTTGATCGGATCAGAATGAGAACAACACCGTTACGAGTTTCACTGCTAAACCCGGTCATAATAAAGCAGGTAGGTAAAAAAACAGGGTAACAATGGGCAATGTGCGCGCCCGCGTGAACACACTTAGAGCCTTATTTACACCAACAGGGCAATCAGAGCGCAGTAACACCGAAACAAGGGATTATACCTCTAGTACAAGTCATAGCTGAGTACAAGCAGGCGTGTGTGTGTGTGTGTGTGTGTGTGTGTGTGTGTGTGTCTCGTGCGTCAGCCCGCCACCATCGCATGCACTAGCATGAATGCATATCAATAAGTGGAGCAGCGAAGCTCTAAATTAGTGTGAGAAGACGGAACAGAAGAGGCGCGTTAAGTGCAGTGATTAATACATTTTCATATTTATTTTCATTTTTCAAAAGTAGCCCAGCGGTCTCTTATTGCGTTTTTATTTCAAACTGCTCCAATGAGCGGCCTTTGTCCTAGAAAAGTTCTTGATGCGGTGAACATGGTGATGGTCCCAAGCAGTAAGCCCGTATTACCCCCCCCCCCCCCCCCCCCACGTGCTCTAACCCCCCCCACAAGTTTCGCAGGCGCGCGGCTCCGTATCTGCGACCCTGTGTCGCTATAAGCGGGATCTCTTTCATCTCCAAGTGTCTTTACATTAGACTGGCAAAATATTATCTTTATCCATATAATAAAGTGTGTGTATGGAAAGAAAGCAGTGTGCCGATACAGCGGTGTGTGTGTGTGTGTGTGTGTGTGTGTTCTTCTGTGTTACAGTTACTGTAACACAGTAAGGTTCATACAGTAAAGCGAAGCCAAACTATAAAAGTTACTTATTATTAATAACTTTTCTCTTTCAGAATTATTGTTTATTCCGTCTCTTCCCCACCCACCACGGTGTTTCCAGACACAAGAGTTTTATTCACATTCCCTGCATGGTCATAAATGGCAAAAATCAGCGTGGAAGCAGCGATTCGGACAAGGAACCAAGTTGCCGAAAAGGTGTAACACAGCATCAGCTCATCATCATATTTCTGTTATAATTGCTTTATGAACAAATAACGGGTCGCCCAGTTCTGCACTGGAGCGCCACAAATATTAAATAAGTGTATCAAACACACAAGGACTAAATGGGTGAAATATTAAATAACTAAGAAAAAGAACCGAGCGCCGTCAAATCAAGTGATGGTTAGAAAATACATAAATAATATATAGAGAATAAATAAATAAATATTTGCTTAATTTTGAAAGTCAGCCAAAACGTTTAAAAGGACCTTTAGTGTTTTTAGTGTGTTTTTTTTTAAATATATTGGCACTTCGGGTACCCGGGACATCAGTGCCGCCCCGACCCGAGTAAAGCTCGTAAAACAGTATCTTTAAGAAGCGGGTAAAGAGAAACATGTATTAAATATCTGAGCAAAAAATAAAAACACCCAGAGTTGGTCAGTATGGGGCAGAAAACACGATGGGGTGTTTGCGTTGGAACCCTTTACCATGTTTACTGTGTTGTACTACATCATACCATTGACACGCGGCACTGTACACTGTAACACTGTGACAGTGTACACTGTACACTATACACTTTACACTGTAACACTAACACTGCACACTGTACTCTATACACTTTACACTGTGACACTGCACACTAACACTGCACACTGTACTCTATACACTTTACACTGTAGCACTGCACTTTAACACAAACACTGCACACTACCTCTGTAACACAGTAAGACTTCACACTGTAACACTTTACATCGTATACCACAACACTGTACTCTGTAACACTGCACATTTTACACTGTAACACTGTACACGATAGCACTTTACACTATAAACTGTGACACTGAACAATATAAAACTGCGCACTTTACATCGTTTCACTTTACATTATACATTGTAACATTGTAACACTGTACAATGTAACACTGTAACACTAGAGTATTGTCTTGTTTTTCACTCACACTGTGCATGGCTCCATGCCTGGTCACCTCCGTAACCCCATCATATCGGAGAAGATGAGTAGTGTGTGTTGTGGTCAAAGCCACCGTCCCAGAGAGGGCCGTTGGGACCCCACCCAACCCCCCCTCCGCACCCCCCCCCATAGTGCAACATTTCTAAATCTGCAAAACCAGACACTTCTGCTGCTCTAATGCTGCTAAATTGCCCTGCATGTCAAACACTTGCGGCACAACACGGTATAAATAGCCGGTTTTACCGTGTTGTGTTATCTGACAGCATGGTGCTGGGTCGTATCCCAGCTCAGTGCCCCTGTGGGGTCCATCCTGGAGGAGCATCTCAGGTCAGAAGTCAGAAGGACTTTTATTCCATGCAGCAGGAAGGATATAGTGTGAGCCCAAAGTTGCAGTAAACTTCACTGATTTACTACATTCCGCATCCGCAGCTCGTTCCCGACAGGTGGAGGCGCGCACCGGAGCGGGGTGGGGGTCGGGGGGTGGAGGTTGCGGGACAGGTAATTGGGAGTCGGGGGGTTCGGGGGGTTCGGGCTTTGGAGGAAAAGCTTCGCGAGACCACAGGTGACTAGAATCGCAATTCTGATCAACTCCAAGCGGGTGCACGATGAACACACACACACACAAACACGCACGCACGCACGCGCATACACACACACATATATACTGTCTCTTCGTACCTAAAGGACGCTGGTTCAAATCCCATTTCCTAGATCAGTACCACTGCTGAAGTTAATCTGCAAACCTATACTGTATGGGGTTCGTTGACATTCGCAGATTAATATAAAAATGAACGAATAATATAAAAATTCACGCGGATAAATATGTCTTTTAACGTAAATATATTATGCGCGCGCACACACACAGACACACACACGTCTGCAAATGTGCGCTTATTAGTAAAATAAAAACCCCTCATTTGCGTCATTTGTTTAGGTTTATCTTTTAGGAATTTTTCAAGAGAAATATGGTGATATAATATCTGGAAAAAAGTGCCCACTTGTAATGTGGTCCGTATGACACACACAGTGGAGCAGCACGTGATACTGGAATATAATATTTATGTCCAGTCGGATCTGTTCACTTTTTTCAGTGAATATTATTATAGGAGCTTTAAAGATGCGAGATATTGGATTTTGAACACATGATTGATTGATCTTCCGTGTTGCCCTTCGGTTTCAGAGAGTTGTGTTTACGGAGAGCAGCACGTGCACGAGTGTGTGCGTGTGCGCGCGCGCGTCTGTGTGTGTGTGTGTGTGTGTGTGTTTGTGCGTGCGCGCACGTGTGCGTGTGTCAGCTGTTGCTCAGCTCCACTTCTGTGCAGGACATCGAGCTGATGCCGAAAGGACACCGGACACCGGGACCCGACCTGCCGCACGCGCCCGGTGTCCGCCGGTGCGCGCGCTTGCCGTTCACTGCCCCACATGGTGCTGCGCTCTGGTGATCTGTGTAGCTGAACCGAACAGATGAGGAGCCCAGGAGCGCGCACACACACACACACACACACACAGAGGACAGTAATATGTGTCCTCTGTCCACAGCCCATGTTACCGTTTGGTCCATACGCGTCCTCTCCGCTAATCCCTTTTACTATGGTAAAAGATCAGGGCCGTGAACTTTATTAGATTGTATCACTTTATCATATGAGTAGCTGAGATGTGGTCAAAGAAACGACACGTTACGCAGAGAAAGAGCTCGTCCAGAGGTGAAGGATTTCGACTTGGGCATCACCGGAGGTTGTTGCTTCAAATCCCTCGAGAGGTTATCTGCTCTGGCTTTGAGACTGGTGTCCAGTTCTAGAATCTGACTAATAGTGAAACTATTCACTATTTTATCCACGACATTTAATGCAGTAAAAAAAAAAAAACAAAAAAAAAAAAACGGTGCATTGAATTTCTTGGAAAAAAAATTCTAAAAAAATCTAATAATATTCTGGAGACAGGAAGGTACATAAAGGAGACAGTATAATGATGAGAAATCTGCGCACCGATGGATTTTACGAGAGTTTGAGTGAAGACGCAGTGATTTATTCTGCAACTCCGTGTGTGTGGGTGTGTGTGAGTGTGTGTTGACATACCCAATGATACGTGCTGCTGTTGAAAAAGGCCTGTGACGCGCTGGGCGATGGAGGAATTATTGACTATGCTGTGAAACATGCTGGAATATTTCAATATTTCTCCTTGCATTTTCATCCACAACGGAAATATGGATTCTGTTTGCTCTCATACAGCGAACATCAAGGAACCGCCACTGTACTCTTCTTCGCATTGCATTCTCACACGCATAAACACACACTGAAATATGTTAGTGTGTTTTATTTAAAAGAAGCAGTCGGCTACCTTGCTCGCGCGTAGCAGATAAAGGCGGAATTGATACTGTACGGCTTTTTAAATATTTCACTTTTAAGGGTGTGACATTACCTTAAGGCCACTAACATTATAAAATTATTTAAAGGCTGCTATTGTGCCACGAGGTCGGCTCCACGGGAGACACGTCCCCCGCATATTAATAATTCCGCTGTCTAACCCCCCCTTGGGCGCAGGGTCTGCAGAACCACGGCAAAAATTTTACACATTTAATCGGTGGGTGGAGGTTCGTGCGCAGTGTAAATGTGGGAGATGGAGACGCTGTCCCACCGCCAGCTGGCATATGGTTACAGCTCAGGAGTGACAGGTTCAAATCCCACATCCTGCAATAGTGCCTTTGGTCTGGTTAAAAAAGGAATTAAAATACCCTGCTGTGTAAACGGGTAAATAACTGTAGGAGGCTTAACATCATTGGTTCCTTTGGAGAAAAGAGTTGAATAATAATATAATAATAGTAATAAATGTGAGCAGATAGCTGTGTTTAGGTCTCGATCTGCTCTGACCGTCGGCCCACACAAGGCCCACACAAGGCCCACACCGGCACCCTCCGACGACCCGTCTCGGGCTGCTCTCCAGCCAGGCTGGAATTGAGAAATCAGTTCGTCGATGCCGCCGAATCGTCTTTCGCTTTCGAGAGAGTGCCGCTAGGACTGACACTCGCACCGAAGGCCGTCGGAACATTTTCTGGCCATTTTTGCGGCGCCCTTCTCGCTCGAACGACCCGAGATAAGCGCCTCGCGCACGAGCAGGACGGCGGCGCGGCGCTCTTTTCGAGACGGAGCGCCGCACCTCCGGGCCACAGCTGCGCGTCCTTTATCCGCTGTGCCTCCTGCTGCCTCGCATGTAAATTGACACCCGTATCACATTAGCTCCATTGCGTGGCGCTGACCAAGTTAAGGGACGGAACACGGTGCGCCCGGACGGGGCCCCCATCCGCCTCTAATAAAGACTCAGTGGACCTGAACGCACCTCTTTAGTCGTCTCCCGGAGACCCTTAAGCCTCTCAGATCTTGCCCGAAGGAGAGAAACGCCGCATCGGCCTTTTCTCCGGCGCTCGCGTTAAACGGTTGTTTTTGCATCGTTTGCCAGGAGAATGAGAAATAGGATTTATTGCGAACCGAAAGGGCGGATCGTTCGCTTTGGACTCGTTCTGGGCCTCCGACACATTTGTGTGTCCGCTGTGCTGCGGGGCTTCGGTGTGCGTCTCCATTGCTAAGGAAAATCTCGTGCAGTTTTGGATTCCGCGAGGCTCGTGTGGGCAGCAGGTGGAGCAGTGGCTGGAGGTGCCCCTTTGGGCTCGGAGGTCGCGGGTGTGAATCCCGCCTCGTTGAACAAGGTGCTCAGCCAGAACCGAGCTTAAAAAATAAGGAACCGGGGTATATAAATGGGTGAATAAGTGTAGGGAGCTTTGGAGAAAAGCGTCACAGATGGTGTCGGTATGAAATATCATGGGTTGCTCAACCAGTCCGGCGAAGCTTACGGTGATGGTCACCACTGGGAGAAAGTGGGTAAATCACGGTACCAAGATGCTGCAAAACAAAATCATTTGATGTGTTTTACGCTGTTTTCATTTTTTGTCTCGAACCCCAGTCCCCGCGCGGCCGGGTTAGTCCATCAGCTGCTGCACTCGGAAAAGCAGCGACACTCCTAGACATAATAAGGTGCCGTCGTGTCGCGAAGGGGGGTGGGGGTCGGGTGGGGGGAGCGACGTCCTTCTCGAGTTCTCTGTGTCCTGACCTTCTTTGATCCACACACACACACACACACAAAGGGGTGTGCGGCCAGCGTCCAGCTGAGTAACTTTGGACATCTGCTAATTGTCCGTGTTTGGAGACGCGCAGCACCACTGCTTACGGGGGTCGGGAAAAGTTCGGCCGCTGGCATTTCGTTTCTGCCCCGTTTTTCCGCTTTTCAAAAAGAGCGCACGCTTTCAGCTGCAGCGTTAATCGATCATCATTTTCCCACTGGAAACAATTTTCCATAAATCTTTACTATTGGCATGTTGCATTAATCTCGTTCATACTGTCCAGTCAGTCCAAAATGCACATTGCAAAATATCAATATGTACTGAAATCCAGCAGGCGGTGCAGTGGTTAGATGCGCCAGCCACCTCGCACTCAAAAAGCCCGGGTTCGACTTCCACTGCTTGCTGCAGAACCCTTGATCAAGGTATTTACCCAGTAAAAAATACCCTGCTATAACCATAAGTAGCCTAACATTCTACAAATTGGTATGATCTGTGTGTGAAAAATAATAAACATAAATGTGATTCATTCACTTCTGCACCATCCACACTTTAAGTGATTCCTTTCTATTCATGATGTTACAAACATAGTAATACTACGTCACACTTTAGCTGCGCTACGATTACAACGCATACTTTTAATGTACTAAGAGTCTACTTGTCTCAATGGAACTGGAGCAGGAGGTGGGGTTCGAACCCAGCACCTCTAACCACTCTGCTTTGAAATACTTTTTTTGTAGCACTCTAATCAATAAACACTTATTAAGTTTTTCTTGACCGAGGAGGGACTCGAACCCACATTATCCAGGCCTCGGTCCTGTCTATTTATTACAAGCAGCGAAGCAAATACTGGATTAAGGGATTTAAATCAACAACCTTCCGGGATCGTGTCACCTTAATGCATCAGGACAGAAGCACCAGGAAAATATGACCATTATTTCAGCGTTGTGCTTTTTAATCCCTCTGTGGTCACCTTTCCTCACCGCCCTGGTTGTGGGTTCAGAGGTCATTCTGAACGTCTGCATGAATGAATGTGATGGGGCTGAACACCTAACGGAAAAGGTTGTTGGTTTTAATAATCCAGGACAATTGCTTAGGCCCCTGTGCATTGCGCCGCGTGTGTGCGGGAAACTAAAGCGCGCTTTCGGACGCTAATATGTATTTGTGGTAACTGTGGAGCGGCTACGGAAAGGGGAGTGCGCTGGTGGCGTGAGCTGGGCCTCGGGTACGAGGAAGCGAGATTGCTGTGAGCCAAGAGGGACGTGAGGGTCCACCAGGGCTCCGTGTCAATCATGCACTCCATTGTGCGCAGGGGGGTTGGGGGGGCGTGCGGGGGGTGCTCCCTGCGCGCTGAGACGGTACATACTGCCCCCTGGTGGTAGGACACTGCCCATGTGGCTCCCCCACCTGGGGGTCCTGTGTTACAGCTGTCGTGATACCCTGGTGGACAGATGCAGCCGGGGACTCCAGTACACAAGGAACTGTGAGATTTTTCATTGAAAATGTAAGTTTGTGCACCATAATCGACTTCTGCATAATATATATTTATTGCACGGCAGTCCATCATGTGGTCGATGACCTTTGTTGGCTCTGAGCTGAGCAGCACGCTGTAAACACACACGTGCGTATGAAATTTGTGCGCTTTTAATACCAGTGTGGGTTCTTCTGCAGGGACAGCTTTATGCTGTCCGAAGCTCCTTTCGCCTCTTACGCTTCTTACGTTGTTTTACTGTGATTTTCAAAGCGACGGATCGATGGCGGAACGTGGACGCTGGGTTGGAACCGAGCTGAGATCTGGGTCCGTGCCCTAGTTGGCGAGAGGCTGGGGACATGATCAAATGTACCCCCGGTGCAGGAGGCTCCGTGCGGCATCCCGTTGTCCCCCAACCCCACGCCCCTATGAAATATTGACAGGCGCAAATGAGTCCCGTCCCCCCGCGGAGCCGAGCACTGGAATGTCTTCATGTTCTCCCGCTGCACCATTAATACATATATGCACTTCATTTTATAGCATCAAAGAAAAAATATCTGTGTGTGTGTGAGTGGGGTGGGGGGGGGCAGGGCATCGCGTCTGGCCCGTTGCTTTACCCACGAGGCACGAGGAGGACTGAGACGGCTCTTCTCGCCGCCACGTGATGCTTCATATTTCTGATCCCTTTGTGGGGAAAAACAATGAAAATTTCATCGTGGCTTCAAAGGAGGGGGCCGCTGCCCTGCGAGAGCCCCTCCTGGGTAGGTGCGCTTTCTTACCCATGAGGCTTTGCTCCCACTGAGCCCGAACACCGGTCTGCCCCCGGCACCCGTTACCGCAGGCCCCGGCTCGGCCGTTCGGTATGGAGCGGTGCAGCGACCGCCGGCCAAGATGGCTCTGGAGAGGCGTTCCTTCCTTGAGCCCCGCCCCCTCGGCACAACAATGCAAATGGGCTGCGCCGGGTGTCACAAGCAATGAGGCTCAGTGGATGTCCATCACCAAGGGGTGGGGCGTATGCAATATGGAAATGAACATGTTTGGACCCCACTATCTCTCACTCCTGAGAAGGGACGTGAGCAGATGAGAGGACAAAGAAAAGAGGGAGTCGTGTTCCGGGGCGTTGCATTCGTGCGGCGTTGCTCTTTTGTTTCGTTTAGCGTGACAGGTGGGCTGAGCCAGGAAGGAGGAAGTGGGCGGGGCTGGTCTTGCGCTAACCGCCCTCAGCTGGGGCGGCAGAGTAACACAGCAGCAAGCGCTGGTGCTTCCATGGCTTTTGTCTGGGTGCTCTGGTTTCCTCCCACACTCCAAAGATGTGTTTCAGGTGAACTGGTCACACTGAATTAGTGTGTGTGTATGTGTGAGTGAATGAGTGTGTGTAACTGCCCTGTGATGGACTGCTGCCCCTCCCAGTGTGTACCGTGCCTCATGGCCTACAATGCTGGGATAAACTCTGGACCACGAGAGCCCTGGCAGTTGTTAATGGATGGAATGATGAATGAATTGTGGAGAATAATATATTGTAGTAAGGATAATGAAAACAGTGAGACAATATGAAGTTCTTTATTTCCAAATATAATCCCAAGTGTTGCAGAAAAAAAGTAGCTTCCAAGAAAAACCATCAGGCCAATAGTAAATTTACGCCTTTTACTACGTATTCTCAGTTATTTTGTTGGTATTTCTAAAAAGACACAACATTAGCGTGACGCACATCTCTCCGTCGGCCAGTGTCACACCCCACAGGATGTTGCATTTGCGGCTCGTTCTCCATCACCATAAGTCCTCCAGCTGATTATCTACATTTATTTATTTATTTTCTGACACTGTTCTACAAAGCGACTTGCAGTTATTTACCCATTTATACAGCTGGGTAATTTTACTGCGGCAAGTTATGGTAAACACCTTGCTCAAGGGCACTGCAGCCAGAGATGAAATTCAAACCTGCAACCTTTGGGGCCATAGACAGCAGCTCTAACCACTACAGTACCAGCTTTCCCATCTATGCATCTATGTGTCAGACTATAGATATAAGCATCTATGTGTCATTCTATGCATGTATGAATCTATGTATCTGTTTCAGTCTATGAATCTACATATCTATGTCATTCTATGTATCAATGAATCTGTGCATCTATGTTCATCTATGAATCTACATATCTGTGTCATTCTATATATCTATGAATCTGTATCTATGTCAATCTATTAATCTACGCATCTATGTATCATTCTCTGT
The DNA here is from genome assembly GCF_900964775.1 of Scleropages formosus. Classification (NCBI taxonomy): domain Eukaryota; kingdom Metazoa; phylum Chordata; class Actinopteri; order Osteoglossiformes; family Osteoglossidae; genus Scleropages; species Scleropages formosus. The sequence continues at coordinate 28,418,058 of NC_041814.1, read as the reverse complement.
ATCTATGACTCAATGTATCTGTGTCAATCTACGTGTCATTCTATATCTATGAATCTGTGTACTTATGTGTCCGTCTATATTTTTTAAGAGGGGAGAACGTCTTAAGAACGAGCGGCCTCCTAAAGGCGCACGTCCATCCACAATGTGTCTTACGTGCTCATGTTAAAGACTCTCATCCCGATTCCGAAAAAGAGGGATGTTTTTCCCCCTTTCGGCGAAAGCCGCTCCTCTTTCTTGATTGAAATTAGACAGGAGGGGCGGAGGGGTCGGCCCTGTTATCCTTCTCATCAAAGGAGGGGGCCGTCATGGCAACGGGGGGGGGGGCTCCGGACAGCTGCCTGTTGGCACTGGGCACCCCCACCCCCTGCACCACTGCCAAGCAGGGTTACGAGAAGCTGGAACGGTGCCCGGAGTTTTCAGCGCTAAAGGTTAACTGTCAGTCCCCCGCTGGGCACAGAGGGTTCGCTGCCCACCAGAACCAACCAGTTCTGACTCCGTTGCTCGGCCCACCGTCCCGGCAACAGATCCACACGGGTCGGGGGGAGAGAACGGGACGAGAACCCAACCGCAGAAGCGTGGCTTCGCTACACCGTTGAGACTGACACATTTGCGTATTTAGTTGATGAGTTTCTCCACGCTAATTTACGGTGTTACGCCACTTACGGCGATTTACCTTATTTATAACACTGGGTAATTTTTTCCGCATCAATTTAGGGTAAGTGCCTCGATCAAGGGTATAACAGCAGGAGGTGGAAATCGAACCCAGATTCTTTAGGCGTAAAGGCAGCAGCTCCAATGCGTCCCCACCTGTTAGTGTCACCTGTTCATGCAAAATCGGCACATCTGTGACCAAAACAGTGTAAAATTAGGTAAAAAAAAAAAAAAAACCTTGTTATGGACAGTATGAGGCAGTAAACAGCTTTGTTTTTCTGCTGATGTGTTTTCCCGCTGATGTGTTTTCCCGCTGATGTGTTTTCCCAGGTACAGCATATTGTGTAAAATAACAGTCGTTTTAAAGAAGGGCTCCTGTTGGCGCCACGTTTCAGACTCCGCATCCTTGGGTTGTCCGTCGCTGAGGAGAAAGGGATGCGCTGAACGAGTGCACCTGCAGCGTGAAAGTAGTGTAAAGCTAAATGTAAAAGTAAGCCTTTTCTAAAATAGAAAACAAAACACAGATGGTTACTTTGATTAAATTTATACCCATTATAAAATTTTTTTTTTTTTTTTTACACTGTTTACAATGCTCACCTACTCTGAATGCCAATGAGTATTTTTTTAATCACATCCATTCACTATAAAACTGAATTTTATTTCTGAATTGCATTGACAGCTACTGTGTATTTTCATGTTCGCTGACAATAAAGGACATCGTGATGCACCCTCGTCTGCACTAACCTCTGACCCCCTGAAACCCATCCACCTTTATTCAACACCTTTCTCCAAAGGAACTGATAAGGACAACTAACTTTACACTGATTTACACTTTCAAAAGCAGAAGGTGTCGATCAAGGGGTGGAGAGCCTGATGACTAACCACTGCGCCACCCGCTGTGGTCTGGGCGCGTACCGTTCGTCATCGCAGCACTCAAAGTCGAATCTCTCCGACATCGCACTTCGCACACGTGCATTTTCTTCAATCGATGATTTGAACACGTTGACGTCTTGGCTTGTGAGAAAAAACACACACACACACACACACACACACACACACAAAAATAAAAAAAATTGACAAAACGCAACGCAGTTTGGCCTCATAGGCGAGTTTTCACTTTTATTATCTTTTCCCCACTCGGATACAAGGCAGTAGAAATGATAAACATCTGGCAGAAATCAATGACACCCACTCACACTCACACTGCTCTTCTGTATATGAAAAGGAAAGAAAGAGAAGCAACAGCTTCTTCGCACCCAGCGCTAAAGCTTTCGTCCTTTAGTAGCTGGAATCCCGGCCCAGATACACGGGGGGGGGGGGGGGAGACGAGACTTCAGCTGAAAAATGGGGGGAGACAGAACAGGGGGTCATATTCCCCAGTGCGACTGCTCCCCCCGCACTAGGTGGCGCTCTCCATTTGCGGCAACCCTCAACAACAATACAATACCCGTCACCCCAAAGGGAGAGCGCAGTTTGACACGACGCAGCTCCTCCCCACACGCGAGGGGGGTCATTGGCATCGCCGGGGTAACGCCCCCCCTGCCGGACCTCTGGCTGAAGGATACACATTAAAGACAGAATCTTGTTATTGCTTGGCTTACATGAGTTCTGCATAAAATTCTGAGGATTCATATTCGGAGTAACACACGTCAGAAAATGGTAATAAATAGAAAAGAACACAAGGCTCAGGTCAATAACTGATTGCACGTCAACCTCCTGGACCCCACCGTGGTAACTAGCTCTAGCGTGGAAATTCCAAACCTTGATTAGATAGATACGAGTAGCAATTTCACATGAGAAATGCACAATAAATTATGTACAAATAGTAAAACTAAAAACTTTTAACAGTGACAAAAGCACTTCATTTATATATTACAAAGGCAATCACAGATTGCAGATTTTCTAAGGCTCTGCAAATAAAAATGCCCAGAGTTTCACCAGCATCGGGATGCGTTCTCCGTTGGGTTTTGTGCATCGCTGCTTTAAAAGTCCAGTTTTGGACAATTGCGCTAATAAAAGTCCATTTCACACCGAGCAACTGGGTTTTGCCTTGCTGCTATGGGAATAAACGGAATTATTCTTTAAATGTTTGGGAAAACAAATGGAATTCAAATATATATTTTTTAAAAAAGTACATTTTGTCTACTTCTGTTCAGTGTAACACACTGGTGCCAGTCTTGTTTGAAAATAAACCAGAGGTATGAAGTGTGCGAATACTGGCGTGTAACACTCCTTTCAGTAAATTGAGAGAGGGAACACTGTCTGCTCGTACAGTATTTGGATCAAAGCAAAACCGCACTGAGAAACTAAATTAGCGGGTAAAATCTCATCACGAACGATGGACCTTTGGGACATTTTTGCACAGCCCTGAAACGATTCCCTTTCATGAACGTTTTGTAATCATGCAGAAAATAAGATAAAAATAAAAAGCACTTTTTTTTTTTTTTAGCACCAACACTTTCTTCTTTCCTTAAAGACCTCTTGTCATACGCACACAAAAAGTAGGGGAATAAAAGCACTCGCACACTAAAACTAAAACCAGTTACATTTTCCTTCAAGGAATTTCAGGGCCAAACACTGTCCTGGATCTGCTGGGGTGGGGTTTATCAGGAGTTGTAGGGCAGGAAGACATGCCCCCTGTCCTGCCCCCTGTCTCGCCCCCTTCCCATCAAGAATTGGCACATTCGATCCAAACATCCAGGCCTTTGTTGTCCTGATGCATCCATGTGAAATAAAAGGGACACGTTAGGGTTCTGTGAAGCAGGCAGGGACTCCAAACATGCTGGCATGTTGTTCCCTCCTGCTTGGCGCTGGCACTGCAAGCTCCGCCCCTTCCTCCTCCACCTGGTTAGTCGCTATGGGGTTTCTCTGTACCACCCTGTGGAAGGGAGGGGGGGGTGCGTTAGTAACCAACAGTAGCTTTTAAAAGACATGTCCTTCTCATACACCATACACCTTCTGCAACATTGACCACATATTTGGTTCATTTGAATGCTGTATAAGTCATATATAACTATTACTTTGTGAACACATTTGCACAAGTGAACTGCAAGCGCTATAACTTTGTATTTGAACCGCTCGTATAACTGCATTATTTTACTGAAACAGCCTGGTAGAAGAATCCCGAGGGAGGGCACAACAGCAGAGCACCTAATGTTATTCGTCAAGTCCGAAAGCATAAAACTTTTCAACCCGAATATTCGCAGGTTGTGAATAAACACAGTTTAAGAGCTTATTCTGTATTAAAATTTGACAACTGAACTGAAATGGCAAATTCAAAGTAGTAAAATATATGTACAGCAAGCTATTTATAACTTTTTAGTGGCTGGGTCATTTTTACTCATGTAACTCGTAGTAAAGTACACTTCTTCAAACCTTCAAACACAACTGGGACAAGAAGTCTGTTCGTAATTTGTCTAACTCAAAAGATTATTTTTTATATATTTGAAGTTAATAAAAATAAACAAAAGCTTAATAGCACAGATGTCCTTGATTTACTCAGTGTTGTGTAAAAATTTCACATAAGGCGCTAATGAATAAAAACATTTTATAAGACTAATTTTATTAACTTCCACCTACACTAAAATTTAAAGCAAGGTAAAAGAAAACAAAAACAGAGCGGAAGAGGGATTTTAACACGGGTCCGAGAACTGCAAACCACCGGCTCCAAGTACAACCCCGCTAGCTGTCCCCACACCATGTGTACTAAGTGGAACAACTACAGCAATTTTACTGCATTAATTTTTAAGTGAATGCTCTGGCTTTCATTCAGCAGGGCTGTCAGTTGAAGGGGCTGGATGCCTCATGTTCCTTGGGGCTGCTGTGGCACACCACACCAAAAATCATCACTTAATTTAATAAAAAAGGAAAAAAAAAAAAGGCGGCTCTGCATCTGTACATAGGGGATGGCAGGAACATCTCGCCTCAGTCTCCCGATCACCTGTCAGACGTACAGCCCGCGGTATTCCTGGGTATTGCCCAAAATCCCCTCCTTACACTCCGAGACATTTGTGGAACAGACGAGCCCTTGATATGGAGTGACAGCCGACTCAACGGGGAGGAGGAAGCTCTGAGACGGGAAGGGACTTTAAAACCCACTTTTCGATTCAGAGGTTTACAGCTTGTGTTTAATGTAAACCACGAGTGTAAACAGCCCCGAATGCAGCGATAGACATCACACCGAAGAATACACTGTATACTGTGTGGGAGTGAAGGACTGCGGCTTAACGTTTTTGGTGTTCCCGCCCAAAAACGTCCCTTGTGGCTCTTTAGAAAGCAACTATAAAACAAAGTCATAGCCTAATGGAATGCGACTCCTTTCAACCAACTTCATTCCTAGTTCTACACTTTTTTTTTTTCCCCCTTTATACAATTTATGGTCAATAGGTCTTGTTTACATGACACATGTTCGAACCCCCAAAACCAGCATGACACTCTTTGCTCTTTATTATAGGCAGACCTGTTCATTTCCTATATTGAGCCAGATGTGACCGCACACACCACAGGTGGACAAAACAGGTAAAATTCTGTGAAACTTCTACATGTTACATTTACATGCCTTATGAGATGTGAAGGATGTCATGGAGCCTTATGGCGATCAACAAAAACAATCATATTCGCGACACAAACACAATGTCTATAACCGCTTGTCCCGAGCGGGGTCGCTGGTGAACCGGAGCATAACCAGCAACACAGGGTTCGGGGGGGGGGGTGAGAGACACACACCCAGGACGGGACGCCAGTCCACCGCAAGGCACCCCAAGCAGGGCTCGAACCCCAGACCGGCCACACAGCAGGAACCGGCCAAACCTGCCGGGCCACCGCACCCCCCCATATTCCTGACATTAAGCTGTAAAAGGGTCACAAATGACCAGCGGCACGACCCGAGGGTTAATGGTGCTGATTGTACTAATCTCCACACATCACATGACCGGCCGGAGTGAAAGCCAGCCCCTGGCACGCCACAAAACATGGGCGCTGAATCAAAGCATTTGTACAAGACAATGGACCAGTGGCTCCGCTCACTATGGACTGTTCTACACAGCAGATGCACACTGGACTCTGCTCATCACCTGACTGTCTCCAGGAATGTAGTGATGGGGTGACTAAAGAGGAGGGGGGAAAAAAAAAAAAAAAGTATTCTTTAATCTATCCATGTAGTACGAAGCACGTGGTTTCCAAATATTTAAAGAGAGTACCTCGATTAAGAACCACTGATGCAGGGGGACACTGGGACACCTGTCCTGCAGGCCTGAAATCGAACACGATGACAAAATGCCCTTCTGAAAGACCTTTCTCTCCCAGCCTCCGGGCACATTATTTGCCATGACATGCAGATCTATTTTTCCCCCCCAGAGGCAGCAAAATTTTATCTGGTGTTCCTCAGCCCAAAAAAAAGGGCACAGACAAGCTTCCTCCCCTAAAGTTCCTCCTCTGTTGTAGTGGCAGAGATGGCCCGCGGTCTCAGCCTCAGCATGAAGTCGGCATGATCCCGTGAGCGCTGTGTTCATCAGTGACATTTCAGTAGCGATGCCAAACCAAGAGAACGGCCTTCTCCATTTGTCCCACCAAGCTAAGGTCAGTAAGCATAGTGTGATGCATACAAGAGACCAATTTGAGCCACATTAAAGCTAATTTTAAATTATTGAAAATAAAAATATTTTCTCCACAAACTTACTTAATACAGATTTTGCACTGTATTCGGATATGAGCTGTGAACACTGAACGAGTTGAATTACTGTACCATATGTTACAAGCTGCCTGCAGTTCACAGCCCATGTCTGCGTCCACATCCTGTCCTGTGTATTTTACAGTCTTGTACTCTGTTTCACCATGGTCTCCGGAGAAATGACATTCTGTTCCACCGTCTACAAACTATATAGAGGAATGACAATAAAAACCCACTTGAACCAAGGCGGTTCCACGTTTCTAATAGTATGTGTGGCTGCTCTTTACTGCCATCTAGTCACACAGGGGGGTAAATACAGGTAATCGCTACGCAAACAAATTTCAGAATAGCTAACGCAATCAGGAAAATAATCCCATCTTTGAAAACGTGTACTTTCTTGAACAGCCAATGCCGTATTACTGTTAAAAATAAAGGAAACTAATGCCGGATCACGAGAAATAAGAGATTCCGGTGAAAGGATTAAAGGTGATCTTTTACCAACAATTTACTAATGACTCGTCACTTTACATCACTGACAGCAAGTCAGCCATATGCAGGACTACAAAAACTACTAATCCCATAATGCTTTTGGCATTACACCATACATGCTAGTTTCACTGTGTCACCAAGGTTCCAAGCATGACCTCAAACAAAGTAAATTGAAAGATTGCGATTAATCTCTAGCGATAATCCTTAACTTTGGCGCAGAGCTGATACTGAGGCGTGCAAACGCTTCACACCATGGCCAACAACAGCAAAAACAGGAATGAATTTGTGGGAAAACAAAGCTGGAGCAGATCCAAGTCTCATGGGGCACCTTTGGAAAAAGCAAGACTAATCGTCCAAATACTACGAGTTTGATCAAATTACGAATTACAGCAGCCGTGCTACAAGAACAGTTACACATTATATTCCAAAACCCCCCTTTTTCACAAAAAAAAAAAAAAAGCCACATTAAATCTGGGGAGTATTTGTATGTAACATGCATTCCTCCTCTGACAGTAATCCAAAGCACCTTCATGGAAGGTGCCTATTGTTTACACCCGTAAGGGAAAGAGCGAATCCTGGGTCTTACCATCGCTAGTTGTCGTCCTATATTTCCAACGGTGACTCCACCCGAGAAGAATATACATGGCAACCAGGAGCGGATATACAGAAAATCTGGCGAGGTATACCTAGAAAAGAGTCGGGGGGGAACACAAAGTCTGATTAAATAAGATGGCACCACAAAGGAGGGGGAAGGGGGGGGGGAATAAAAAGTCAACGAAAATAAAACAAACACGTGTCAAAAGCACTTCTTTGAAATTCATGACAACTTAAACAGCTTCCCTGGGAAAGCCTCTGGAGAAAGCGTGCATTAAACTTTCATGTGGAAAAACAAAATAATCACATCTCTTTGGCGGGCTGCAGAAAGACCCGGAGCTTTTTGAACGTGGCTCTCCGCCAGTGCCCGTCCCGGAGCCTGCCTCTCCGAATCGCTACAGGATGTTTTTGAAGATGTGCCGCTGTAGCTAGGTAGGAGACTGGTAATTGGGCAGGAACATCCTTTTGGGACTCTACACCAAATAATTACATTTATTTTTGTTCTTCTAATGTGTTAACGTAACTTTTGATGAAATCCCACAGTGAACTCCACCCCACGTGTGTGTGTGTGTGGGGGTGGGGGGGGTCCGACTGCTGTGCTTCCTGCAGGTATGACACGACATTCAGGGCCTTCTCAAGTAAACCTTTAACTCAACCCATTAAACAAAGAGGCATGTAGAAACATACCGATAAAAGTGTACAAACAAACACTTTTAGGTAAAAAAAACTACATTGATTTAGACCAAAAATGTCAGACAAAAAGCCTCTTTTCCTGTCCACGGTGGTGCTTTTTATGAGACTGTCAAACATTTTTTTTTCCTGAATTTCAAAATGAGTTTAACCCATTAAATAATTTACAGCAAAAATCCTGTTGAGACACTGTTACGAAGACTTGTTTCTCGCACGGAAAGCAGAAGCTGTCTGTTAAGCATTAAAAATGCTGACTGACGATTCTCAAATTTCAATGGATGCTTCCCTCAAGCTTATCGAAGTGCATCGTTTTGTATAATCAACATATATAAAACGGTCAGAGGCTCTATAAACGATGCATATATTAAAAAAGGCTAAACTTCTTTGCAAGTACCTTGCTCAAGGGTGACTTGAACAAACCTCAGTGTTACAAGTGTATACCCGTGCGCTTAACCACGACAGCGCAGGCAGAAAATCGGATGAAAAGGGGCATTTGTGAAGTAAATTCCTTGCGGACTTACTGATACACGCCGTTATAGATGAGGAACTGGGTGATGAGGGTGGCGAAGAAGGCGATGGTGATCCCGAGGCCGAATCCACTCCTGGACCTGTCAAAGGTCCACCACAGGCCCAAGGACAGGGCAGCCAGGGTCATGGAGAGCTGGACATTGTTGGCAAAGTCTAGTTTCTGCAGATTCCGTGGTCAGGAAAAAAAAGCTGATTGTAAAATAGCCCATGACTTACCTCTTATTTTAAGGCAACAGCATATCGCACTGTCAGTTTTGGAAACTCAACATGTTAGCACAGGGTTTACTTTATTAAAGCTGTGTCGCTATATGGGACCATGAAGGTACCGCTACTGTTCTGCTCTGGGACGTTGACCCTGGAACCTGCGGGTCAGCGCGGGGGAAAGGATACAGCGCTGGCGTGATTGATCCCGACGAACACGGCGATGCAGCGCATCACGCTGGCCCATTCCCTCTTGAACTTGTGCGGCTCTCCCAGGTGGCTGTCGATGCATGGGTACAAGAGGCCGACAAAGGCTGCAACAGAAAAGAGCAGCGCTGAGCAGCAGTCGCTGGACAACAAACCGGCCGCTTGCACACATATGGCGGATTAGTGTTAAAACGACCAGTTATTCACATGTCATTCAAAATGTAACTGCAATGATGTCCTTAAAAAAAAAAATGCTGACCATTTCCAAATCTGAGTTAGGCCCAATGTGCTGTCGCGAAAAGTTCAGTATTGCAAGAAAAGAGTGCAACTGCATGAATTAACGCTGAATTTTCCGGTAATTCATGGGCACATATGCGTAACTGAAAGCAAATGCAAACACAGATGGGTGCAAAACATCTGCACACGTTCACGGTCTGTAGAGACGCGCCACACACACAGCGCCCAAGTCCTCGGGAAGCGACTTCCTTGTTTCTGTTTTCGCACGAGTGGCATGTTCGCGGCGGCAGCCAATCAGAGTCCGCCTGAGCAGCTCACCAGTTATGTGACGAGCCAATGAGAGACGGGGGCACCCCGCGAGTATCCCAGTCAGTCAGGCTGTTTCCAAGGCAGCGCCATTGGAATCCATAGGAAACACTACCGTTACGAGCGTCCGCGAGCGAGCCCGCCTCAGCCAATCAGCGGCCACCGATTTGGCGAGCAAATAACTAAAGGATAACAGCGGGAGACGACTGCGGTTGTGTGGGGAAGGAGAAGGGGGGTAACGAGGAAAAAAAAAAAAAAAAAAAAAAAAAAACCTCGCAAAGTACACGTAACAAAAAAACCCCAAGGATCATCGAGACCCTAACCGCACCGTTTCCAGCCACTCACCCGCCGCTGTGCCGCAGCACGGCGGGATCCACCAGGCTGAGGAGAAGAGCGGCGCCACCACCTCCTCCGGGAAGAGGCTGACGTTGCGCGGGGTCTGCAGCAGGTTGAGCACGAGCGCCAGCAGCACCCCCACGGTGAAGAGCACGAGCCCCCGGCGCACGAGGCCGGCGGCGCGCAGGCCGCGCAGTACCGACGACACGGCGGACATGGCCTCGGCCGCCTTCGAGGGCAGCCGGCCGGACTCGGAGCCGGGCTTCACCCCGGGGGAGCAGGGGCAGCTCCACCAGCGCTCCTCCAGCCGCGGCATCGCGCTGCACGGCACAAACACTGACTGACTGGAAGAGAGAGAGAGCGGACAATTAAAAAAAAAAAAAAAACGGCGGATGAAACATGCAAATAAACACATACACGCAAGATACGCAAGCGAGAACTAGGTCTCGAACACAACGGTTGACAGCCACGTCACACGTCAGTCAGGGAAACGGTTACGGAAGGGGGTCCTCGCGCCAGCCGCCGGCGCCGTTTACAAAACAGTCAGTTAGCAGGCAGCAGTGAGTGAGTGAGTGATGGCAGGAGGCATGCCTGCCACACGTTCCGGCGTCCGACACGAGAGAAAGAAGGCCAAGGCACCGCTCACCTTAGAGAGAGGAAAGCTATGGTATGCTGTGCTGTGAAGAAAGGCGCTCGGAGCGGCTCGCTACCTCGTCCTCGAGCTCTGAACGAACGGTGTCTTCTTCTGGCTGCTGCGCGCGCCACCACAGGCTGCCGCCTTCATTCGCACCTCACGGGCGACTGAGCCGAGACCCAAACATGCGTCGCCGCCGCCGCTGCTCCACCTCCTCCTCCTCGCGGGCCGGTCACGTTGACGGGTCACGTCCCCTTTTGAGCGAGAGCGAGCGCCCGCGTGTCTGCCTGTGTGTGTGTGCGCGTACGTTGGAGGAGCGGCTCCACGCCACGGTTCGCGGCCCCGCGGCTCGCGCCCGCTCTGCTAAGGCAGCACGCGGTCTGGTGAGCGGCGCGGGCCAATGGGCGCGTGGCGGCCCATATGACGCGAGGACACACCACCCGCCCTCCCCCTCTTCCCCTCCTCCCCTCCTCCCCTCCTCCGGTGGTACTTTTGGTTTCACGGGTTCGTCTGGCCACTCGCGATAACGCGCGTGCACTTTGCTCATACATCACAGTAAAAAATACTCCGAATAAGCAGCTTCTATCATTTCCAAGTGGCTTTTAATTCATTTTTAATAAGTGAATTTGTGTTGGTTTTTAATCTACATTTTAATTTGCATGTGTTTTATAGAAGTGCAGTCATAATTACAATGTTTGCTGTTGTTAGTAAATATTAAGCCCAAATTAACTACTGTGGCAAAATGAGTCTTTAAAACAAAAAGTTAAAAAATAGTGGGAAATCTCTTATTAACCGATATCATTGTCATCCAAGCAAGTTGGCCATTATTAACTGATTTATACAGTATCAGTTCATTCATTCATCCATTCATTCTGTACCAGTTCAGGGTTAAGTCCCTTCATCCAGGATACTGGAGTAGGAGGTGGGGATTTGACCCTATGACCTTCACATGTGATAACGATGACACTGACCCACTACCCTACCTGCAGTGTGGTGTGTGAGGGCGGGCACAACGCTGTCATCCCTCAGTGTTTACCCTCCTTTCGTAAACACACGGTCTCTGGCAACGCAGGAAGGGGTACGGGGTCGTTGGCCCGCCTTTCGGAAGAACGCGGTCGTGCGGATCTGCAGGCGATTTACCCCGCCGGGTGGTGGGTTTGAGGCTCAAAAACAGGCCACAGACCCACCTCCCTGGTGTGTGAGAGAAAGGTTAATGACAGTGGTGTTACTCAGACTCACCCTATCAGTCATGCAACACCCTTCCCCCCAACAGTCATCATCGAAGAAGAGGTGAATCAGTGCTGTGCTTGTCATTTCTCTCCCCATAGGTGCTTTAGTTCAAAGCCACTTTATCTCACTTTTTAACCCTTGAACTGTATTGGAAACAATTGCTTATTTCTGATGTGAGCAGCTCATTGTATCCTTCATGTATCAGTTATAACACATGTATGATGATGACCTAATGCTGTGTTACACCTTTTAAACAACTTCATTCCTTGTCCTCATCACAAGTTCTACACTTTTATTTCGATTTTATGGTCTTTAGACCTCATTTACTTGAAATGATACCTTTTGTGTGTGTGTGTGAATCTGGCATTTGACATTCTTTATTCTTTCTCATAGACGGTTGTCTCACCCATTCGTTTCCTCTGAACGATCAGATGCGAGTGCGCATGCACACACGCACACACACACGACAGATGAAAAAATGTGAATAAAACACTTAAAATTGATCGACATTGATGATTGTTAATCAGATATGTTCAGATGTCCCATATGGAGGATGTTATGAAGCCTTATGGCCATCACACAAAGGGAATCGTATTTAGGATAGAGAAACGTTGTAAAAGGGTCAACTTTTACCGCAACACAACCCTGGGACTAATAATTTATCAGGATGTATATTTACTTGTACTAGTATATTTACTAGCTTACACTGTGTTAAATCAGAGTAGTCCAGCTATTCCAGTTCTGTTCTGCTTTAATGGTGCAGCAGGTGGTGTACTAGTGAGGGCAAAGGTTTGAATCCCACCTTCTTCAGTAGTACCCTTGAGCAAGGTACTTACCCTGAATCACTCTAGTAAAAATGACCCCCCCTGTATAAATGGGCAAATCTTTCTCTTTTAACAATTCAAGTTGCTCTGGCAAAAACGTCTCCTCCAGAGACCAAACCCGTGAGATCCCACAGCTGCGGAGGACCACACTCGTGGGCTGGGTGCTTACCACACGAGGAGCCAGAGGTCGCGCTGAGAGGGCGACGCACACCGCATGTAGACGGGCTCGTAGCCCACAGATGGAGCCCTTATCAGCATCACGACACTTTGCAAGTCATGGCTGTGTCTGGCAGCTCCCTCACCTCACCCGCCCCCCATCCAGCTACACCGACAGCCACCCAAACCAAACGCTGGAGTAGAGATATGGTAGAAATGCAGACCTGCGAGCCGAAGGACGTTACGGCTCCCAGGGACCCCAGTTCAACATAAGGTGTCCGTTAAGAACGGGCTGGAATCTGCAAGGATCCAACATCTTTAATCCGCTCAGTTCTTGTGTTAGAGCTACTCTGGGATTCAAATACAGGTTGTAATAGATGTCCACCACCTCCTTCATGGCCACTGAATTGTACTGCTTTACACTGAACATGGGTTCGAATCCAGCTCAGTCTATGTGGAGCTTGCTTGAGTTTCCTCCCTCAGTTGAAAGGCATCACTTTCAGGTGGATTGGTGATGCGAAATCGCCCTTGATGAGTGTACGGGTGAGCACTGTCACGGATTGGGGTCCCATCCGGCATGTACCCCACCTCATGCCCTATATTTCTGGGATAGACTCTAGAGCACCATGGCTCTGCATTAGAAAATTGGTTATTGATGGATGGATGGACTGTTTTTACAGTCTCTGTGATAGTAAAACTAAACTTCAGCCGTTGATGTTCCGTCTACATCAATACAGTGAAGTCCTTTTTGAGCGAAGGTAATGATAATAACCTGGAATAACGTGGAATTTCTTTTGATCACTATTACTACTACGTTCTTTGCCACCTATATCCACTTTTAAAGTGGAGAAGCTTGAATGCGATAAGATAAATTGAAGGTTTTTTCCAAATCAGGTAAAGTAGTTTTACACTGAGAAACTCTTAGGAGGTTCAAGCCTTCGTGTCAGTTTTTGGCTATGGAGCCATGCGGAACTAACGTTTAGGGATGAGCAGAACTGAAAGGGAACTTCTGGTTCTGAGCGTGTGAATTCATGTTACTCCGATGAGTCAAACAAGTGCTTCAAAACCAGACAAAAGCATGATCCGTCATTCCCAGGCGACGGGTGTATGAACGCTGCAAATCAGCTCACAGAATAGAGTGACGTCATTAAATAGACAGACTGACTGATTCATTGACTGACTGAATGATTCCCGCAAATTCTTCTCATACAGACCTACAGCACTGGGAGATTTTGGTCTTGTGCTGGACAGTTGTGCCAGATGACCTTTTGCCCAGCTAATCACAAGGGTGATACACGTTTCCGTCCAGGCCGCTGGTCCAACGGTAAACACGGTATTCATCCAGCTTGCCCACTTATCCAACAGTCAACAGTACAGGCTTGCAAAACCAAAAAAAGGTTAATGACAAACAGAAATCACTGTCTATTTAGTTTAGTTTACTTCAGGGGACACTGTGTCATCCACTAAATTATGTGTCTGTCTTAACAATACGAATAATAAAATTGTTGACTTAAATAATGTGGTTTCTTCCCCCGTAAACCTAAATGTATCTTTCTTTCAACTGAGACTGCAATGAAAAAGCACAGATTATGATGGTAGGTAAACTCATTCAACGCCTCTGCAGAAAATGGTTTAAGGTCATTTTCTGGCTTTTTATTTATATTTATTTTAGCAGTAAGTTCTAACTGGTCAAAGGTAAACTCTGGGCTAATGATGAGCCATTGCTAAGGATTTCTTGTAGAAGTGACTGTGACTGACAGCTGACAATAGCCAATGAAATCCATAGAGGACCCCAGCCAACAGTGAGTAGGAGTCAGGAATAGTAAATGTTTGCAGCTTAGGAGAAATTCAAAGGTTCGCTGTTTCGGCCCCAACGTAGGAGAATTAACTCCCTCCGTCCCTCAAAACTGCTGAATCCCTTCCAGCATTCAAGGAGGGTCTCGAGATGCATCTCTTTCAGGTCATTTTCTCTCCAGAGCTCCTGTCAGCCACATCAGTCTGCATCACATCATCTTTCACAATCACCTTTTTTCTTTTCTCAATCAGACTCAGGTCTACAGGCAGCCACTGATATAATGTGGTAAAAAACTGGTAAAAAATGCTTTGAGAATCACATGTCTGCATCTTTCAAATCGTAGCCTGCTCTGTAATGCACTTCTTTTACTCCAAGTTTCATGTTTGTTTGGAGAAAAGCATTTGTTAAACAAACACACACACACACACACACACACACACACACACACACACACACACATTTTCAGAACCGCTAGTCCCATACAGGGTCGCGGGGAACCGGAGCCTACCCGGCAACACAGGGCATAAGGCCGGAGGGGGAGGGGACACACCCAGGACGGGACGCCAGTCCGTCGCAAGGCACCCCAAGCGGGACTCGAACCCCAGACCCACTGGAGAGCAGGACCCAGGCCATCCCACTGCACCACCACGCCCCCCTCGTTAAACAAACAAAGAAATTAAAAATATTTAAGCAAAGATAAAAATTGCACACAGAAATGTTGAAATCGGGGGAAATGTCTTCATGAGACGAGGCCACGTAGGTTAGGCTGCCGAGTTCTGTGTGGAAGCGGTACGATGAAGAATTATGGATAAGGACGCCAGAGAAGGAGGAGCTGGGAAACATTTTTGGTTTCTCCCAGTTTACTGAATCCTACATTTAGACCTAAAGGAAAAAAAAATCAAATAATTTTACTTTTTATCCAAATTCATGGGAGAAAAATTTACTTGGTGATGTTATGTCTCTTAAATGTTCTTTCCTAGCAGCACCGAGGGTAAATCCTTTAACACAGACAGAATGTACAAATGAAGTTTTTTTTTTCTTTTCCTTGACACAAAACCGCAGAGAGGCATTTATCAGATACATATTTTTTTTTCTATTTAACTTTAATTAAAAGCCAGGAAGTAATTGTTTTCACTGCGAATCCCCTGGCTATTGTTTGGGCCCTGGCTACATGTGCCTATCGCAAAGACACGGAACTGTCGAGAAGTTGGTTTTTGATGGAAATGTGCTATGGGAATTAAAATTTGGTTGCTTTCTATGGTGGTGCTTCAAAGCATTCGAAACAATTGTTCTTAATTCTGTCCTTTAAAGACAGATATGGTGCAGGAGCTTGTATATCTACAATGAAGGCAATAGGTGAGCAACGCCTGGAAGATAATTAACTGGCACACAGGCTGTACTAGAGATTTATGAGTTAGGCTACAAGTTTAGCATTTAAAAAATACATACCAAGTCTACACAAAATGATATTTAGCCAGTTTTCATGATCAAATTAGGGTACGCTTACTATCACAGTAAGTACCATGCTGATGGCATGATCCTGGGATTCGAACCTGGGTGGAGTTCCATAAGTGCTGTTCTATGATCTGCCCATTTAAAAAAAATTAAATGCTGCATCTTGGTTCAACCAGAAGTTGACTTAAGGGTTACAAGGTGTTAATGTCTCAGATGTCGTATTTGTCTCACCCCTGGGAAATATAAAGGGGATTTTTCTCTGTGGTCAGTTTTATGCAGATCTCTAGTTCCCCCCCCTCATCTTCTGCCTCATGGACCTTGGTAAGCGTAGATTTGCACTGACCTGGTTTGGTCCATATCTGAGAGCTATTTCAAGAGCTAGGATACAAGTATCCCTCTTTATAGGTGTGCCTCAAGGATCACTTTTAGGTCCTGTCTTTTTCTATCCATATTGACATATGTCGCATGTGTGACATACAAGGGAGCAGCGTTGTGACACTGATCTCTTGATGATGCTACCTCCTTGGGTTGAATTTGACCAAATTCTCTTGCAGCAATCATTCACTACATGATATTGTATCACCAGAGTCTGAACAACTCTAAAGTGACATCCTACCCTGGTCCTATTCAGTTGTGCTGTCTCTCCCTCTTCCTATCTGTAACCATTAATACTGACATTCCTCACCCAGCCAGTCAAACCGTGGTGTTGCTCTGGATATTTCTTAACCATTTACTACCCCTGTTACAAGTTCCTTTGCAAAACTGGATAAATCAGCCCTTCTTCATCACCAGGTCTTGTTGAGGTCTGCAGGCTGCTCTGCATTCCCTGCTCCCACCTCAGATCTTGAATAATTTTTGGAATAAAATTTAAAAGCTACTGTATTTATGGTAACGGGATGAGTTGTACATGTAATATTGCCTTAACGCTACATTTTTTTTACTTTCCACAAAAATTTTTGATACCTTTTTTTCCAAGTTCAAGTTTCCACGGAAATAATATCCACCGTGAAAATCCACAACATTAACAGAGTAATTGCGGCTCCAGCAATCCGCAGTTCCACACCTCTTCAAACGAGAATGGAATGATGCTCAACAGCAATAAAGCAGCCCCCCCCCCATCAGATAAAAAATTAATTCTGGTAAAAACGTGGGCCTGCGAAAATGGAAGAAGCTCGGCATGTTTTCCCAATCCAGCAGAAAGTGATGTTTTCAATGCCCCCCCCCCCGACATATACACACACACACACACACACACACATAATGAAAGATGACATTTCCAACATTTTCAACGCGCATTTCGCACAGTTACGCGCGGCCACCTTTCCTGCCAAAGCTCATTAAACAAAAAAAAAAAAAAAAAGTGGAAGCGCGCGCGCGCGCGCGCAGAGCGCGGCTGACGGGCGCGCGTTTTTGATGCGGGGCTAATTGCCATGGAAATGATGCCGCGCCTCCGCCGCGCGGCTCCATAGCAACCGCCGCGGCCCGCGCCGGCCGATCACTTGAAACGAACGCGAGATGAGCGACGGCAGAGGTTCGCCTTTAGCGCGGATGTAATTTCTCTGTATGAATGTGGCGCGCGCAGATGAACTTATCACAGCGCAGCTCGCGACGCGCTGCCACCCCCGATGAAGTCGTACGCTGTAATGTGCTAATCCGTCCCAGGCGATGGGGGGCGCAGAAGCATAAATTGAGCTCCGAGCCACCGTCACTCTGCTGCTGGGCTTATGAATGTTATTATTTTGTGTGCGCCTGTTCAAAATATTCATGCATTTATCATATTTCCTCCTCCGCTTCTTTGTGGGCGAAATAGAGGTTTGCTTTGCGGAGCCACTCCTTGACATGATGGCGCCCATCAATTCGGAGGCTAATAATTTCACGCGTTCAATTAGCCTTAGTTAGGGGATACCGTGGCAGAGCGTGCCGGGACGAAATCCGCCTTGCCGAGAGCGCTCGCCGAGCTTCCAGTCAAATCACAAATCGCACGGACTTGCTGAAGTTTGAAAAGTATCTCGGTCCGCCATGTGGCTCTCATAAGCGGTGTGTAATGTGAGCGGGGCCCACGCCTGACCCGGAGCGCGGAGAGCCCGGCGAAGGGGCCTCGCGGCCGCGATCCCCGGGGCCGATAAGGGGTCCGAGCGAGGCGTCGCGAACCTCCTGACGGGCGCGACGAGGGAGGGGCCGCGGGGCCTCCGCTTCCTTTTAATGATGACAGTCAATGGGGAGAGGGCGCGTGCTGGGGGGTGGCGAATGAGCTCTCGGGGTAGCGGGTGCGCGGTGCTCTGCAGGCCTTTGAGCCAAGCCTACCCATAATGCAATTTCTAGATACTTAAATGTAGATTTTTTGCTACATATATTATGCATTTGAATGAATATGTGTATGTACATACATGTATTCTCTCTATATACGTACATATATACGTATATGGGAAGGGGGTGCGGTGGCGCAGTGGGTTGGACCGCAGTCCTGCTGTCCAGTGGGTCTGGGGTTCAAGTCCCGCTTGGGGTACCTTGCGACGGACTGGCGTCCCGTCCTGGGTGTGTCCCCTTCCCCCTCCGGCCTTACGCCCTGTGTTGCCGGGTAGGCTCCGGTTCCCCGTGACCCTGTAAGGGACAAGCGGTTCTGATAATGTGTGTGTGTGTGTGTGTGTGTGTGTGTGTGTGTGTGTGTGTGTGTGTGTGTGTGTGTGTGTGTGTACGTATATGTAGATGTGGGGGGGGGGGGTGCGCAGTGGCACAGTGGGTTGAACCGGGTCCTGCTCTCCAGTGGGTCTGGGGTTTGAGTCCTGCTTGGGGTGCCTTGCGATGGACTGGCATCCTGTCCTGGGTGTGTCCCCTCCCCCTCTGGCCTTACGCCCTGTGTTGCCAGGTTAGGCTCCGGTTCCCTGTGGCCCCGTATGGGACAAGTGGGTTCTGCTCTCTGGTGGGTCTAGGGTTCGAGTCCTGCTTGGGGTGCCTTGTGACGGACTGGGGTCCCGTCCTAGGTGTGCCCCCTCGCCCTCTGTTGCTGGTGTTGTATGGGACAAGTGGTTTCAGATGGTGTGTGTACGTGTATATATAGGACATCTGTAAAGTGTTTCACCCCTCGCAAATATTTCTCTCTGCCCTGTTTCATATTGCATAAGCAACATGTTTTTAAATGTACAGTCCTGTACTGCAGTGACCAGAACATTCCTTCATGCACATGCGAACGCAGACGTTCCCCGTGGGCCACTTGGAGCTGCGCAGAGAAGCCATTTGGTTCATTTCTTGACTGCAGTTCTTATCGCCGCTTCTCGTGAGAAATCGCCGCACGCCGAACTATACACAGGAGTTAAATTTCCTCATTTTTAAGACGCTTATCAGTAACCTTAGGATAGTGGTACCTGGGGATCCACAGGGCGCTGGTGTGAATCCCACATACTACTGCAGTTCCCCTGGGCAACGTCTCTATCCTCAGCGCTCCAGTAAAAAAATTACCTACCGAATATGTAAATAGGTTAAACATTGTAAACAGCCCAACGTTGCCTTGGGGATTAGTGTTGATTAAAATAAATAAAAGTAAATAAGATCGGCAAGTGCTGTGTGTTCATCATAACATTTTTCCTGGATTCACATCCTGTAAGTGCCCAGCCCTGAGGGCGGTTAAGGGAAGGACCTGTTTCCAGGCTGCTGTCATGTGAACACAGGTGTGTGTTACTGGTAGTTTTACAGCAGCCTGTAGATTTTACCAGGGAGAGTTTATAACAGTTTATTCCCCACCACCGGAATTCCGCGTCGGGAAAACGCACTGTGCGTTACAATAAGTGTCCGGACCGAGACGCCTGGTTTGCAGCGAAACTGATCCGCCTTCTCCATTTGCACAAATGGCTTTGCAAATAAAGTGCAACAAAGGACCTGGGAAAAGCGTTTAGTTTGTCCAATGACGCGATAAAGTGTAGTTTCCTTTATGAGCGTCTCAGCTCGTTTTACACCATGTGACTCGCGTCAAGGCCGACGCTTGTGTCACCTTTCACCGTCTGCTACGTGTTATACAAGTGATGGAAAACAAAGTCTTCCGAACACCACCCCTCCACTCTACCCTCATCACCTGGTAACAGCAAGTCTTGCATTGTCCGTGTAACAATACCATATAATTTCATGCGTTCTATGGGGCCATGAAAATAATAAAATAAAATAAAATTACGTTTATTTACTTAGCAGACACTTTTCTCCCAAGCAACTTCCAATGAACTCTATGTAGTGTTATGAGCCCACACACCTTATTCACCACGGTGACTTACACTGCTAGATACACGACTTACAATGGGTCACTCATCCATACATCAGTGGAACACACACACAGTCTCTCTGTCACTCACACACTATGAGGGAACCGGAACAGCATGTCTTTGGACTGTGGGAGGAAACCAGAGCACCCCCATAGGAACCCCACACAGCCATGGGGAGAACATGCAAACTCCACACAGACTGAGTGGGGATCGAACCGACGTCCTCTCGCACCACCCAGTATAAAATAAAATAAAATAAAAAGCATTTGCACTCCAACAGACTAGTCACTATGCAACAAAAGGGCTCCTGGTCAAATCCCCCTGTAGTAACCCTGATCAAGGTACTTACCATGAACTGACACAGTAAAAATTACCTGGCTCTATAAATGGGCAAATCAGTGTAAGTAATGTTGCATAAACCTAGTGCTGTAAGTTGCCCTGAACAAATATGTCCCCTAAATAATACTTTTCTTTACATTAATTCATTTTGCTGATGCTTTTCTCCAAAGTAATTACAGGGTTAAGGTTACAATTACTTACCCATTTAGGGAGCCTGGTAATTCCACCGGAGCAATTCATGGTAAATACCTCGCACAAGAATACTACAGCCAGAGGAAAGGATTGAACCTACAAGCTTCTGGATGCAAAGGCAGCAGTTCTAACCAGTACACTAGGCTGCCTCTCTTTATGCAAAATGCTACCTGTGCACCTAAATTATATGATTTGGATTTGTAACGTGATTTGTGAATTTCATATCGCATTTTTTGTTGCATGTTTAACTAAGGAGCACCTGGGAAGGTAAAACTGCCAAACAAAAACCTGAATATCTATTAACCTCCCGAGACCCCTGGCAATTATTTTTGTCCTCTCTAGAGGACGTATTTTAAAGCGCATCTCCCGAAATACTGACTGCTAATATGGCTTACAGGGAACATTTTACGCTTTTATATGAGACTTGGAGAGCTTCCTGGAAATATATCCATAAACCTGTTTTCCTGGCTCTCAGGGCGGTTAAAGCCGAAAGGTTTTTCATTTCTTTGGGAGATCATGGTTTCATATGAGTAGAAATGAATATGTACAGTGTGTCCCAATACCTGTAACCGTCGCACAGGTGCTGCGTATTTACAGGACGCACCTTCGGTTACATTAAATAAGTTTTAAACAGTCAGGACACGTGAGAGTCACGCGGGAGGCGATGACACCCGACGGCACGTCTGGTAAACAGGTGAACCGCAGCTGTAGCGCGGCGACAGGCAGTGGAAAAAAACGCGTCCTCACGCGAGCAAAATGCATCTTAATCATTACGGTTTATTACAGCTGGCAGCTTGAGAGCGACATCAAAATCTCATTCTTGGGGTTCACAAGGTCCCATTTCATAGCAGTCATAGAGGGCCGATTATATGATCTAATTACACCCTTAATTGGATACATTTCAGAGTTTGTCAGGCCCTTTTACCGCGGATGCTTTTGATTTATGGTGCAGTTACACGGGCACCTCACTGTAAGCCTTTTAGAAGTGCTGACATTTTTTCATATTAATTAAATAATTAGGGCACTTAAATGATCGCTAGAATCGAGGGTGCCGGTTGGGGGGGGCTTGTAGCCTGGATGATGTGAATTACGCATGTCTGGAATGAGAGAGAGAGGGGGAAAAATGACATGACATGTCCTAATTAGGAATTTTACATGGGGGGGGGGGGGGGGTGTATTAAATGGAGTGGAAGAGTTCTGGGTCTTGGAGTATGGTGGAGATACCAGATTTTGTCAGCAGGTGGCGCAGTTATTAGGGGAACAGCCTTTTGGCAAAACGGTGTCCGTCACAGCTTGTGTGTATCGCCATGACCCTGCATTTGACACGGGGTTTCTAATGATGGGTGGGCGAATTGATCGATTCATCGACGAAGGGATGGAATGATGACCGGATGGATGACGGATGACACATGAATGGATTAACTGATCAACGGATTAATGAAGGGATAGAAGAATGGATGAATGGATGCATCAATGGATGAATGGATGGATTGTTGGATGGATCGATGTTTATGTCTTTATGTACATTTATGTCTCTACTTTCTGCCCTTTTTAGAACATAAGCGGAGGTCTCTATCTCCACCATCCTTGAGATTCCTGCAAGGAGATTAATTTAATTTCCCCAGCACATGGCTCATCGCGTGAGATAAGACCACAATCAGAGGATTTCCTTACTTCCAGATGACATGGCAGCAATGTTCTTATCATTTCGTAGATCCACAGATACCATAATCCCCAGTGTAATGAAGCCACCTGCAGTTATTGTTCTTATTCTGTTGCTTGGCTGACATTTTTATCCAAACTGACCGTAAGCAACCTTCAGGTGACAAGAATATGTCCTCAAGCACCTTGCTACCTGCTGCTGTGTCATGTAGGAAACTCTGGAACCGTAGTAACCCCCTGCACAGTTCAGGGATCACGTGTAAACTCCCGAGGGCAAAAAATACAGCAATGGGCTGAGAACCCAACCCTGAGACCCAGCAAGAAAGGGACTCCGGGTATATTTCTTTGATGCCCAAGCCCCACCCCAAAACATTTACCAGGCACTTCTCACCAAAGCAATGTACATCTTAGAGGAAAGAGTTCAGAGAAACACTCCTGCACACTTTATTAATCCTGAAGCGAGGAGTCATAAATCATCGCAGCTTCACAAACACCCCAGATGGGACTCGAACCCACAATCCCTGGCTTAGAAGGCCAGTGCCTTATCCATTAGGCCACTGGGGTTGGGTGTGGGAGAGCATACACGTGACATCATTTGAAAGCAGACAATGTCCCCTTTACGGTACATTATCAGCTTTGTAGCATTACAGTTGGGGAGATGCACTGAAAATACATGTCCTCCACAGCGGACAAGAACGAACGGCTGGGTTTTAGGATTATATTGTACATTCCACAATATGGACACTAATATGTTGCACGGAAGCAGATATGGGTGCCATTGTTTCGTAGCGCGAGCCGTATTGAAATGTTCACGTGTTGCGAGGGTGTACGTTGCGCAGGCCGCTAACACTTCCCACATTTAGGATTATCTGTGTGTAATAAAACACCGACACCCCCCGCACGCAATTTGAATTTTAATAACACATTACTAAATCTGGAGCCATCGCCTTTTGAACGCACTCGGTAGGTAATAGAAAAATTGGATTACATCCCTTTTAATCACTTAATGCGCTTGTTGACTGACAGTTTAGAAGGTTTGCTGATTAGATTTCCCTATTATCCTCAAATACATATTTCAAAACACAAATGGATTTCTGCTGTGATTAATAATGCATCCTCTCCTTATTAGCTTGACTGTGCACTTCCCTCATCTTCTCATCCGCACCCATATGCCATGTGTTGCAGTCAACATATTTTCGAGCCGACGGCTGCTGTTTATTCACTTTTGCGATATCTAATATGTCATATTTCATACGTAGAAATGTTATTAATTTTTTAATTTAGCTGGCAAGTTTATCAGATGCAGCCTTTGGTATTTAACCCATTCATGCAGCTGGGTTCCCTTGCTGTAGTGGTTTGGGGGGAGTACCTAGTATAGAAGGGGTGGGACTTGAACCCACAACCTTCAGCATACAAGGCTGCGTTCAATAGCATGAAGTCCAATAACTAATACAGTTAAAACAGATGCGCGTGCAGAAGTAATTTTATAACAGTCGAAAAAATAACTTAACACCTGTCTACACAGCACTTGAGTTGTTTATGGTTTGTAATACAGATGTTTCCTCAATACTCTTTACACACAATAATATGACACTTTAATATTAATCGCCCCAAAAGCACGCGAACACACGCGGAGAGGGAAAAACAGCGCCACTCAGCGCCACGCGGCGAGCGCGTTCTCGTCGCGCGCTGTTTACGGGCAAGCGCGTCGGATTTGGGGGAAAAAAAAAAAAAAACACGTCGCTCGTCGCGGCCGCGTTTCCTGCGCGAGGTAAGCACTGACGTCATATGGAAAGAATGCGCGAGGGGCGTGAGCCGCGGGAGTCCACTGGGAGCGTCGCTGGAGGTCGGTCGCGCGACTCGTCACGGGAACGTCCGTCGCGGCGGCCGAAGTCCGAATGCGAGCGCGAGCGTGAGAACGCGCACGTACCGGCGAGCGGCGAGGGGGTGGGGTGTGTGACGGTAAAATTACACCTTCGGACTCCTCTAACAGCTTTTTAATGAAAGTATAAATTCAGTGCGCAGTTTTAGGGCTGTCACAACCTGAAGGTGTTGGGTTCGAATCTCCACCCCTGCTGTAGCAGCCTTGGTCAAGGAAGTAACAATGAAGTACTGTAATACAGTGAAAATTAGCTGTAAAAATGGGTGAATCAGAGTAAAGTGGCACTATACAAAGATGTCAGAGAAAGTTTTATTCTTGTTCTTATTCTTACTATAATAATAATAATAATAATAATAGTAGTAACGACAATGCTCCCTCATATACATTTCTAAACAAATAACAAACATACATGTGATCTCTGTGTGCCAAAGTGGGGCCTCAGGGAGGAAGAAGATGAGTAAAGAAGGACTCTACCCCGGTAAACACCCGTGTTTTTACTGGGCTCAGTCAATTATCAACCATTATTTATTTCTTTCTTTTTTCCCAAAATGACTTACAAGCGTTTTTCCCATTTAAAGAGCAGAGTATTTTTTATTGTATCAGTTCAGAGCGAGTATCTTGATCAAAGGAACTACAGCTCAGATTCCTTGGGGTGGAAGTAAATCTCACCTTTACCGTGTTACTGTGAGTCTGGCTGAATCGTTTCATTACTCTCCATATAGCAGTTCACTCTAATGGACAGCAGGGGGCATCGTGGCTAGAGCTGAGCTGTTGGCTTACAAGGTTAGGGTTAGGGTTAGGTTTTAGGTTAGGTTGGCTTAAGGACCCAAGTTTGAATCTCACCTCCTGCTGTAGGACCCTTGATCAACGTACTCACCTTGAACTGAGAGAGTGAAAATGACACAGCTGTAAAACTCAGTAAATTGGTGTAGTTAGGTTCACGTAGACCTACACACCTAATATTGAACGGTGCTTTCGAAGAAAAGTGTGACGTACCGTCAACGTTCTGAGTTATTAGGAATTTCAGAATATGACTTGATTTTTATTGAGACTCGTGGCATTGCAGGTGGGCCGGGTTCGAGGAGAGACCAGGTGTGAGACACTATGGGTTGGACTTACAAACTTTTTCCACACCACACCACACCACACCACACCACACCACACCACACCACACCACACCACACCACACCACACCACACCACACCACACCACACCAGGAGATCAGCAGTGTGACACACCCCTGTCCTGCCACTGTCACTTTAAATGCTGTGGCCTCACCTGACCCTCATCACCTCATGTGATCCACCCAATCAGGTGTGGGCGTTACCTGTGGAAGTGGGCGCGGCCACACTGCTGCATGCTGCAAAAATAAAGTGAAGGCCTGACAAAATCTGCCTGATCACCCCAGGAGTGAGAAGGAGACTCGGCTCAGATGTGTCCGCCGCCCTTTGCTCCAGATTGCACACACACACACACACACACACACACACACACACACACACACACACACACACACACACACACACACACCCTAACCTGGAAGCTCAGGGCGTAAGGCTGGAGGGGGAGGGGACACACCCAGGATGGGATGCCAGTCCATCACAAGGCACCCCAAGTGGGACTCGAGCCCCAGACCCACCGGAGAGCAGGACCCGGTCCAACCCACTGCACCACTGCAACCCCCTGCTCCAGATTGTAATTATATTGTATATAACATACTGTTATATTTACCGTTTTGCACTGAAACGCTCGGCGACACGTTACATGTTTCTTAATGGGATGAAGTTGTCATGTACATCTTCATCAGGCGCCGCGGTGGCGCAGCAATCGTGCCGCTGATGAGCGGGCGGCGCCCCAGGCGCATGTCGTTGGCCTCCTTCCTGCCGGTTAGGCGCTGCGGCTAATTTAATAAGACGGTGTAAAAAACACCCTGTAATATTCCCGTCAGTCCGATCACAGCGGCGCGCGGCCGTCGCCCGTTTAATTATGTACACGCTGGGTGTAACAAATTCCCCTCGCCTGATAAAACTCCCTTCTCAAACCTCTGAATTGAGCTTAATCACACTGTGTTAAATGCACGGTGTGTGTGGCTTTTGGTTTTCTATAGACAGATTTTATTAAGGTTCATCTGTTTACCAGAGTAAATATTACCCATCCATTATTGGAAGCATAGGACGTGAGGCAGAGTACTCCCTAGTGGGGACTCCAGTCCATCGCAGGGC
The DNA here is from genome assembly GCF_900964775.1 of Scleropages formosus. NCBI lineage: Eukaryota > Metazoa > Chordata > Actinopteri > Osteoglossiformes > Osteoglossidae > Scleropages > Scleropages formosus. Next base: position 28,391,513 of record NC_041814.1, on the reverse strand, counting down.
ACGCACACACACACACACACACACACACACACACACACACACACACACACACACACACACACACGATGAGCAATTCAGTGACCAGTTCACCTGAAACACTTGTCTTTGGACTGTGGGAGGAAACCAGAGCACCCGGAGGAAACCCACACGAATGCAGGGAGAACACGCAAACTTTCGTTATAGACTGAGCTGAATTTGAACCTGTAGCCCAGGAGCTGTGAGGGACCAGTATATTATATAATATGTGATATGAAATATTATATTGAAGCAGAGAAAATCAGCTCTACAGTCGTCTTAGGAGTGAAACAACTTGTCATGCATTGGGAGGGAGGAAAAGATCCTCAACGGCACACAATGGAGTTACGGTACTTTTTTCGGGGGGGTGCATTAGACTTGCTTAAATGTAGGATGGGGGCACCCCCACCCCCACCCCATCGCATTATGCTTGTGATTTAGGGGTGAAACACAGGTAGGAGGCAAATAGGACCGGAAGTGGTCCCAGAACTCCTGATCTAAGCTCCATGAAGGATACTTACAGAGTGTAAACACAACCTTTTACTAGACTGCAGAACTGAAATGTGCCAGCAGTAGAGTCTCCCTTGAGCAAATAAAATTTCCCTCAATTAATGTTTGTTAATTAACTCACTTTAAGTTCACCTGTTTGCTTTCCTCACAGTTCAGTGCACAGGGCTGTGGTTTGAGTTGCTTTGAGGGGCCCCAGTAAATAACCATTTATATGTGAAATATTCATTATATGTCCGGATCTGATGGATGTTGCATCTCTGTCATATAATGTAATTTTTTTGGCTTTTAACAACTAGGAAAATGCAGGAGTCCACTTTGAAGTGAAGTGAGTAGCGCTGCCATCTCACGACGACTGGGTGGTGCGAGAGGGCGTGAGTTCAATCCCTGCTCAGTCTGTGTGGAGTTTGCTTGTTTCCTCCGGGTGCTCTGGTTTCCTCCCGCAGTCCAAAGACATGCTGTTCTGTTCAGCTGATGTATGGATGAGTGACCCAGTGTAAGTAGTGCATCTAGCAGTGTAAGTCACCGCGGTGAATAAGGTGTGTGGGCTGGTAGTAACACTACATAGAGTTCATTGGAAGTGGCTTTGGAGAACAGTGTCTACTAAATAAATAAATAAATGTAAATGAAGGAGCTGTGATTTAGTCGGAAAACGCGCTGCAGTAACACAACTGAACACTAGGGGGCAACTGAGGTCAAGGAAACCGTCACCGACTTGCCTGCTGTTTGGGGAGAATGACAAGAATAGATCAATGACAAAAAAGATAATCAATGCATGAAATAGTTTGGAGAGTAAAAGTATGAGGTCATACATTTCAATTAAAACAAAAACGTGAATAAATTAGTATTGTCTAATTATCAGTAGAGATGTTTTCTTCTGGCGTCATTTTGGTCCTTTTCTGTTGCCAAGAGGAAACATCGAACAGTTTTTAATCACTTAATGGCACTGCAATTGATTAGTCGTGTTATGTTCGTGGTTGATGAAATATGCAACTGTGAATAAATTAAATATGATAATATAAACAGTATAATTCATACTGTATGGAGTCAGTAAAAGAATCTTTAATAGTGTGCAATTATTTTTACTCATTTGTTACTGACATTATGTTGCATTACTTGCTTTGCTGCTATTTTAGTTCAAAGTGACTTACAAAATTTGGGCAATTTATAGTGTTGGCGACTTTTATTGGTGCAGCTCAGGAGCTGAAACTGCTCAAATGTTCTGCAGCAGTGGTCAGGAATGGGACTTGAACCAGCAACCTTCAGGTGTCCTTTAAAGCTTCTGCAACTTTGCCTTTCAAGGGAAACTTTGAACAAAACACAAACAAATGCACCCACGCAGGCGGGTCTCCGGCTGCGGGACTTCGACATCTAACGTGAGGCTTTTTTCCAGTCCCACCGCTCCTCGGTCAGTAGTTCAGGTGGGGCCATCGTCATCCTCATCTCTAACGACGTTCCTGCGACAATTTACAATGCAGATGTTCCGTTACCATGGCGACCGGGATAAAGTGCGATAGCCTTCAACGCCGAGAGCCTTTGTGTCTGCCCACCTCAAAATACCTTCCCACACCCTCGTCTTTGTGCCGCCCGCGCTGGGCTTTGGCTTTTAGAGTGCTGTTCAGCAGCACATTCATCAGGGGCCACGACCACACACACACACACACTCTTCTTGAACAATCGGGAGTCGTTGCGACGACGCGTCGGTGACGGACCCAGAAGCTGGGTTAACGTACCCACTTTGGGCCACGACGACCTTTGACCTCCGAGGGGTTCCCTTCCGAAGGGCCTCGACGGCAAATCCAAGCGGCGGCGTCAACGTTGACGCAGGTGTGACGCGGGTTTACAGCACTTGCCCCGAAAGGCAGCAGCCGACGCGGTAATTGATTCACCCGCATAACAAGTGCAGGTAATTTAGTCCGGACTTCTTTTGTCTCTCAAATGATGACTAGGAGCACAAAGAGAGCAATTTTCCCAGAATATTCATCTCCATAAGAGGCGAAGGGCCCTGGTGCGACGTCACGACTCTGTTCCTCCTGTCCTCCTGTCCTCCCTCGTCGGCCGGTCGCCGGACGCCTCTTTCCGACCGCTCCCAAATGCAGAAGCTCGTAAGGCTCCGAACGTGGGGGTCGTGGGGTGCTTATTGTGCCGAGAGCCAACGTGTGTTTATACGTTTTGCCCTCACCAACGTCTTCAAGACACAAAATGTACACTTTTCTACAAAGTGACTTACAATGTTACCCATATTTACCCCTTTATACAGGTGGGTAATTTTACTAGAGCAATTGAGGCTAACTACCTTGTTCAAGAGTACTACAGCAGGAGGTGGGAGTTGAACCTGCAACCTTTCGGTGCACTAACCACTGCACCACCAGCTGTTCCAGCACGTTGTTCCATGTTAATATTTGCTTTCATCTTTAGATTGACTGCGCCTCTAGTTACTGTGAACCGCTCTGACCTGGTTTGACCTCTGACCGCCACGACCGCGTTTCGCTCAACTCGTCTTTCCTTGGAGCACAGATGGTGAGAAAAGAAATGTTTATTTTTACCCTAAATGGTGTCATAGCCCATAAATTTCATATGGTCTCCAGCCAGCTCCCTGCCGTCTGTGACTGGTTCTGATTCGTTGCTCCGTTCGCCGGAAATTCAAACGCTGACAAGCAAAAAAAAAGGCAAAGCGATAAGAAAACGCCTTTTACGAGGTTTTTACGACTAAAAATTAATTCCTGTTTTAGTTGGGATACCCTGGATTTTACCGGAAATGGGGTTAGTGTTTTATAGTTTTTTTTCCCCTGTAAAAAGCCACGATGACCATTAATAGTGGAAAACTTGAATTTATTATTATTTATACATTTAACTGAACTTTTCTATAAGCGACTTACACTGTCAGCTTTGTACACTAAGCTAATTACAGTAATTTACCCATTTATACTGTACATCAGAGTAATCTCTACTGTACCAGTTTCAGGTTAGTACCTTCATCAAGGGCACTACAGTAGGATATGAACCCAGGACCTTCTGACTACACTTAACATTGTTCATTACATGCCTTCGTCCAGTGTGACTTGAAAAAGCTATTATTATTATTATTATTATTATTATTATTACATCTGACACTTTTCGAGTCGCTTATAATGTCAGCTTTGTTCACTAAGCCTCTTACAGTTATTGACCCATTAATACCGCAGGGTAATTTTCACCATTTCTTCATTTTTCATCTTTCATCATTTTTACTGCATCAGTTCAGTGTAAATACCTTCATCAAAAGTACTGCAGCCAGAGATTGGGATTCAAACCCAGGTCCTTCAGTTGCAAGGTGATCACTCTTAACTACTGCTTCAATGACTAGCACTGTTGTCTCACAGCGCCTGGGTGGTGCGAGAGGACGTGGGTTCGATTCCCACTCGGTCTGTATGGAGTTTGCATGTTCTCCCTGTGTCTACATGGGTTCCCTCCAGGTACTCTGGTTTCCTCCCATAGTCCAGAGACATACTGTTTGGGTTCCCCCATAGTGTGTGAGTGACAGAGAGAGTGTGTGTGTGTGTTCCACTGATGTATGGATGAGTGACCCAGTGTAAATAGTGTAGCTGGGTGCTCTGGTTTCCTCCCACAGTCCAAAGACATGCTGTTCAGGTTCACCCATAGTGTGTGAGTGTCACAGAGAGAGAGTGCGTTCCACTGATGTATGGATGAGTGATCCGGTGTAAGTAGTGTATCTAGCAGTGTAAGTCACCACGGTGAATAAGGTGTGTGGGCTGATAACACTACATAGAGTTTATTGGAAGTCACTTTGGAGAAAAGCATCTGCTAAATAAATAAATGTAAATTTGGAGAGAGCTGTTTATGCCCCACCCCAAGATATGTCATCACTTAAAAGCCCAGACTGTTCTTTACAGCGCATGGGGGGCGTGGTGGTGCAGTGGGTTGGACCACGGTCCTGCTCTCCAGGGGGTCTGGGGTTTGAGTCCTGCTTGGGGTGCCTTGTGTCAGACTGGCGTCCCGTCCTGGGTGTGTCCCCTCCCCCTCCGGCCTTACGCCCTGTGTTGCTGGGTAGGCTCCGGTTCCCCTGTGACCCCGTATGGGACAAGCGGTTCTGAAAATGTGTGTGTGTGTGTGTGTGTGTTCTTTACAGCAAGTTTGGGGAAATACACATGTCCTCTAGAGTGGACAAAAATGAATAGTTGAGACTCAGGAGGTTAAAACTATATGCAGCTGTAAATGAAGAACTTTTTCCAGAAACGGTCTCCCAAAGCAAACTTATCTGACATAAAATTGGTTGGTTATGGAAGGAACTTGTTGCCAGTGGATGTACTCAAACTGGACAGGTTCCGAATAACAGAAATACGCTGAAGGAGATGTGCAATATACTGCACATTTACCTCACTGTGCACTTTGAATTGACTTCACTTTGGTGTAAATGTATCGTTAGTGGTGTAAAACACAACGGTCATCTCTTTCGTAGTCGGATTCGATGGCTGCAAGAAGCGCGCATTTTCTCGTTCGTATGCGTGAAAGTTGTTAAATTGCACAATAAAGTTTGCCGCTGTTCAAAGGAGCGTTTAAATGGGTCGCGGATGTGTTGAAAATGAGGTTTAAAATAAAATACCTTGAAAAAATTCCCAGGACAGATCAGTTTTATAAATTGAGCTTTGAAATAATTATCCTTGTTGTACTTAAAGGTTCAGGCATCACACAATGTGCTCGTAGGAAAAAAAAGTATTAAAAAAGGTAATTAAATCAATTACGTTACACTAATAGCGGAGGAGAATAAAGATGATAAGATGTCCAAGATAAAGCAGCAATTTTTCTTTTCAATCAGCTAGAATTTTATTAATAAACCTTCCAGCTAAATGCTGAATGGTAATTGGAAAATTAATAGATGGCGATCTAAAGGGAAATTTGTCCAAACTCTTTTTTTTATAACCTTACGTTTATGCCCACGTCTTTAAAAAGGGGAAAGAAACATTTGCTGCAGTATAAATCAACTTTATAATGACATACCCATTCACACAGGCACACAGTTTTTATATATGTGCTTTATGAATTCATGGTAAGCAGCAGTATTACAGGAGGAATGGACTTCAAACCAGGAACCTTCGGACTGCAAGATAGCAGCCCTAACTACTACGCCACCTACTGGCTATAGTGTATGTAGACGTATTTGAAAAAAAACAAAAGAATACGCAAAGCGATAAAGAAAAAGAATTTAAAAAATTTTTAAAAATGGAGGGAAATAAAATTCACATATATAGAAAGTGAATTTTTTACCCTGTTCACAGGTAAACTAAAATAACTGTGCTGGATTTGCTCCATTAAGTTGCTATAAGAGAATAAAATCCTTTCGGCTGGAAACCGGAGTTCAGAATTTACCAAGTAGCTGCCATACGCTCCACAAAGTATGTCATGTGAACGAAAAAAAAAAGGTCCGTCTGTCAGGAACAACTGTGGTATCTCCAAGGGGACCGTGGCTGAGGTTCTGCTCATGGCAGCTCTGGGTTGTTGCGCCCACTGTGGCCGGGAACGACGCTCGTACAGCGAACGTGTGGCCCCGAATAAAGGGAATCTCGTATTTAATGTTGAAAATTGTTACCTACAGCCTTTTAGCCTCAGAACGACAGCGTTTCCTTCTACGCTCTTCTGTTGTAATGTCCGTCCATCGATCCATCGTCAAAAATCTCTTGTCTCGAGTGGGGTCACGGCGGGCCAGAGCCTTACCTGGCAACACATGGCGCGAGGCCAAAGGGGGAGGGGACGCACCCAGGATGGGATGCCGGTCCATCGTAAGGTACCCCAGGCAGGGCTCAAACCCCAGACCCGCCCCACAGCAGGGACCGGCTGAACCCGACTCGCCACCACGCCCCCCTACCTGTTGTAATGTGATTTAATTTATTTTATTTATGTGATATTTATTTACTCCTGCCCTATTACGGTGAGTTCTATCTATCTATCTATCTATCTATCGTGCTGCTGGAATGTATATGAACCCTACAGGGACGGTCATTAATATTGTATAAAACATTAAAATAAACGTGTAAAATCTAAATCTTAACTTTTTAAATGAATTTATAAAATTAATAATGACTATGATTTACATCCCTGATTCTGCTGACCTACTTGGTGTAACTAATGCAACTTGGGGTTCACTTGTTTTTACACCTGCACTACTTGTGTGTTTCCACTACACACAATCTCCTCTAAAGCAATACATGGAATTGGTCATTGCACACCAGTTATGTCACGTGAGAAACGCTGATTCTCAGTAAAGAACCGATTTGTGGTAAAACTAAGGGACATGAGGGGTCACCCACTTTCAAGCAGCGCTGTATACAAATATTCCTCAACCACCTACAGTATGTTATACTGTACATATATACATAGAGAGTAGTGGTTACAGCTCTTGGTTTCCATATGAAGGACCCGCATCCAAATCCCACCTTCTTCTGTCGCACTCTGGATCAAAGTACTTACCCTAAATTGCTCCAGTAAAAATTACCCTGTTCTATAAATGACTAAATCATGTTCAGTAGCTTAGTGTATGGAAATTAAAATTATTTACTTTGCAGACACTTTTCTCCAAAGTGACCTCCAATGAGCTCTATGTATTGTTGTCAGCCCACACACCTTATTCGCAGCGGTGACTTACACTGCTTGACACATTACTTACACTGGGTCACTCATCCATACATCAGTGGGACGCACACACTCTCTCTGTCACACACACACTATGGGGGAACTTCAACAGCATGTCTTTGGAGTGTGGGAGGAAACCAGAGCACCCCAAGGAAACCCACACAGACATGGGAAAAACATGCAAACTCCACACAGACTGAGCGGGGATCAAACCCATGTCTTCTTACACCACCCAGGCACTGTGAGACAGCAACACTACTTGGTGTGCCACCTGCAGAGACCTCTCTTTATAAGTCATATATAGGAAAGCATCATGAATTAATAATAATAATAATACTACTAATACTAATAACACTACTACTACTTTTAATAATAATAATAATAATAATAATAATAATAATTGGAGATATAATGCAGTCACTCAAGAGCAAGAATCTGTTTCAGTGATAATGGATTTGTTTCTATAAATAGAGTCTATGGCTGTGTATTGTCTACCACACACACACCGTTCATTCAGTTTCGAGACGTACGGTTCCACGTCTAGTGGACGTCATGCCGTGTGATACGAGAACCGGGTCGGCAAACCCCGGCGGTCTTCGCACTTCCTGTCCGAAAAGCCCGAGCGAGAGAGCGAGGGGGGCAGCAGGTGCGCCGATTCCGCACTTTTGATCTCCCACCGAGAGCGGCTCCCGCGGCGCTGTGATCCTTCCGGAACTCTGGGGCCTTTGATTCCCACGCCCCTCCATTTGGGCGTTTCATCCCGTGAACGCTGCAGCGACTGAAACCAAGAGCAAATAAACACAAACCTGCCCCTTGGGGGGGGGGGGCAGAGCAGTAACAGTACGGTAATTATCGAAATGAGCAGCGGGGGGCGAATGAACGAACGGCGCAAACAATGGAGACGTTTAGCAGACAATAGCGTCGCTTTGTCCAAAGCAGAGCGGAGCGAAGATGATTTTCCTTTAACGGCATCGTCTAAACGGACTTGCACCTAGAGACATGGTGTCCTGCTGTGTGCTCCAGAGAATGGGCTCGCAGCAGGGGGAACTCTGTCTGCAGATCGTAAATAATCCCTGTTCAGAGGGGCATCGATCTGTGTCGGCGCCAAAGTGCGGCAGGTTCGGCTCCTGGGCTCCGGAGCGCAGACAAAGAAGTGGGTGGAGGGCCGGATAAACTCCGAGAAGGTACAGCATTCAGGGCTCCGCACCTCATGGGAAGCTCCTAGGTGGTGACATAGGGAGACCCCCCGTGGTGCCAGCAGCCCCCAGGTAACAAGAGTGGTGCCACAAAGCATCATATCTTGCGTTCCGCTGGTGTCGATGGCATGATGACATGAGGCAGATCCAGCCTCCAGCAGAGTGCGTTTATTTCCTTACTTCTTCATCTACGCCACCAGTGAAAAGCGTAAGAACATTTGCCGGAAATTTCTTCGCAAGAGTTGGGGTAACAAGTTTCGTCAGGAAATCGCACCACGTTATTTATCTGGTCATTTATCGCACACTTTTGTCCAACGTAACTTCCAGTGAGAGACTTGTACCCTAAGCCACCAGAGTGATTTACCAGTATATACAGAAGATAAGCTTTACTGCATCAGTTCAGGGTAGTTACCTCGATCAAGGGTGCTACAGCAGGAGGTGGGATTGAAACCCAAGTCTTTCAGTTGCATGGTGATGGCCCTAACGGCTATGCTACCTGCTGTACCATCCTCCAAATTAACCCTGAGTACTTAGCACATAGTGGGCATGGTGGCACAACGGGTTGGACTGGGTCCTGCTCTCCAGTGGGTCTGGGGTTTGAGTCCTGCTTGGGGTGCCTTGTGACAGACTGGCGTCCTGTCCTGGGTGTGTCCCCTCCAGCCTTATGCCCTGTGTTGCTGGGTTAGGCTCTGGCTCCCCGCATCCCCAAATGGGACAAATGGTTCGGACTGTGTGTGTGTGTGTACTTGGCACATATTGAAATGGATCTTTTTTCACACAATATGAGGTGCTTCAGAGTCTCCATAATAAGACACAATAAAGCCTAAAACAGGTTTGTTTCAGTTGTGCAGAGTCTCACGAGCTGCTTTCCATCGCAGATATCCACCTGCACGTCCCTGTATTTTTATACTCACCAGAACTCTTATCTACATGTATCCATGACAAAATGTCTCCTTGCATTAAAATGTACCAGTAACAGAGGTGCTGTCTTCCAGAAATCTCTACAGCAGCCTTAGGTGGTGAATAATACAAGAAAGAATAATTTTTTTAAATCCATACAATATAATAAAGACAGTGGCGTCACTAGGGTTGGTATCACCCTCACCTCCCCCCAAAATGGACCTCCTCCTCTATCGGACCAGAATCCTTAGTCATATTTTTTCTACTAATGTTACTTGTAAATCGTAGTTCCCCTGTATCACTGACTGTAATGACAGTAGTGACATAAACACTAGTAAAATTAAAATTACTCCTAAATTACAGTATCAAACACACAGCCTAAATGTATTTACATTTACTAAATTTACATACTTTCATGTGGTTAAAGTGAAAATTTGGTAAGAAAACAATAGAATTCGAAGTAAAAACGTTTAGGAACTACATCAAAATCATGTTATTTTATGTTATCGATACAGGTTCACAGATACTAATTACCACAATATTGTAGCTAAAACACCAGAAAATGGGAGAAAATCAGCGACTATAAAAACAGGAGCGTCGACGGAAACAAGAGCGCGTGGAGACGAATCCACGTGATCGGAAGCGTCACTGTAACTGTAACTGTAATTGTAATTGTCGTTGTAATTGCAATTGTAATTGGGTAATGATGAGAGCCGTGAGCGGAGCGCATTGGAAGGTTCAAAAAGTGAATGAGCGCAGAGTTTTATCCTTGTAGGAATATTGATACATGTAAACTGGGCTTTATTACCAAACATGTTCTTGTTCTTATAACGAACTACAGGGATATTTTATTTAACGAACATAGGAATAGAGACCGCAATGTACAGCACGATACAGGCTAAATGGTACAGATCGCCCTCGGCCTTTGATGGGGGTTCCGTTCCAACAACCTTATAAGCCGCAAAGCCTCAATGCCAGACGGTGGGCTAGTGATTAGCGCTTCTGCCTTTAGATCCCAAGGTTACAGGTTCAATCTTTATCTCTGGCTGTAGTGTCCTTGTGTAAGGTGTTTACCCTGAAATTACCTCGCTGTACAAATGAGCGAAGAGTTGTAAGTAGCTTAACATTGTAAGTTGCTTGGATAAAAGCATCAACTAAATAAATGTAAGGATGTATGATTGATCAACATGCATGAATACTATGTTGTACAGCTTTGTTATATTTTTCCACTAATTTCGAGCATTATTCATTTTAAACTTGAAAATTATTGTACTTAATTGTTACTGTTTTTTATATTTCGGTTATTCTGTACTGAATAAATGCTTCAAATACTTCAAAAATGTATTAATTTTTGTCCACTTCGTATATAAAATAGCCCAAATATAAAAAAACAGCACGGCAGCATAATTATATTGTCATGCCACACTTTTACTTTCACTTTTCATTTCTAAACGTTTTTTCTTGCTTTTTTCCTTTCCGTACCACCGGAACACTCACTTTTTCGTTCGCCAGTCATTTTCAGCGGAAAATAACCCGAATGGAATCACGAATGAGACAATGTAAAGTGGGACAATGTTTTTGCAGATGAAACACAACTGCTGACACACACACTGACTGAGTCAATAAGAGATATACGGTGTCTCGCCCCCAGCCCATGATATCGTAGAGCAGACGGAGCGTCGTCGTCGCTCGTCGGGACTCGAAAATCATACGACCGGGTCGACAGGACGGCCGTCGTAAGTCTGGGCGGTCGTAAAGCACGTGTGTCGTAACTCGAGAACTAAATATATTACACATGCCGTGAAAATAGCGGCAGATATAAGTGGAGGTTAACATCATCGCACGCAGAGTGCAAATCCTGAATAGCACAGAACGGCAAGGGTTCGAATTAAATAAAAAAAAAATACTATGCGGTACGAAACAATGAACGATTCGGTGCGAAACAATACAAGTTGTACGTTGTTTTTGAAATCGGAGGCCACGTCCGGCCCATTTATAGAAAGCGTCGGCAAAATATTGGCAAACAGAGGAGCGTGTGTGAATTCGCGAACCTCTCAGACTGAAACTCCGGGTGTCTGAGATAATGTGATAAGCGAATGCAGCCCACCATCTGCTCCACTTACAGCGACAGCAGGCGCCGAGTGGTCGCCGCCGCCGCCCGGGGAATCGGAGCCTCCTGGCTGATTCCGGCAAAGCGGAGGGACGACTCGAGGCGTGGAGAAGGTTACTTTCCGGACTTTCTCAAAACAAACACACGCAGCTCATTATTTAGCGAGACTGTGGGCAACAAACCTACTCTCTGCGGAGGCGCAGACTGAGGTCAATTTACATTCACATTTGCATTTATTCGTTCATCGGACACTTTTCTTGAAAGCGACGAACATCTCGTAGAAATACAACGTGTTCGTTACACGAGCGGAAGGAGACACTTAGATACAGACGTGATTCTGAAGTACAGTTTGTTTCTTTCCACCATATGGACCAATGTTCTGCACATGGGTAGCTGCATAAAAATCTGAAAACTGATGATTCCTCATCACCTTCCTACAATTTTTTTTTTTTTGAGATACACAAGCATTTATGTACATTACGGAGCAGTGGCTGCGTAAAGGTTTATCCCGCATCATCATAAAGTTACGACAGTACCGCCGTTGTTGAACCGAAATAAACGGTTTGAATGCTGTACGAAATGTCGTGCTTATTGACAAAGATTGTGCTGTTACCACTGGTACCCTTCCAACTATGACAGTGACCAAGGCCGCTCGCTTGTCACTTGCGAATGAGACTCTCCAGCTGGATGTTGACGGTTCAGTCACAGAAGAGTATCATTTCATTGTGTTCAGGTGCCATCATTTTATTTTTTCTTTTTCTCTTTTATTCTAAAAAGCTTCATAATATAGCAAAATCCTTTGATTTTCTCACATGCTTAGGCTCTATTAAGAACATCAGCTGAAGCTATGAAAAATGCTAAAGCTATTAAAGCTATTAAAAGTGGATTCAAAATTCATTGTAAGGCTTTTTTGTAAGAATCTGGTTACCTAGCAGTCAACATTAACGATCAAAAAAAGTGTCATGATGGACATGTACCTTTATTTATTTGCTGGGTGGCTTCTGTAATGGTCTCGGGTATCTGTATAAATTAAAATGTATATGTTGTGAAAGAAACCTATACAGCTTCAAGACTCTGTGCTCCCCTCCCCAGCATTTCTCTCTAATCGTAGTGCGTTTTGCTGCCAACTACAGGTGGAACGTGGAAAAGCAGGTCGTGTTCACTGCTTCAGAAAAATTTTAGAAAAGACGGATATGAGGAAAATGCAATTAAAAATCAATAAACCCAGAAATTTTTCAAACTCTGAATTTTCTCAAAAAATTTGGAACTCTCATGTTTGCGACACAAAGTACAGCTTGAGCTTTACCCAGTTAGAGATAGAGCCTCAAAACATACAAAACTTTTTAGACCTTTGGAAATTTCATTGCTGCTATTTATATCATTAATGTTGTTTTTGTTTAGTAAGGTCATAATGCAAAAGATGCCCTTTCATCTAATAAAAATTTCACAAAATGCGGGTCGGCAAGGACTCATGTCACGCTTCCTCTCATGGACCTTCTGAATGTCTTGTCCTCCAACAGAAAAATTAATCCAGTTTTCCACGTCATCATAAACGTATCCCAGTGGAGTCATGAAAAGTACTGACCCAATCCCCAAAAGGATGAAGTGCAGTCTTGGCTCAGATAAGACAAGAGATGGGCACATGTTCTTTTGGATCACTGATGGAGAAGCTGATGGAGAAGGATCACTGATGGAGAAGCGTGATATTGGCCCATGAGGCCTGGCCTGGGGTCACCATGAGTCATCTCCGCATGCTTACCAAAAATACATTCTGTACCTGCTGCTCTGTATGGGCCAAAGGAGTAAGAGTACTGCTTTTTTTTGTGAGGTGAGTCAACATTTTTTATTATTTTCTTTTTTAGCCAACGTGCTCATCTCAAGCAGTTTGCAGGTTTTACAGAAGGAAGCTTGTGTCCTCAACCGCCAGGGTGCCTGCAGTACAGATTTTCTCTGGGTTGTGGATTTTTTTTTAAGAAAAAGACAGTACCAGCAATCACTTGTGCAATTCAGGGTCACTGTGATCCAGAGTCTATGCTGGAAGCGCAGGGTACACCCTGTACAGGACACCAGTCCATCAGATGGGAATCTAACCCACACACATCTATGGACCGTGGCAGGAAACACCCAGAAACTCAGAGAGAACTCGCAAACTCCACACAAACTGAGTTGGATTCGAATCCGCATCTGAACCCACAACCCAACAGTTGGGAAGCACCGGCCGCGCTCGCTTATCCACCATGAAAGGTACCAATAAAAATCTTTTCATCTCACAGCTCAAAGTGTTTTACAAATCCGAAGCTCTCAAAAGACGGGGGATTCTGAGACGAACTTAGTAGGAATTCAAAGGCAAACGGGAAAAGACCGTTTTATCCTTGATACATGTTACATCCACACTGGAGTAAATAATGATTCATCATGAGCAGAAAAAGCAAATGACTGTGGAAGCAGACCGGTCCGTCATATATGATACCGGGATGTTTTATGTAGACTGCTTATTTCTAGTAAACCGTGTTTCATCATTTTCTCCGTACCAGTTGGTCGGGTCTATCTGACAGCCTCAGAGTGTGTTATCCCCGAGGTGTTGGTGCGAGATGTTAGGTACCTGCTGTCTATTCTCTGCATTCACTCGGTGTAATATGCACCTTGTCAAGATGCATCGCA